>NC_141148.1:123746915-124072363 GCF_053477565.2 Lygodium microphyllum | reverse complement strand
TTGATGATTATTTTTTGTTACGAATTGAAAAGCGAAGACTACAAAGTGTTGAGAAATACCCTATTGTAAAGTTAGCTCCTAGATTTTATGGACCTTTCAAAATCATTCACAAAATCAATGGCAATGCCTTTAAATTAGAACTACCCCAACACTGGAAAATCCACAACACTCTTCATATGTTACGACCTTTCAAAGGCCAATTACATGTCCACCCTGTTTATGAAAATCCTCCTTTGTTAGAAGAAGAAACTGAAATCCTTGAACTTGAGACTATTCTAGATACCGACTTTACGACCACTAGAATTGGCCGTAGATATTCTAGATATTTGGTGAAATTTAAAAATCATCTTGTTGAAGAGGCCCGATGGATGCATGCTCGTGACCTAAGTGCTTACCCTTCACTCCTCGCTCCACATTGAGCTAATAGCAATTGAGGAAAATTTCTATCCCACCCCGTGGGTATGATGCCAGGAGGCATATTCCACGGTGGATTCCATGAGGTTTTACAGTGGATTTCGTAAAATTATATTTATTTTCTGGGGCTTGTACACAAGGTGGATTCCTTGTGCAAAAAGTCGATGGGGACGCTTGTCCTTTTCGGGCATCACGTTAATTTAGTGTGCAAGTAGGTGATTCCATAGCGGGTGATTCTGCAAAATACATATTTAAATTAATGGACGTTTATGATTTTAGAGTGCGCACTTGTATTAAATTAAGGTTAGGACAAAGTTCCAACCTATTTATTTATTTTATAGCTGAAGACTGCTAAGTATTCACTTTTGTCAATTTAATTTTATTATTTTCTAACAATTGTGAATGCTTCAGTTGATGTGTAGAGCAGGCGGCGTGGCGCTGGGAAGCATTGGGCAATAGCATGTATTCAAGTTATTTAGAAGAAATTATCATTTTTGATAGGTGTGCGTCTTATGCATGGCGCCAATATTTATTTTGATGCGCTTATTTATTAAAGATCTTGACATATATTTATTATTTTGTATGCGCATGGACACATGATTTAAATATTCATTATTGGTCATTGTATTTGGACACAACTCGACTCTTGGGATGCCCAACCACTTTAGTTTTTATTTGAACAAAAGCAGACACAAAAGCTAAAGCATGCTAATTATAAATTTGGGCTATTTTTGAGCTTGGAGATGAATACTATATTAAATACATGCTTTGTGGAGCGCTCACACAAGGCATGGGGGGAGATTGTACCCAATTGGTCTTCTTGCTTCATGTCGTGCAAGTCTATTCTCTTGGATTTTGAGCAAAAAGTAGAGTTCTTTGTTATTGGGGACCTTCCGGCGCTCACTACATATGCATATGGCATCCGATTTGTGCACCACTCTTTCTCTCTTAAACTATGAATTGCATTCACACTAAACACATTGTTTATCTTATTATCTTAGCTCTCTTTGAACCCATTTTTTGCCTTGTTGAAGCCTTGTTTCTAGCCACTTGGCATGATTTTCTTTGGCACTTGAGGCTTCATAATGCACTCTTTTAGTGACACGACATGATTCCATCAACTGATTCATCAATAGTTTCATTTGCTGTCTTTTGCGAGAGTTTAGCTTCATCCGCTATTATAATCCTATACCACCAAGATAGCAATTGGATCATTGGATTGCTACCATTCACCACTCCACAATGATCGGTTTTTCTTTGGTATGTACCATGCGCTATCCAATGTGAATTTTCCATCCCTTGTGTGGACCAAATATCGATGCTTCCCTTTTCTGTAAAGTATAGCCCATATGCCTCAAGGATATGCTACAAAGACATATATCACACATGAGTAAAACTATGCTCAATAGTTTATACAATTCATACAATTTTAAAATATTAACTTAGTACGCACCATGTAATGTGTGATAGAGCTTTTGCCCCATGCTTCCACCATGTTTTCGTAGAAGCTATGCATAGCATTTATAAATTCCTACTTATCTTCATTGTTAAACACAATCTTTCAAAGTAAGGGAGTCAATTTGCTAAGACTTATTCAAACCTTAGCTTTGGACAACCTTGTTTTTCCTCCATTACTTCGATCAAGAACTGCAAAATGTAACTTTTTCCACCCATCATAGTCGTGCAGCCTATGAACCATGGCATTCCTTTTCTCATTGATGGGTGTTGAGAGAAGCTTTCTAGCCTTTGCTCCTCCAAAGTAAGGTTTTTTTGGCAAGTTACCAGATTTTCCTGATCTCTTCTCATCTTTTTCAATCGTCACTTGATGCTTGTGTAGCCCAATTTCTGAAAGCACTCGCTCCACATTCCTACACATTGCAATGGCTTCTTTTTCTGGTTGTATCCTATAAGCAAAGAAAATGTATTCATATACAAGTTTCTCCATGATTCTGAAAAAAGCATGCAATGAAAAAATGTGAATACGATCCAATGGAATGTTGAAGATGGGCTTCCAAGTGGGATCTTCTCTATTATGTGTCACTGCAGCATTTGTCACCCTTTGCCAATTCTTCTTTTCGTCCTTTCCTTCCAGCCTCTCTGTCAAGAAATATAGACATGGATTCTTTGTATATGCACATTGGAGATTCCACACATGCATTTTAAAGTTTTCAAGTCTCTTACAAGATGCCATTCAACCAAGTATTGACCATACCCTTCAATCAAGAGCATCTCACCATGTTCTTGAACGATCGATGATACTTGGAATGCTTATGTGCATTAAGAACAATTGTAGCATCTTAAATGTTTCCTTAGGAACTTCAAATGTAGCAAGCCACCACACATGGCGCTTAGATTGAACACTAAAGTTCCATGGGTTATTCTTGTCAAATTGTAAGTCTCTATTTACACTAACTCTTTCAAGCTTTACTCCTTTGACGACGTCACTTTCATCTAATTTTATAACAAACTGCAATTTACCATTACATTCCTCAACAGACATATTGTGATACATTACCATTGCCGACTGCACCTTGTACAAATCTAAACAGTAATTGTTGAGTTCGATGAACTTCACCTCATATGAATTTTTGGTCCCAACCTTTAGTGTTTCCATGGATTGAACATGCATGGAATCTCCTATCAACTCCCAAACCTTTGTGTTAAGTTGCCATCAGGCCTCTATTAACTTTGAAGGTTGAGGAAGAGGCATTATTCTATTTCTATTCAGCACACGACCAAACCCAGCCTTCACACCTTTGAATATCTTTGAGTAAGTCATCATGCTAATACCATCCCTATCACAAATAGACTGTGCATCCACAGGTGAGAACTCATTTGACATATCTTTTAATGTGCACTCAATCACCTTTTCCTTCACAACCTTAAACTTAGGATTGCTCAAAGGGTTTTCCAATGTACTTGCCTTCAGCAATCTACTAATACATGATCCAACCTCACCCTCATCTAGGTTCTCTTTTTGAGCTACCTTATATGCCTTGATACGTCGATTCCACTGGCTACTATTCATAATTAACTTATTGATTGGCTTCTTCTTTCATTTGTACTCGTGTGTTAGCTTGCTGTTGATCTTTCTCAAGTCATCCAATTGTACCTTTGCCTCCTCATATGAGATACCAATGTCATGGATAGTGTCTTGCATTGAAATAATTTGATTTTTTTGTTGAATTATAGTGTCATTTAGCTGTACCACCTATCCTATGAGCTATTGTATATGAAGTTGATGTGCAATGATCACATCATGACAATTTTTTATGGTTGCTTGGCAAGTTGTAAATACTTTGAACGCCTAATCATTAAGCTGCCTAGTGTAACCAAGCAACCCATTTTCACCCTCACACACATACTTCAACAAATTTGTGATTCTTGAGAAAGTTGGAGGTCTATTGTTTAAGGGGTCAATTGGGTAGATTTCCCCATCAACCCACAAATCCACATGTTTCAATCCCATTTTCTTGTGACTTTGCAAAACCTGAGGGTTGACACTAGTACGCTACGTTCTTTTGAATAATGGGGCGTATTCAATCTCTACCTCAATATGCAGCTCCTTCTTTCCTATATTCATTTTACTATTAATAGAAACGGGGAGCCTACTTGGTTGTGACAGGAGGTATAGTGGAGATGCATAGAGAGGCACACAAAGGTGCCAAGGGAAAGAAGGGTGTAAGTAATTCACTCTGTTAATGAAGGTTGCATAAACACAGAGAAAAGGTCACAATAGAGCCATGAGAGAGTATAGATATGGGGAAAAACAGCTCAAAGGGTAGGGATGTCTAAGACTTTTCGTATTTTAGACATTTCTATTTTACCTCCGAAAACATTTCCAAAAAACATTAAATTTGACCAGTTGGTTTGTTTTTTGACCGAAAGATAGAATATAAAAAATCCCCAAAATATCTTAAAAGGAACTTCCAAAATTTCATTTTCCTTTTTCTCGATTAAAAAATTAATTACCTCGTATCTACTAATAACTTTGTGTTGAAAACAAAACACCACACTCCTGTAACTAACTCATTTTTTAATATAAAATTTGATTGAAAAAAACTTCTTGAATGAGGAGAGAGAAGGAATCTGAGTATATCTTTGTAGATAATATAAAAAAGGTAAAACAAGATTGCAAAAGTGGAGAGAGAAGAGGATTATTTTACTATTCTTCTCTCCTCTTTTTCTTGTTTTAAGGAGGAGAGGGGGGGCTAAAATGCCCATTTGTGAGTTCATTTTTTCCCTAATGGGGTCCTATCCATAATTCATCTTTTGGTGGTACCAGGTATTATGTGTCATTTATCAATGATTTCATCAGGTATACATGGTTGTATATTATGAAGCACAAGGATGAGATGCTTGAGTATTCAAGGATTTTAAGACACATAATGCTGAAAATGAGTTTGTATGTTATATCTCATGTCTGAGATTTGATGGAGGTGGAGAATATGTCTCTAGAGAGTTTGATAGATACTTGGAAAAATATGGCATAGGAAGGCAACTCACATACAGTTGCACACCACAACAAAGTGGTGTGGTCTAGCAAAACAATCGTGTACTTATGGAAGCTACGATGGCAATGATTAATGAAAAGAACTTGTCAAATGCTTATTGGGCTGAAGCAGTTGTCAATGTTGTTTATGTATTGAATAGAACACCTACACCTGGAATTCATGATTTGATACCGTATGAGAAGTTATATGATCGCAAGTCTGATATTAATCACTTCAAAGTGTTTGGTTGCATTGCTTGTGTAGATGTATATGATGAAAAGAGGAGGAAATTAGATCCGAAAGCTATAAAAAGTGTTTTTATTGGCTATGCATAGGATAGAAAGGCCTACAAAGTGTTATAATCCGTCTACTCTCGGGAGACCTTGATTAGTAGGGATGTAGTGTTTGATGAGTTGGCACCATGGTATGGTGGTCCAAATATAGTGGTTTTAAATGTACCAGGAACCCTTATTCATGCTGAAATTTATTCTTTAGCTAGTACTACCTGCAATGAAAGAAGCTGAGGGGAGAGAGAAAGAGAGCTGAGGAGAGAGAAAGAGAAAAAAAGAAGGATGAGGACTAGAAGAGGAGAGAGAAAGAGAGAAAAGAGGAGAGAAAGGAGAAGGAAGCCATGGAAGCTGGAGATGAAGGTGAAGAGTGTGATCTTGATAATAGCTGGTTGCCCTAATCTGGGGCTCTTACACCTTAAATACCCCGGTCAGTGTGACGGGGTGTCTAAACCCTAGTCGGTGTGTATCCCGCTTGTTACAATCCATCCCCACTCGAAAGGTTTTTGCCCTCAAAAACAAGGAGAAACAGAGGGAAGTGATGGGTGGGCTGAGGGAGGGTTGCGGAGTACTACTCAGAGCCCTTGACAATGAAGAATAGGCATGGAGAGACTAGGGACAGCATGCAGTACTGGACCGGTCGGCTGAAGTAAACTGGTCATAACTTTTGATAGGTAGCTCCAAATGGGGCACACTATATGTCGAAACGGAGCTTATGACGAGTATTTTCAGGCTATGTAGAATGCACATGCATTGGATTTGAGTAAGTACAAAACTGTTCTAAAACAGTGTGCAGTCTGAGGGCGGGAAGTGGGCAATTTGGGTTATGACCGCGGCTAGTCTTCCAGTCCTTGGGATTCACGGAGGTAGGGAAATTCATCGAG
This sequence comes from Lygodium microphyllum, assembly GCF_053477565.2. Taxonomy (NCBI): domain Eukaryota; kingdom Viridiplantae; phylum Streptophyta; class Polypodiopsida; order Schizaeales; family Lygodiaceae; genus Lygodium; species Lygodium microphyllum. The sequence goes on along the minus strand of NC_141148.1, from coordinate 124,066,285 downwards.
GATGGTTGCTGGGCACCAAGAGGCTTCTTCCAAAGGTAGGCCTTGCCATTTGATGAGGTATTCTTTGATGGATTGGGATCGTAAGTGCTTATCTTGCTGCCTAATGATTGCTTCAGGAACATATTGAGTGATGCCCTCTTCATCGATATGGGGGGACGTTCTCCACTGAGGAGCCTACAAAGGGTTTCAGCTGACTAACATGAAACACATTGTGGATTTTGGTGGTAGGGGGAAGTTCCAAGCGGTAGGCCAAGTCGCCGACTCTCTTTAGGACGCGGTATGGGCCATAAAAGCGGTGGGCTAGCTTGTTACTACTGCCCTCTTTGAGAGTGGAGTAGAGGGACTTAGGCACTTTCAAAAGGACCGATTCCCCTTCTTGGAATTCCAAATGCATGCGTCTTTCATCAGCATAGAGTTTCATGTGTGTTTGGGCCTTCTGAAGATTCATTTTGCATTGCTGAAGTAAAGCTTGCATGCGATCCAATTCAGCTTGACTCTGAGGATTGATCTTATCAGTAAACAAGACTGTAGGAAGGGGAACCTTATACCCATATAAGGCCTCAAAAGGGGAAACTCCAATGCTAGAGTGTGTGGAGTTATTATATGCAAACTCAGCCAAGTGAAGCCACGTATCCCAACTGTGCTGTACATCATGGCAAAAGTGCCTCAAGTATGTCTCAAGCCATTTGTTCACTCTCTCAGTTTGGCCATCAGTCTGAGGGTGGTATGCAGTGGATGGGGCAAGCTTGGTCCCCATGGAGGTGAAAATTGTCTGCCAAAAGTTGCTCATAAACTTTGCATCCCAATCATGGACTATGACTTGTGATAGGCCATGCAACTTGAAGACATTTTCCATGAACTGAGTGGCCACCTGAGAGGCAATATATTGGACCTTAGTGGGGATAAAGTGGGCAGCTTTGCTGAGGCGATCAACTACCACATAGATATTGTTCCACCCTTCTTAGTCATGGGAAGGCCCGTGATAAAGTCCATTGTGATGTGAGTCCATTTCCCATCAGGGATGGGGAGAGGCTACAAGAGGCCAGCGGGCCTGAGCGTACTATCCTTGTTTTGTTGGCATGAAACACATTTGGTCACAAAGTCCTTGACATCCCTCCATAAGCCTTTCCAATGAAAGCTCTTGGCAATCCTGTCATATGTTTTGAAAACACCCAAGTGACTGGCAGTGGCAAGAATGCATTTCTTCCATGATCTTCTGTGTGAAGGGGGAAGTGTGTGGGATGAAAATCTTGCCATGGGACTAAATAAGGCCATGCTTGAGCTGATACTGGGAGTTTTTAGCCATAACCCCATGCTGTAATTTCTGAAATATGTGGTTGAAATGGTCATCTAACAAGTAAGCCTCCTGGAGCTCTTCAACCCAATCACCGTGCAATTCTGAGATAGATGACACTCTGCATGCCCACATTTGAGAGAGAGAATCGGCCACAATAGTATCCTTGTCTCGCGTGTATGAAATGTCAAAGTCATAGTTCTGTAAGGTTGCCACCCATCGCCTTTGCTTAGGAGTCAAAGTAGACTGAGTCAAGAAATATTGGAGGACTCGGTGATCACTTTTCACTTGGAAGCGGCTGCCATACAAATAGTGGTGCCATTTCTTGATGGCATGGAGGATGGCCAACATCTCTTGGTCGTATACATTCATTTGCATCTCCTTCTCATCAAGCTTGCGGCTTTCAAATGCAATCACACCATGCTCTTGCAACAATATTGCACCAATACCTTGGCCACTGGCATCACAATGAATGGTAAAGAGCTTAGAGAAGTCAAGGCAAACAAGGATGGGGGCTGAAGTAAGCGCGTCCTTTGACTGTTTGAAGCTATGATCTGCTGTGGCATCCCAAAAGAATGACTCTTTTTTCAAGTGATCAGTCAAAGGTGCTGCAATGGTGGCATAGTGCTTAATGAAGCGTCTGTAGAATGAGGAGAGACCAAGGAAGCCATGCAAGGAGGTGGTCGTGGAAGGAGTGGGCCAATCCTTAACAGATTGCATCTTTTTGGGGTTAGCCTGTATACCATTTTTGCTTACAATGTGTCCAAAGTACTCCACAGATGTCTTCATGAATATACATTTGCTCTCCTTAGCAAAGAATCGATGCTCTCTCAATATGTCAAACACCCTCTAAAAACGTGTGTCAAGTGCTCCATAGATGACTTGCTATAAATGAGGATATCATCAAAGAAAACAAGCACGAACTTGAACAAAAAGGGATGTAGGATTTTGTTCATGAGGCTTTGAAAGGTGGCAGGGGCATTAGTCAACCCAAAAGGCATCACAAGAAAATGGTAAAGTCCACGATCACTCTGGAAGGCCCATTAGGGCCAAAAATGCTTCAAAAAATGCACTTTTATTAATCACAGGATTAAGGAAAGGGCCAAAGAGAGTTCGCCACGTGTGCAAGAATATGGTATTCTTGTCTCCTCTTTTTTAGAGATAGTGGAGTCCATTTCGTGATTCTCTCTTCTTTTTTAGCCAAAACCCCTAAAGTCTGACATGTTTTGGAGTCCCAAAGACGTTATTTACTTACAAATCTGACAAAATACATGACAGAGATGTGATGAAATTAATAATGAGTTTTTTGAAAGTCGGGAGATCTTTCAATATTGTTTTTGGCGCCCAATACATACTCATTTGTGTTCTTGGCGCTACTTTTTAGTTCATTCACCCCTCTTTGAGCTTCTTTCTCTGCGCTTTCATTCTTTTCATGGCTTTCTCCAGGTGCCCTTCTCGTTTAATACACTCTTGCAAAGTCTATAGCCAGGGAGCAGATGGAAATTTTGAGCCCAAAACCTTTGCTGTAAACGATTGGGTTACCATGCTGCCATCTTGCAAGGGCTCTCATAAGGTGAAAAGAAGAAAACGAGATGATATAAAACATCACTGGAAGGGGCGTATCATTGCCTTCAAAATTATGCCTGAAGGCTGGTTTGTCAAGGTGCAACATGTTTACATGGCCAAGGATATACACTTGCCTCCAAACGAATGTGTTCCCCAACAAACACATTGTAAGTTATTAGTTGAATAACGTATATAATTATTTTCCATTTATGCAAGTTCTAACAAACGGTTCGTCATTGTAGATATCTTTCCATCAACAAGTATTGAATGGCAACCTATGGAAAGCCTAAGTGGGACTTTCCATTCCATTCATAAGGTATTGGCAGACATTATTTATGCCGATCAAACTGTGTCTTTTTTTAGTGAATGCAAGGTTTTTATATATTATGCTCCTGGCTAAGTAGAAACTTTTCGGAAGAGGATTTGGACAACACTATAGGGACGCTTTGGAAATCTAGAGAGTGGTGCAGTGCATGCCCTCAATCCTTGGCTTTGGCTTACAGTATCCCTCGCCAAACTCTTGCTTTGGGCTTTGATTACAGGAGATACAAACTAAGATTGGGTATTTGGGTTCCCTTGGATTCCGATACATATTGCACACCATATAAACTTGCGGTGCACGTTTTGCCGCATGAAGAAGTAAAGAAGGTGAATGTTACTTCCAATTGGAGTCTGAAAGATGTGAGGGATACCTTGGAATTGCTAGACAATACATCCCCTAGATATAAGTTCAAAGTGAATGGCGTAACAATTGGTAAAAGAGCCAAGCGCTCTTTCTCTTGTACGAGTTGTTTGTCTCCCACAATTGTGATTTTTGAACCTTGAGAATGAAAACTTTGCAGGAATTTATCTTAATAGACTGTCCTTAAGATATTTTTTAGTGGGAACTCATAAGCTATCATGAAGAAGTTGCCTTTTGAATGTATATAAATAAAATATACATTACATTCGATTTATAAGTGAAAATTTTCATTACACCATAAGGTACAAAAATTTCATATAAATGTACAAAGCCAAAATAATAAGGCTCGTGTATGCTTATGTTTGCTATTTTGATTCTTTATCGATTTCTTCAAAGATATTTTTTCTCACAGGGCCTTTCTTTGATTGTTGAAAGAATTTCACCTTTACAGGTAGTCTCTTTTCTTGGGGCTTAAGAAGGGATGGATCAAATTTCAGAGGAGAAAGCATTGGCATTCCTTTTTTTTTAGACTATGCAGCAGTGGTCCCATTGCCTTTGCCCTTGCCCTTGCCCTTACCATTGCCATTGTCCTTACCCTTTCCCTTGCCCTTTCCCTTGCTTGTGCCCTTGGCCATTGAAGTTTTGGGAGGAAGAGGGGAGTTAGGATCATATGGTGTGATTGCCTTGTCCAGAATCAGCTCAATGCATCTCTCCCTTATCCACCAAACATATGAATCAGGATAGTCTCTACACTGTAAGAATAAATGTTATAAGTTAGTGAAAAGAAATCATGATAAGGGTTACACAAACATCAAATGAAATTAACTTACATTCACTCCTTCTATTTGTAACAACTTTGAATCCACTGTTCGGCAAATATTTGAGATAACTCTCCATCCACAAGAATGCGCATCGCTTTGCAATGGAACTTCTTGTAGAAGAAACGTATAAGGCCTTTGAGGATCAGCAAGATCCTCATATGTAGTATCCAAAAATGTAGAAACAAGTCTACCAGCACTGCAAAAGGAAGCTTTGTAAGTTCAAAATATTTTTTGTAAATAAAATCAAAGTAAGTAATTTTCTTTCAACATACATTCTGCTTGACCATGAACACCACTGAGAGAGTTCATAAAGATAATTTCTCTTGTAAGACAATTAATATAGATGAGACTCCAATGCCCTCTGCAAATTCATAATAGAGGTGAGTAGAAGGGTGAAAGCAAATGAATATAAATTTTCCTCTACAGAAAAAGAAAAATACCTTTCTACATAAGGGAAAAAGATGTGGTAATTTGTCACACTATCGAAGCTACGAAAAAATGGTGAAATATTAGAACCAGATTTTGCAAATAGTTCCACAGAGAGAAGTGGATCAACAATATATATGGTTCTACGGATATCGAGAGTGAGAGAGGAGACCAATGCCCTGCAGTCAATAGCAAAAGCTATTCAATACAAATTACATCCAAAATATACTTGAACCTATAAAACTTTACTTACGCAAAAATAAATAAATAAATAAATAAATAAAAATATATATATATAAGCCTTACCTTATGCAACAAAAAACAACGGAGTCAGATAGTTGGACATCCCTTTTTTCCAACATGGGCTTGTCCTTGGGAGATATACTAAGATATTCCTCCTCAGGTTCCGCAGAAACATTCACAAGTATCTGCCCATACACGTTGCCCATCCTCTCGCTGTTGATGGGAGCAAGTGATGAGGCTTTCCTCTTGTAAACTTCGTCTTCAGTTTCCAACACCTCCTGATTTTTTTCACTCAAGAAAGACTCATGCTGGGTGGCACCCCTTGTAGAGTAAAGGTGAGTTACATCCTCAACCTTAAGCTTTTTCCCTTTCCTGGACAATTTCGGGGAATGCTAAGGATTTCAAGGGCTTTTTGATCGTTGGAAGGCAAGGGCCTCAGCACTTTATCGAACCTATACCTGATTCTGCTGATGATGATGAAATCCTTATTCATAAGGGTGATTCTATGAGCATGGGCGGCAGCAATGTAAGCATCGTTCATGAATTCAATAACAAAATCCTCTGCGGCCTGTTGCAGGGCAAGAATAGCTGAGAGTTGCCACTTCTTATTTAGACCAGAGACAGTTGCCACTTGAGACAATCTATCAGAGATCTCTTTAACGACTCTTATAAAAGCAACCTTTGGAATGACATGCTGTGTAGCTCTCTGGGCTTTCCTGATCTCACTGAAACATCTCTACATATAGAAGAACCGGGACTTCCTCTTTCTCTTTTGTGGCTTGGGAGGTTCAGTGGCTTCAGCAGATGTAGGCTCAGGTGCAATTGTAGGGGATAAATCTTTCACAGGGCAAGTCTCATCCTTTGCTTCCTCAACTTCAGGAGAAGAAACATTCACTGCACTGAAATTCTTTAACTCCATGGAAGATGTTAGGCCAACCCCTAGTGTAGGGGGGATTTCTGTGGTAAAATGCTATGGGGCCTGTGATGGCCCAGCTTCAGCAAAATTTAAAGAGGGCTCCTCCTCAGATTCATCAAATTGTAACTTTCTTCTACCCCCACTGTCCTTCCTATCCAGATACACTCTTCTTGCAGTTTGGTTTGTCCTTGCCATCCAGAGAAGCAAATACAAGAACCAGAAGGACAACAACTGAAATAGCAAAAATCTGTAAACGCAACAGGCCTTATACGACGCGAGAAGGGACGAAAAGAGAAATGCCGATATGGCACGATATGAACAATACAAACAGTATGGAAGCGCGCCCTCGCTCCGTATTGGAGATTACAAGAGGAGAAATGCTGAAATGGCACGATAGGAGGAATGCGAAGACAATGGAACCACGCCCTCGCTCCGTATTGGAGACGACAATGCCGATATGGCGCGATATGGAGAAAACGAAGACTATGTAAAGAAGCCCTCACTCCGTATTGGAAATGACACAAGGCCGATATGACGCGAGGGGGAGGTTACGAAAGCCTCGGACGAACGTCCTCGCTCCGTATTGGCACACCTTGTTTTGACCAGCGAAGCAAAGGACTCAGCAAAAAGACCACCCATACAACGCGAGAGATTAGAAACACAGAAGACGCAAGACTTGGATCGCACCGTATCGGCAAGCAAGGCGGAAGAGCTCGAGAAATGTAAAGTGTACACGTAGGAAAAATAACCCCTTATATACCCACGTCAATCATGACACGTGTCTGACGATGATTGTGCCATGTGTCTATGCATATCGTGCATATGCTACATGTGGACTAACGACCGGTCCACGTGTTTGCCACGTGTTGGCCAACGGCTACTGCCACGTGTCGAAGCCCAACGGATAGTGCCAGGTGGCATTATTCCGCGCCTACATAAGGGTGTGTCCCTAATCCGTACGGCTTTTTTCAGTTTTTCGTGGACCTCTATCTCTTCTCCTAATACAGCATGAGAGCGAGTGTTTGTCTTCTGCGCTTTTGTCTGTTCGCGTCGTTTTGGGTGTTTTGCAGAGTCTTCGTTCAGCTTGCCTCCTAAGCTCATAGTGCCCAAGCTCGGGTGATCACTGATTCTAGCTCTCTCTTCTCCCGTCCTTACAGTTGCAGCTCTTTCGTTAAGGTTCTTGCTGGAATCACCGATACGGCGTGAGGAGGCACATCCGTCTGAAGCGTTTCGCTCTTATCGCGCCATATTGGCACAAGTTGGAAACATGTCTGAACCCACAGAATTTCTAGGCTCCAAGGTTTTTCCAGGAACTGGTAAAAGAAGAAGGCTTTCAAAAGGCTCAAGGGCATCAACATGTGATGAGCCTATGCATTCTGTTTCTTCTCCATGCTCTGCCACCAGTGTGAGAATGCCAAGTACATCTCCAGGGAAGCGAATGTCGGTAATGAGAGGTCAAGAAGTATCAGAGCTTACTGATATCACTCCATCAGAGAGGCTTCTTGATTTTATCCTTCAGAATGGAATGGATCTCTCATTCTATGGAGTTGTGAAGAATGTCTTTAATCCTGATTGGGACCTTGACAGTGTTTTGAAATCTTGTAAAAAATATATTTTGGAGGACTTTTTGGAGTTTGAAAATCTTGCAGGTCCTTCTATTGAAGTTGGCACAATTGAATATGTCCATGTTCCCATTGGGTCAATAGGAAATGAAAAGTCAGTGTTTACTAAGAAGTGTGGTGCCCATTCTCTAGAGAGGTTTTATTCAAGAGACATATTGTGCTCCACTCATTCCAAAAACTGCACGATGATGAGAAAATTTGCTGCTTTTATTGTTTTCACCCTTGTCAAATATCCTGTGAAAGCTGAGGAGCAACAGTTGGAAGGAGCAAAGTCTGCCAGCTTTTGCATGTTAGATGATCTGGCATATGAAAAGGAAACAGAGGAGGTTGTAGATGCAGATTTTGAGGCTTCTATTGCTGAGAATTTGGATGTTGCTCACTTCAAAGCTGAGACTATCATTGAGGAGAGCCAAGGAGATACAAACCCTCCAACTGATGAGAGTTCTCACCATACTGTTCCTTCTCTACCATCTATACCTTTCAAGGACAAGGAGTACATTTTACTGTCAGATATTCAAAAACTTTTTAATCTCAGGGAAGATTATTGTCTAGCAATTATTGCAGAGGCTTCTGATGCTGCAAATGGGATAATTGACACAGAGAATGAATCAAAGGAAGAGATACTCAAACTTGATAAAGAGACTCTAGACGATAAGCTTATTGATGCTGGTGAGGCCCTCTCTCTTTGTTTTGAAAAGACCAAAGAAGCTGAGAAAGAGTTGAGTATTACTGATGAGGACTTCGATCACATTCAAAGCGAACTTGGGATTTCCAATTTTGGAAGAGAGGAGTCTGAATATGTTAAAGAATTGATTAACACCAATGAGACATCATCATCAATAAATTTATGAAATCCAGTTAAATTGGAGTACGATGAAAATCAAGTGGTAAGATAATTTTGAATTTGCTTTTACACATTGGTAGGTTTACATTTCATGCTCATTCAGTATGGGTTTTATTTGCAGTTGGAGATTGCTGATACAAATAACTTCTTGGGATGTGGCAAAGGATCGAGAGCTGCTGGTAGCATTCAAAGACATTGCACTCGGCCACTACTTGGCTAGGATTGACCTTGATTCCTTTTTAGTACTTCATAGTAGTTTCTCAAAGGATGCAGCATGGCCCATACTTTGTATTAAAGCTCTTACAAGGCTTCTAGGTTTCTCAGGATTACAATATAATGCCCACAAAGTAATGTTTTTGGAAAAGACTGGAGCAATTAGGATTTTTGGGTACGGTCCACGTTACTCTGCTTCTAGAGCAGGATACTTTTTGGCATTCACATCCTACGCCTTGGCTGCAAACCGAATTGATGTAAAATCTATAGCTGGCTACAAGATAAAAAAATTTCTACGTTATAGAGGAAAGATTCATGAGGAGGAAGAGAATGTGAGAGTTTTGGAAAACTAGCTTTGTATATATTCTTTCTTATATATAAAAGTGCGATTGCTCATGTGTCATTGCCGTCTTTTATCTGCATTCTTTGAAGTTGTCATCGAAAAAACCAATTGAATAGCTCCTCCAAAGCATTGCTTTTTGTAACTCCTCCCCCATGCCTTGTGCTTCGAAAATAACTTATGCGTGCTTGATAGTGGAATTTTTTCCATGCCTTGGTTACTATAAGTTGCTAAGGGGCCATGCTCCTCCACAAAGTAAGATCCATGAATATGAAGAATATGCTGCAATACAAAGTAACACTAATTTTATACCAATTGAAAAACCTGTCAAAATAAGCCCATATTAAATAATTGTTACTTTACCAGATAAAAAGTGATATCTTTTTCTCCCCATGCCTCTTTTATCGCCTGAACAAGCTTTGTGATTGATCTTTTGAACTCTTCCGCATATGTATATGTTGTCTTATGTTGCCTGAGGAGTTTCAGAAAAACATCAAGGTGTATCCAGACCTCCATTCTAAGAAACGCAAGCCTCGGTGTGCTTGCAACATTTGTTGTGATCTCACATAGCTCTCTCCAACACTCCCAAGCCGCATTCACCTGCTTTCCTGAATGGTTTCCTAAGAATCATCTAGCTTTTGAGCCTCCCATAGAGACATCGGCCAAGATATCTCTTGTTTTTCTTGAAAGTATTGGATCCTTTCTCAAGTGAACTTGGCCCCCATGAAATCCCATTTTCAATAGTAATGCCTCGCATTTATCAATACACTCATCTGATAAAGATAATGGCTTAATGGAATATGCGTAGTCAAGATGCAACCTGAGAAGCTTATCGATTATTCTAATCTCTGCATGCAAAGTACAAATATGAACATTCTTAAGAGAGATGGAAAGAATGGGATCCCAGATGTCTTCTATGTTTTTAAATTTACTCAAATCTATAGAGTCTCTATTTGGGGCTCTTCTTACTGGTCGCAAACTACTCCAATCTTTGGATCCAATACTTTCCATGCAATAAATGCAAGGATATTTTGCATTTGCACCATTACATATTCCAAGCATACATTTGATAGTTTTCAAATCAGCACTCATACGCCATTCCACATTAAATTTACCAACCCCATCAACTACCAACATTTCGCCTTCACTTTGAGACTTAATGATATTTGGAATACTTGTATGGTTGAACAACCATTTCAACGTTTGATGATTTTCAATTGGTACCTGGGCTGCACCAATCCATCAAATCTCCATCTCGGATTGGATCTTATGCAATGGAGCTTGGCCCTCACCATTGCTATGGTCCAATGCCATGTTCATGAGTCAAATGCTAATTCTTTCCATCTTCTGTCCCTTTTGAATCTGTGCTTCATCCAACTTCAAGGCAAACTTTAGAACACCATAACTTTCTTCTACTGTGATTTTATACATGTGAACCATTGCAATTTGCACCTTTTTTAGATCAACCCATATATTGTTAAACTCATTGTAATAAAAAATTGCCTATTTTTTTTGTTTTTCATAGGACATAGACCTTTCGATGTGAATGTAATCTCCAAAAACATGTGGAATCTTGCGATTCATGGCAATTCTTGCAGTCGAAACTGCAAGGGCTTAGGGCAATCCAAATATAGTTACCCTATTGCGTTTAAGATTTTTAAACCATAATCCAGAGATAGCACGATAACCTTTTCGACTTATACCCACAGTATCACATGTCTCTACGATTTCATTTGCTTTCACCGTGCCTTTTAAATCCTTCACTAACTCTTTGAGAGTTGGACCTCTCAAATCCGCATTTTCGGGTGACTTAAGAATCCTCAAAATATCTTTCTTATTCATGGTTTCCTTCAAAAGTTTGATTCTTTCCTCATTCTCTCGGATATTTATGCCTAATATGTTAGAGACATATTTCTTTGTAAGATTTAGTCTCCTTTCCTTTGCTCTCTCACACAAGCTGGTTATATTTTTTAATGGTCTCTTCCTCTCTCTAAATCCTACTGGAGTTTCTCTCAAGCGTGTTAGCTTATCCTGCAATGGCTTGTTAACATTTTTCAAGATATCAATCTGACTTGTCAACTCTAAAATATTTGTTTGTGTAGTTTCTAGTGCTTTTTTCATTTCGTGCATTTGAGCTATATATGTGTAAGACGCAGAGTATAACCTCATACAGTAGCCAAGCATTCCATTGTAACCTTCTCCAGCATATCTTATATAGTCATGGGCATTGAAAAAAGGAGGTGATTTACCTGTAGAAGGATCCCTCGGATAAATATTTCCATCCACCCACAAATCTATATGCTTCATTCCTTGTGTTCGCAACCTATTGGCTTCAATCTCATCTATCAATACTCGATGATGTATACTTCTCCAAGATGTGTAAATCGGATCTAGTTGAATAGATAGCTTGTATTTACGTGTGCTTGCGCCTGTGTTATTTGAAGTAGTATTGCTAGACATTCTAGTAAATGAACCGAGCAAGAATCTCACAGTGATAGGAAGCAAGTGCAACAAAAGGAATGGTAAAAGAGAATAGTGTGTAGAAAGAAAACGCAGGAGCAAACAAATGCGAAGTTTGTACGAAAATCTCAAAAATACAAAATCTCTCGAGTTCCAAGACAAAAATGGCCAAAAGGTGACCCTTGACCTGGATTAAAAGATGAGGGCAATTAATGGCCGACCTCTTCAATGAACCAAATATTCTCTCATTAATCACATCTGGACAACCAAATTTAGAGGTTTTATTCTTCCTAAACCTCAACTAATTAGCAATTTAATCACTTTCTTACAAGTGCCATTTTTGAAGCGTTTTTGGCCCTAATGGTTTTGACCTCATCTCCTGTCCGCATACGAATCTGATGGTAGCCAGAGCGCAAGTCAACCTTAGTGAAAAAGCATGCCCCTTTTAACTCGTCCAGCAAATCATCAATCCGTGGGATGGGGTAGCAGTTCTTCACTGTAATCTTGTTCAAATCTCTGTAGTCAATACACATGCGGAAGGAGCCATCTTTCTTTTTGACTAAGAGAACAGGGGATGCATAGGGGAAAGAACTCGGTTCAATGAAATCCATCTCTAGCAACTCCTTGATTTGCTTTGCAACCTCTTCACGCTCACACTTGGAGAGTCTATAAGGGGGTTTGTTCACTGGCTTGGAATGGGGCTCTAGGTCAAGTGGGTGGTCCACTTGTCTCTTGGGAGGGAGGGATGTAGGCATCTGAAATAACTCATTGTATTCCTCAAGTAAGGCCTGCAAGGCAGAGTCATATGATACTGTGGAGGGCTGATCAGAATTGTCCTTATTTAAATGCAAAACAAAGATCTATGAGCATTTCTTAAACTCTCGTTTCAGTTGCTTTGCTGTAATGAGTTGAAAATCAGCATGGTCTTGAACCCCCTCTAGGTGGATAGGCTGCCTATGCATCATAAACTCCATGTAAAGCTTAGAGAAGTCCATAGCAAATTTCCCCAATTGTTTCAGCCAATCACAGTCCAAGACAACATCAATGGGGCCCATATCTAGGGCAATCAGATCAACCAGTGCCACATAATTTTCAGCCAAGCATAAGGGAATTGCGGGACATACATGTGTGCTGATTTCTTCTTCTTCGTTTGCTACTTGGACCTTCAAGGGGTGGTGTAATGCCATATGAATACATTTCAACCGATCAATGGCTGATTTATTGATAAGGAGATCGAGCAAAGGGAAGTGGGAGGTGGGTGGGATGTTAAATCAAGTATCTGTGAGGGCGCACCACTCGGGTCAAAGGGAAACCCATCCTCCAGGTCATAGAACTGCTCATGATCAACATCCTCAGTGGGCTCAATTTGGTCAATGGCTAGGTCATCCTCCTCATTGTGCCAATCTTCTATGACATACATGCTATGAACTTTGACCTTAGCTAACTTGTAGGGGCATTTGGATGCATGATCAGCAGTGTACTTATCTCCACATTTAAAGCATAGGCCCTTTTCTTTCCGTTCAAAACACCAGCACACCCAATCCACTAGCTAATGTTGAAACCTTGTATTATCACAAACACATTGAGAACACATAAAATGTAGAGGATCTACCACCTCAAAAGAAATAAGCAAAGGCCTTTGTATGAAACGTCAAAAAAAATATTCATAACTCATATTTTGGTTGTGGTGATACATCGAGATGATTGCACCAAGCTTGTAGAAGTTCAACGAATATAAACTCGGTTCCAAAAACCTTGGGTGTGACCCTCCTCTCCTCTCCATAGAAAAGAAAAACATTTGCAAGATAAGGGTTTTTTAAAAAAACATTAAAAGAAAAAGCTAATCCTCTTTTAAAACACATATGCCAAATAAGAGAGAAAGAAAAACTATATAAGGGGGGGAGAATTTATGAATGGATATAGCTAAAGCTCTTTTAAAACACATATGTCGAATAAGAGAGAAATAAAAAGTATATAAGGGGGGGGGAGAATCAATGAATGGGGATCCTTCTCTTGTGACTGTTTTTCTTTTCTATGGAGAGAAGAGGAGGGTCACACCCAAGGTTTTTGGAACCAAGTTTGTATTCGTCGAAACTTCTACAAGCTTGATAGAATCAGCTCAATGTATTACCACAACCAAAATATGAGGTATGAAGATTTTATGTGAGGTTTTCTATAAATGTCTTTGCTTATTTCTTTTGAGGTGATAGATCCTCTACATTTTATGTGCTCTCAATGTGTTTGTGATAATACAAGATTTCAACATTGGCTAATGGATTGGGTGTGGTGGTGTTTTGGCCCTAAATAGTCAAAGTTTCTTGTTAAGTTAGTATATAGATAAAACAACACTCCTTTAATCCCCTTTTTAGGTTGTGTGAGAGGATTGTCTCCAAACACTACTCATGAAACATCTTTTTTTGGTGCCCCCCATTGCGAAGTGCCAAAAAATTGACTTTGTTTGTGATTTCTAAATTGTTGTGCTTGATACCAATGGGGGAGTTTTGAGGTCTCAAAAATGCCCTGTAAACGATCCTAGAGAAAGAAAATATTTTATAAAATAAATTTATTTTTTATTTTTAAAAACTTTTATATTTTGGTAAGTAAATATATAAAAAGTTATTAATAAGTCATTGTCGTGATATTCTCATGGTCACATCAAACCTAGAAATCTAGGCCGCCATAAAGGTGAAAAAGATTATCATAATGAAGATCTTACTCATCCTCATTAAAGTGAAAACTAATATTCAATTTGAATTTTTTTCGACGTTTGATTACTTCCCTCCATTCTCACTCTCTTCTTTCTTTCCCATCCTTACTAGTTTCTTCTTCGTTTTCCTTCTTGTTTCTAATTCGCGTATTTTTTCAACCCAATCTTCTAATCACATCCTTAGCTACGGATCAATCATCCAATGATCTCTATAGATCTAGTAAAAGACGTCTCTATCATCTTCAGATTGAGTTGGATAGTGAGTATGAACCAATAAGGAAGAGAACGAAACCCATTACTATTATAGAGTCTGCGAAACATATACTTTGGTTTGAAGGAAAGAAGAATCTTGATATTTGGTTTGATGTTTGGTTAGATGACAGGCTATATCCCAAAGATCCTAGCAAAAATAGCACACCACCTTTCTATAATAGCTCTTCATTGTTGAGGTTCATTGGTAATCATTATAATCAGTTTTTAGGCTATACATTTAACTTGGTTGCAGAAAAGGATGTTCTTGAATTGGAGAACCATCTTTTATCAAAACATAACAACGAGTTACCATAGAAGCTAGAAGGCTATCAATAGAGGATTCATTTGTTGGAGAAATGCATCAAATCTTATCAACGAAAGCAAACTATTTTAGGACTTTGAAATTGACAAAAGGCTCTTAGAAATATTGAGAGTCTCAGACGAGGAGGAGGTGGTTGTAGTAAAAGAATATAAGCAGCAAGGTACATTTTTTTCCACTTTAAAAATATGAAATATGACTTTGTTTATAATTAATTGTATTGATTTGTAATGTTGATTTTTTTTAGGTTTCTTCTTCAATCGAATGCAAGTGAAAGAGATTTTTTGAAAGCATATTAGTTTTATTATCATCTTCTTCCTTTAGTAGTTTCAAAAGATATTTTGGAGAAGAAAAAATTTAAAAAGGCAAAGAAACAATGCTTTGAGTCATTTATAAAGGATCTCTCTTTGGATACTGAGTTTGTGTAGAAGACACTAGATAATATTGGTATTAGTCAAGATGCTTATATACAACTTTTCTAGCTTTTACAGTAAAATATGAAGTAAGGACAAGTACATAATTGCATACTTCCAAGGCCATCTGTGATGATTAGAACGATTAGACAGAGAGTGAATAACAATTAAACAGAGAGTGAATAACAAGGTAACAGAGATTCTGGGTGAGCCTTTCCATATCAAGGCTAGCTTTAAGGGCAAGAAAAAAGAAGTTGTATTCAATGAATTCAACAATATTTTCCTTGACTTTCCCACCCTACAATGCTTAATGATTAGATTCTATGACTGTTGAGATATCGAGCTCCACTCGTGATATGCCAGGGTGACCGTTGTGCATTTATGTCACCGACTTTTTAGTTGCAAATGCGGTTGGTACACCGCCCATGAATAATAGCTAGATGACAGCTATCCTTATCTACTCTAGTTCGTGGCTCAGTTAGTATGCCACCTTAGTTAGTTGAGTTTGGTTTGAGACCCATATATAGGGTTCTTCTATTTCTTTGTATGAGAGTTCTTTTGGCTTACACAACTAAGAAGAGGAAAATTATTTTCAACCTCCACCTGTGTGTGTATTCCCCCATTGTGCAAGCAAGAAGGCTACAAGTGAGACTCCTTCCTTCTCTCCCACAATCTTGACATGGTATCAGAGCCTTGTTCGTGGTAAGGAGCTCAAGAAAGCAAGCTAAGTTCGCGGTGTTCTGGTAAGAAGACTAGTGTTGCTTTCATTTTTCTGGTATGGGAGCAAGTCTCTGCAGGTAGCACAGCCGGAAAGTGCAGGAGTGCATTGTCTCAGGTTGAGACGCCCTTCGCGGTGAAGCAAGAGGGTAGTATATGCTGCAATTTTTTTGATTTGAGGCCATTTCGGGGCCTGTTTTGGAGGCGGAAGTTTTCTGCACGCACTCAGGAAAATGCCCTGTTTTATGCTGTGCGACCACTGTTCTACAAGTCGTTGAAAAGTTACCACAGAAATTGCATCGTATGCTTGTGTGTAGAGACATTGGGAGTTACAAAATCATCCTTGGTTCCTGTTTATGCAAAATCGTCACTAGGAAGTGACTGTGTGGTCAAATACCACTTTCGCCAGTTTTGCAGATTTGCCTTTGTGAGGGTGAAGCTGTGTTTTTTGCAGTGACATAATTTTTTGCAGTGTTCTATAGTGGCATCTGATTCTCTTTCACAGATTGTCACTGAAAAGCTTGACAAGAATAACTTCCAAGCATGGAAGTTTAGAATGACGAATTTCCTTATGGGAAAAGGATATTGGGAATTTGTTGCAGGAAATGAAGAAGAACCAGTTCTTCCTGATGTTTCCAATCAACAGCAAATGTAGGCATTTAAAGCATGGCATGAGAGAGCCAGGAAAGTTATGTATTGGCTGTCTATCAGCATTTCAGACTCTATGATTGTGCATATTCAGGATGCAAGTACGCCAAAGGAGGCATGGGATACTTTGTCAAAAATGTATAGTACGAATACGCAAGCCAGGAAAATGCAGCTCAAGCAAGAGTTGCATAATGTGCAAAGAGAAAATATGAGCATCAATGACTACCACATGAAGGTGAAGAAGATTGCAGATGCACTTGCTTCCATTGGGTCGCCAGTGGAAGATGATGATTTAGTCTCAGTGACCTTGAATGGTCTAGGAATGGATTATGCACAGTTCCGAACATCCATTTCCGTCCGTGAAAGATTTCCTGATTTTGAGGAGTTGATTGCTCTTCTAATTTCTGAGGAGCAGAGAAATGGTGGTGCATCTTCTTCAGGAGAAACTTCAAAAGAAGCTGTCTTCTACTCAAATGCTGGAAGAGGTAGAGGCAGAGGTAGAGGAGGCCGATCTGGAGGCCGTGGTAGAAATCAGAATATGCAGCAAACTCAAGAAAACCAGTCCTATGGAGGAGGACGTGGTAACTCTAGAGGCAGGGGGAGCCAAAGAGGTCGTGGTGGATGGCAAAGAGGCCAAAATGCAAACAGTAATGTTGAATGCTACTACTGTGGTAAAATGGGTCATATGGCTAAAGACTGCTATAAAAAGCAGAATGACATCATGAATGGAAAACTGCAACAAGGAAATTATGCATCTTCTAGTAGACAGGGTGATGACAGAAATGAGCATTTGTTTATGGTGCAACACATGAACAATTCTGTGACAAGTGCAGAAGAAAGCAAAGAAGTGTGGTATGTTGACTCAGGTGCATCAAACCATATGACAGGTCATGCAGAATGGATGGAGGATGCAAGGAAAATGGAAAAACCAAGATTTGTGGAGACTGGTGATGATACTGCACATCCTATTGTGCAGATTGGAAAATTTCCTTTGTCTATGCAGGATGGGAAAAAGAAATACATGTCCGATGTATTTCATGTCCCGAATATCACCAAGAATCTGGTTTCTGTTGGTCAAATGGTTGAGCAGGGATTGCAGGTCAGATTTAATCCTCATGGATGCTTTGTTGAGGATATGAAAAATAAAGGTCGCTT
The DNA here is from genome assembly GCF_053477565.2 of Lygodium microphyllum. Lineage (NCBI taxonomy): Eukaryota > Viridiplantae > Streptophyta > Polypodiopsida > Schizaeales > Lygodiaceae > Lygodium > Lygodium microphyllum. Next base: position 124,048,647 of record NC_141148.1, on the reverse strand, counting down.
GATAGGAAAAGGAAAGAAGAAGGGCAGAATGTTTACGTTGGATGCAGACATGCCTGAATTGAGTGCAGCAATGTTTGCACATGGGACCGGTGTTGTTGTAGATATCGATATCTGGCATAAACGCATTGGTCATGTTAATGTACAGCGACTTAAATCAATGCAAGCCCAAAATATTGTTGCAGGATTGCCTAAATTCAAGGTTGTAGAAATGCATAAGGTATGTGAAGCCTGCCAATTTGGAAAATAGGCACGGAAACCATTTCCTAGACATGTTCAAGAGAGTAAGAAGCCATTGGAATTAATCCACTCTGATGTGTGGACTACTAAAGCTGCATCTCTTGGAGGCTGTTATTATTTTGTCACTTTTATTGATGACTATGCAGAAAAGTTTGGGCGTATTTTATAAAAAAGAAAAGTGAAGTTTTTGGGCATTTCAAAACTCTTAAAGCTATGGTTGAAAAAGAAACAGATCTGCAAATAAAATGCCTAAGGTCAGATGGAGAGGGAGAGTACCTCTCAAATGAGTTTGCAAGGTTCCTGCAGGAGCATGGCATAAAGCAGCAATATTCATGCAGTCATACCCCACAACAAAATGGAATTGTAGAAAGGAAAAATAGGCATATTGGAGAGGTATCTCGTGCCATGCTCAATGAAAAAGACCTACCAGATTTTTATTGGGCTGAGGCAGTTGCTACAACAGTCTACATAATGAGCAGGACTCCCACTGCAGCAATACATGGGATGACTCCAGAGGAGAGGTATACTGGTAGGAAACCAGATATTTCTCATTTGAAAATTTTTGGTTGCATTGCCTATGTTCATGTGCCAGATGAGTTGAGATCCAAGTTGGATCCAAAAGCTGAGAAGTGCATCTTTATTGGTTACTCTCTGCAGACAGCAGAAAGTGTATAGATGCTATAATCCTCCTAGTCGTAAGTTTACAGTGAGCAGAGATGTTGTTTTTGATGAGATGAGCAGCTGGTATAAACCAGTAAATGTGATTGATGATGTAGATGCACAAAATGGTAATGCTGCACAGAATTCACAGCAGTAGTCACAAAATATTTGTAACATGTCCACTAGAATCATCTAGGACACGTCTTAGCAGTCCATCGGGAAGAATGTCTAGAAAACTCCGCCCGGCACTCCCACGGAATGTTACGGGTTTTGCAATCTAGGTCTTCCCGTGTCTGCCACGTAGCGGAAGTATCCTGGCCGTTCCCACTTAGGATCGACCTGAGTTTGGGTTTTCCTGTTTGGTCAGCAACTAGCGTCAGACCCGAGCAAACTACTTTACGCAGAAACGCCAGGTCCGAAGCGAATTCACGCTGCACTTGGTTCAAAGAGAATGGGAAACGAGAGGGATGAAAGGCTCAACCTCTCTGCCGTAAGGCATAGTCCCATTCCTCCTAAAACAACGTAAATTTGGGCAAGATGTAACTCTAAGTCATCGTTCTCGTTATTCGTTTTGATGATGATGATCATCCTGATGTTCCTCGAGATTTTTGAGAAAAGTTCCCGGCCAACCGGGACCACCCAACCGTAGGACGGACCCATGGTCCATCCTCCGCACTTTCCTCAGTTTGTTTTAGTTATGTAATTATCTAACACATTAATTTGACATATAACAAACAGCTTCTTTAATTAACCCTGTTAAGCACTGGTTCCTTCACGTAATCTTATCACGTGACATAGAAAAACAATATCAAGCAACTTCTTTATTATCATTTCATCATTTTTTTTCTTTGAAATACAAGGAGTTCCGCCCGTAGGCTTGTCCATAATCCGCCCGAAGGCTTATCCAGTAATCTGCTAGGGATCACTATTCCAAGCTTCTGCCCGTTGACTAGTATGCGGGCCTCGAGATCCAATCCCGAGTCACGTTAGCCTCTTGTGCAGGACCCGGAAGGCAAGGGATTTATGGCCAGAGCCCCCCCTGGCACCCAAGCGTCCTCCTGCTCCAAGTAGAGCTCAACAGAAAGACCTCTCGCGGCGGGTTCGGTCCACGTTACCGGCGCGGTCAACAACCCCCTTGGTTAGGGTCAGGCAGGCAGTCGAGGGTAACTGAAGCTGCCTCTCCCTTCAGGCCTTCAACCTGAAGCATTTATATATCTTTTCATCCTTTAGTTCCTTGAGCAAACAATGCAAACAGTGCTTTCTAAACTGTTACAAGCACAATCAATTCCAGTGGTCGTTTATTTGGCAAACTGTTAAGGAGTGAATCCTTCTCTCCGAATGCATCTAGCATTCGATCCGGAATCAATTGCAACTTGGCAAGATTCCTATTGTCCTTGGGTTAGGGTCATACCCTGTTAACCCAACTTAACCAATACCTTAGGTTTTATTAATAGTAAATCCCGGCGGCCATGTCGCTTTAATTTATTGATTAATCATTTGCGTCCAAGCAAATACCTAACTTCCCTTAACTTGGCAAATTTCCCCTAATGAGGGCGATGTAACAGGATGACTACCCATCCCCTTACAAGTTAAACTTGCGCAAGAACCTGCCAACCTCATTCCAAGGAATGGCAAAACTTCCTTGTGATCAAACCACAAGGCTATGCGACGTTGCAACTTGTTGCACAAGTGTCGCTTCCATTCCAAGAGATCATTTCACCCATTGAATGGTGTTTTCTGGTCAAAGAATTATGATTAGACTCGAAGTAGGGTTTAGGGTGTCTTCTTACTCACCCCAATCCTAATTGCACTAGACCGACAATGTTCGGTCCTAGGGATTCCAACTCAATCCAAGTTCTAGCACTAGGTCGAATGATCCTTAGGGTAGAAACCCTAGATCATTAATTTGCGTGCGTGTCCCATTGGCTCAACTTTCCGGGAAGGTGGGTAGGACCTTTGGGTTTGAGGACTTCGACTTGGTGTCCAAGTACGATACTTGGCTACATCTCTAACGTGCCAAGCCCTAGCTAGTACTTGAGGTTTTTATTGAATCGGCTAGCTATGCCTATACGAAACCCTAGCAGTCATGATACCACAAATGACTTGGGTAAATTGACCTACTTGTCTTTGACAAGGACAATTCTTTCCTAGAGATGATATACTTGATCTAAAATAGTTGCAAAATGTTACAATACATGTAAACATGTAATTCATTACTTCCACGCACCATAAGATCCGCAATAACCCTATCCCTTTTTTGTTAAAGTCAAAAGGCAAGATAATTTGAAGAATAACCTACATAGGGCTTACTAGGATTTAAATCAAGGAATAACACCTACAACCTTGTGTCTAAGTATTTGCATTTCATGCTTTTATAAGCCATGCAATCATTCCTAAATACTACATGATGAAATGAGATTTGCGAAAGTATAAGTGCGATCCTTAGATACAACAACATCGTGAATGAAGTTCATGCAATACTAAGGCAAGTGTCGATTTAATCTAATTGCAAGCATCTTTTCCCTGGCAACTTATATAAGATCCGGGTTCTTTTTCATGCCGTGCAAAAGATTTTAACAATTTCCTCATTAAACCTAGGCAATATGTGGCTTTCCTTTGAAAATGCATGACAAGGCAATTTACTGTTAAGGTTGTAAGATGGATGGACGATTAGCGTTTATATTGAAAATACCAATTTTTCCCATTTGCATTTAACTTGGGTTAGGTGAATTTGAACATGCACGGTTGCTTCTTAATCCATGGAGTTGTCATGCTTAATGCATTACTTTAGTATGAAATCACAATAGTAAAAACCTGGGTTTGTGGGCTCGGGGAGATGTCCACGTGAATGCTAGGAGAAGAACCTCCCGCAGGTGCGCCTTGCGTCTTCTTGGGAGCCATCGTTGATGACTTGAACTCCGCGGATTCCTCCTATCTTTGGCAAAACAACCTCCAAGTCTATCCGCTCCTCCCTTACGCCGGAATAACCGTCACAAGGTGTGGGATTTTAAGCCCCACTGGGTAAAGACCATGTGCACAGGGCTTAAGGGCCTTTCCTTTAGAAGCTTCTAAGAAGCTTCTATCCTTTTCAGAAAACGTGGGAGGGAAAAGTAATGATTGGGGGGGAAAATTGACAACGACAGGGGGAAAAAAAATTATGATGAAGACCCCTATGATCGTGGCGGCAGCTTGGCGGAATCTGGTGCAGCACGGCAGCGTTTGTCAACACGACAGCCTATCCCTCCTCGGATGCAGCACGGTGACTGCCGGCTTGAGCAGACGGTGACCTCAGGCCCCTCTTCACAATCCTTCTCCTCCTCCTCAGCACGACGACGAGTATCAGAGCCTCCTCCCCCTTCAACACCTTAGCGGGTGTTTATATAGGCATGGGGGGGAGAGAATGGCTCCACCACGTGGCCCCTTACATGGGTTCCCCCCCTCCCATGCAGCCCACGACTCCTCCATGTCCCATCCCCCCACACTCCCTCTCCTCCAGCCGTGCATCGGCTGGGGAAAAGGGATAAAAATAAAAAAATTTGCCTTGATAATATTCAATTTGCCCCTCCCAAGAGGGTGTTTACGTGTGATTTGCGGGTTTGAACTCTCGGGTTTGCCTTGACAATGCGGAGGTCCTGATTTCTCGCGTGCAGGTCACAGATCACACTGCCGGCAATTCCAACAAGGATAACCTTTGCACGAGGTTTACGCGGTGTGTGGGAAGTCAATATTCACGGGTGGGAATATTACATTCTCTCCCCCTTAGAAGAATCGAGATGTCCTCATCTCGAGATAAACTGGGGATATTGAAGATTGAGAGAGCTTTCATCCATCCAGGTAGCATCCTCTTCGGGATAATCTTTCCACTGGACGAGGCATTCTTTCAAGGTTCTAGATCTTAACTGTCTCTCCCTGACATCTAAAATCTTTTCCGGTCTTAGTTCAAGGACTCCTTGACTAGGCATTACAATTTGTTGGTCATCAAGTACATGATTAGGGTTGGGTACATATTTTTTTAAGAGACTAATATGGAATACATTGTGAACTTTTAGGTTATCCGGAAGTTGCAATTTATAAGCATTGGGTCCCAGGCATTTGAGGATTTTATACGGCCCACAATACCTTGGACTTAGCTTCTTGCATTCTCCTAGAGATAGAGAACTCTTTTTAGGGCGTACACGAATGAAGACCATGTCTCCTTCTCCGAAGACCCTCTCTTGGCGTTTCAAATCCGGATATGCCTTTTGTCTATCTTTGGCTGCTTGTATATCTTGTTTTATTGACCTTATTTGGTCATCCATGTCTTCCAACATTTGTCTTGAAGCTTCAACTCTTAGGGTTGGATCAGAAAAGTTTAGGGGACTTCGACAATCATGACCATACAATGCCTGGAAAGGGGTCATTTGAATGCTCTGCTGGTAAGAAGCATTGTAGGCAAATTCCACTAATGGCAAGTATTGAATCCACCTCTTTGGCTCTCGACAGCAGTATGCCCTAAGAATATCCTCAATGATTTGATTCACTCGCTCTGTTTGTCCATCCGTTTGGGGATGGTAGGCAGTGCTAAAACAGAGTTGAGTTCCAATAGCTTCAAAGATAGCTCTCCAGAAGTGTGAAGTGAAGAGAGAATCTCGATCGCTAATGATCCTTCTAGGTAACCCATGTAGCTTGAATATCTCCTTGATAAACACTCTTGCAATGTCGGAGGCTTTATAGTTTGTCTTTACTGGAATCAGGTGTGCAACCTTAGTAAGCATGTCAACTACAACCATAATGGAGTTGTATCCTCCTTGGACTTGGGGTAAGCCCACCAAAAAATCCATACTGATGAATTCCCATTTCATTTGGGGAATGTCAAGTGGTTGCAATTTCCCTGGCATCATGACATGTTCAGCCTTGATACGTTGGCAAGACAAACATTCAGTGACATATTTGAGAACGTCACCTTTGAGCCTCTCCCAATGGTAGCTCTTCCTAACTGCATTAAGAGTTTTTGCATAGCCAGGATGTCCTGCGAAAGGGGAATCATGAGCTTCCCATAATATCTTCTGCTTAAGTGACTGGCTTGTTGGTATACACAGCCTTGTTCTATAGTAGATAAGTCCATTATCAATGGAAAATTCCTGATACTTAGCTTGTGACTTCAGACTCTGCTCCTTGGTAGATATTTCTTTTATCATGGTTTGGTAGGCCAAATCATGGCATGCTTCCTCTCTAGCTAGTTCGAGTATAGGGTTGCTTGGCATAGATACCTTTGTAGCCAGAGATCTGGCCGTTGATGGATTCTGCAAGATTAGGGAATTTAGGAATGCCTTGCGACTGAGTGCATCGGCAACTACATTCTCTTTCCCTGGTCGATACTTGATTTCAAAATCATACTCCTCCAATGCTTCAATCCATCGACGTTGCCTCATGTTGAGCTCGTTCTGGGTAAAAATCCATTTGAGACTCTTATGATCGGTTACTAGAGTAAACTTGTTACCCAACAGGTAGTGTCTCCAAAGCTTAAGAGCATGGATGACAGCTAATAAGTCCAGATCATGCGTGGCATAATTCTTTTCATGACTCTTCAATTTCCTTGAAGAATATGCTACTGGATGACCTTCCTGCATAAGTACACACCCCAGGGCAAGAATGCTGGCATCAGTTACTACCTCGAACTCCTTATTGAGGTCAGGAAGTTTTAGAATAGGTGCTGATACCAAACATTGCTTCAATTGGTCGAAGCTATTTTGTTCGGGAGTTGACCATGTAATAGAAGTCTGCTTCTTTAGTAAATCGGTAAGGGGTGCTGCAATCAAAGCATAGTTTTTTATAAAGACCCTATACCATCCTGTCAAAGCCAAGGAAACTACGTATTTCTTTGACGGATACTGGTATTGGCCATTCAAGCACATCTCTGACTTTGGCTGGATCTACTGATATTCCTTCTGATGATACTATGAATCCTAGATATTCAATCTGACGTTTGAAGAATGCACACTTCTTCATTTTTGCATACAGCTTATGAGACCTCATTGTCTCAAGGACAATCCGAAGTTGAGGTTCATGATCTTCTTCCTATTTAGAATAAACTAAAGTGTCATCGAATAAGACAAGCACGAAATCATCAAGATATGGTCTAAAAATATCCTGCATTAATCTATTGAAGGTGGCAAGTGCATTTGTAAGCCCGAATGACATAACCAAGAACTCAAAGTGCCCATATCTTGTATTGAAGGCCGTTTTTGGAATATCTTCATCCTTGATCCTTATTTGATAGTAACCTGATCTGAGATCAATTTTGGAGAAGATCTTTGCACCTTGAAGGCGATCAAGAAGCTCATCTATTCTAGGAATAGGATACTTGTTCTTGACTGTTGATTGATTCAACCCACGGTAATCAATACATAGTCGAAGTGTCCCATCTTTCTTTTTCTGGAATAGTACTGGAGCTCCCCATGGTGAGTTGCTAGGCCGGATGTAACCCTGATCTAACAGTTGCTTGAGTTGTTCCTTCAACTCAATAGCTTCCGGTATGGACATTCTATAAGGTCTCTTTGCAATTGGCGCAGCTCCAGGCATTAGCCTTATTTCATGATCAACTTCTCTTGGAGGTGGAAGTTCAGTTAATTCCTCAGGGAATACGTCAGCGTATTCCTTTAGCCAAGAGGGTCCCTCATGAGACTCTTGCCTTTGATCTAATTTGTTGAGTTTGATCAGGTAAACAGGTAATCCTTTTCTAACCCCTTTTATGATCCGCGATACTTTGGCTAATTGGATTCTTGGCACTCCCGCCTCACCTTGAGTTGTAACAAACTCTCTTTCAGAGTTTCGAAAGGAAACTTGACCCTTTCCACAGTGGATGTGAGCGTCATTAGGCTTAAGCCAATCCATCCCGAGTAGACACTCATGGATACCTAAATTCATGACTCTGAATTTGACTGAGGTTTTCTTTCCTCCCAGAAGGAACTCTTCCATAGCAGTTTGCTTGGTACAAGTTACCTCACGACCGTTTGCCAATTCCACTAGTAGGGTAGGTGCTTTTACTATGGCTATTCCTAATCTTTTAGCACACGCTGGTGAGATAAAGGAATGTGTACTGCCACAATCAATCAAGGTTTTGAAGCCTTTACCTTGATAGTCCGACGGTGTTTGAATCACCGAGAACTGGCGATTCGGCCCCTTCTTGTGTAAAGCGGCATGGACTGTCGCTCTTTCGAATTCTGCTTCCATAGTCGGATCTTCCTCTTCTTCTGCTTCACATCTTTGCCTATTGGTAATGCAGGCGGTTCTTCCTCTTCCATGGGTGGCGGCTCCTTGACCGCGGCCTGCACCTTGACAATGTCCCTCGCTGAGCTTGGGACATTGCCTTTTGAAGTGACCGAGTTCGTTGCAGTGGAAACATCGGAGGTTTCGGCCATTACTGTGAGTAGGAACAAAGTTGTTGACATTATTTGTCCTTGCTTTCTTCCTTTGTCCCTGATTGAGACCTTGAACTCTCTTCACTTGGGGTCTGAATGCTCCTCTGTTCGGGTCGCTATAAGACCAATTCTTAATACCCCTTGGTCTAGCTTGCACTTCCTGAATTATAGGTGCCGCTCGAATGAGTGCATCCTAAAGATCTGATGGTCGCATAGATTCGAGACGAGTATTTACTGGTGGATTTAAGCCCGCGCAAAATTTGGACACCTGCTGCGTCGTGTCCATTTGTGGCGCACACTTTAAGAGTGAGACAAATTTAGAGTAGTATGCATCAAGGGTGAGTCCTAACTGTTTTAGCTCATAGAACTCATTCATTTTCTGTGTACGATATGCAGGTGGCAAATATCTCCCCTGCACGGCTTGCTTTAACTTCTCCCAGGTAACGGACCCCTCTGAAGTCCCTTGATCCCTGCACCATTGTTTCCACCATAGTCTAGCTTCACCGGTGAGTTTTAATTTGGCGAGCATGGCCTGATTGGTAGGTGCAATACCAGCTGCTTCAAAGTAATCCTCCATAGATTCAATCCAAATTTCAGCATCAGACTGGACGAATCTGCCTCTCCCGTCAAACTCGGGTGGCTTTATCTGTTTGAGGAGGAACTTCTTCTCCTGGATCACAGCGGTACTTGATGTAGGGGGCGAATTTGGAACCTGTACCTGGGGTTGTGCCTGGGTAAAAGTTTTCTTTATGTTATTGTATGATAATTGACATTAGCTTATCTTTAGTTCAGCTATCTCGTAAATCATGAAGCTACTTAACTTTTTGTAACAACCCTGATGCACAATCGGATATTGATAAAAGAAGTCCTTATTTATATTTACATGGGCGTAGCCTTATACAACATCTCGTGATGATAATCCAATCATTACATTTAGTTTGGGGAGAACAACGTTGTATTGCATTTGTCTACAGGAACTGTGTAATAGTAGGGTTTTGGGTCATGGATCTTTAGGAATCGATACTTCATTGGAAGTTCAGGATATCCTTTCCGTTGGAATCCATACTTCCCATGGCGGCCCAACACCTTAATCCTGTCGGCTGGGATTACATGGGTTACTTCCTCATATACATATGAGTTCAATTCAACCCTCCGACCTTGAATATGCAAAGTCGAATTTACGTGAGCTTCCACAAAAATGAACAGCTTCACGACTTTCAAGTCTTCCAACCACTTGATCCTCTTTAGGTTGGTTTGTAGATAAGCGAACCGGTGGGCAGCTATGTAGTAGATTCCTGAAGACCCAGTCCATCTTCGTTCTATATATAAAGGTGATGGATTATAAATCAGCTCCAGGATGTTCATCATTTCAACTCTCTGCCTATAATGCGGAGAATGCATTGCAGTCATAAACATGATCCAGAACACCAAAAACTTGTTCCACGCTTCATAGTTCTGCAAGACAGTATTGAAGATGAGGAAATGTTTGGACAGCAACAATTTCTTTACTTCATTTTATTGAGATCTCACAAAAACAATTCTGTTGTTGGTCGACTCTGATACCAACTGTAACATGTCCACTAGAATCATCTAGGACACGTCTTAGTAGTCCATCGGGAAGAATGTCTAGAAAACTCCGCCCGGCACTCCCACGGAATGTTACGGGTTTTGCAATCTAGGTCTTCCCGTGTCTGCCACGAAGCGGAAGTATCCTGGCCGTTCCCACTTAGGATCGACCTGAGTTTGGGTTTTCCTGTTTGGTCAGCAACTAGCGTCAGACCCGAGCGAACTACTTTACGCAGAAACGCCAGGTCCGAAGCGGATTCACGCTGCACTTGGTTCAAAGAGAATGGGAAACGAAAGGGATGCAAGGCTCAACCTCTCTGCCGTAAGGCATAGTCCCATTCCTCCTAAAACAACGTAAATTTGGGCAAGATGTAACTCTAAGTCATCGTTCTCGTTATTCGTTTTGATGATGATGATCATCCTGCTGTTCCTCGAGATTTTTGAGAAAAGTTCCCGGCCAACCGGGACCACCCAACCGTAGGACGGACCCATGGTCCATCCTCCGCACTTTCCTCAGTTTGTTTTAGTTATGTAATTATCTAACACATTAATTTGACATATAACAAACAGCTTCTTTAATTAACCCTGTTAAGCACTGGTTCCTTCACGTAATCTTATCATGTGACATAGAAAAACAATATCAAGCAACTTCTTTATTATCATTTCATCATTTTTTTTCTTTGAAATACAAGGAGTTCCGCCCGTAGGCTTGTCCATAATCCGCCCGAAGGCTTATCCAGTAATCTGCTAGGGATCACTATTCCAAGCTTCTGCCCGTTGACTAGTATGCGGGCCTCGAGATCCAATCCCGAGTCACGTTAGCCTCTTGTGCAGGACCCGGAAGGCAAGGGATTTACGGCCAGAGCCCCCCTGGCACCCAAGCGTCCTCCTGCTCCAAGTAGAGCTCAATGGAAAGACCTCTCGCGGCGGGTTCGGTCCACGTTCCCGGCGCGGTCAACAACCCCCTTGGTTAGGGTCAGGCAGGCAGTCGGGGGTAACTGAAGCTGCCTCTCCCTTCAGGCCTTCAACCTGAAGCATTTATATATCTTTTCATCCTTTAGTTCCTTGAGCAAACAATGCAAACAGTGCTTTCTAAACTGTTACAAGCACAATCAATTCCAGTGGTCATTTATTTGGCAAACTGTTAAGGAGTGAATCCTTCTCTCCGAATGCATCCAGCATTCGATCCGGAATCAATTGCAACTTGGCAAGATTCCTATTGTCCTTGGGTTAGGGTCATACCCTGTTAACCCAACTTAACCAATACCTTAGGTTTTATTAATAGTAAATCCCGGCGGCCATATCGCTTTAATTTATTGATTAATCATTTGCGTCCAAGCAAATACCTAACTTCCCTTAACTTGGCAAATTTCCCCTAATGAGGGCGATGTAACAGGATGACTACCCATCCCCTTACAAGCTAAACTTGCGCAAGAACCTGCCAACCTCATTCCAAGGAATGGCAAAACTTCCTTGGGATCAAACCACAAGGCTATGCGACGTTGCAACTTGTTGCACAAGTGTCGCTTCCATTCCAAGAGATCATTTCACCCATTGAATGGTGTTTTCTGGTCAAAGAATTATGATTAGACTCGAAGTAGGGTTTAGGGTGTCTTCTTACTCACCCCAATCCTAATTGCACTAGACCGACAATGTTCGGTCCTAGGGATTCCAACTCAATCCAAGTTCTAGCACTAGGTCGAATGATCCTTAGGGTAGAAACCCTAGATCATTAATTTGCGTGCGTGTCCCATTGGCTCAACTTTCCGGGAAGGTGGGTAGGACCTTTGGGTTTGAGGACTTCGACTTGGTGTCCAAGTACGATACTTGGCTACATCTCTAACGTGCCAAGCCCTAGCTAGTACTTGAGGTTTTTATTGAATCGGCTAGCTATGCCTATACGAAACCCTAGCAGTCATGATACCACAAATGACTTGGGTAAATTGACCTACTTGTCTTTGACAAGGACAATTCTTTCCTAGAGATGATATACTTGATCTAAAATAGTTGCAAAATGTTACAATACATGTAAACATGTAATTCATTACTTCCACGCACCATAAGATCCGCAATAACCCTATCCCTTTTTTGTTAAAGTCAAAAGGCAAGATAATTTGAAGAATAACCTACATAGGGCTTACTAGGATTTAAATCAAGGAATAACACCTACAACCTTGTGTCTAAGTATTTGCATTTCATGCTTTTATAAGACATGCAATCATTCCTAAATACTACATGATGAAATGAGATTTGCGAAAGTATAAGTGCGACCCTTAGATACAACAACATCGTGAATGAAGTTCATGCAATACTAAGGCAAGTGTCGATTTAATCTAATTGCAAGCATCTTTTCCCTGGCAACTTATATAAGATCCGGGTTCTTTTTCATGCCGTGCAAAAGAATTTAACAATTTCCTCATTAAACCTAGGCAATATGTGGCTTTCCTTTGAAAATGCACGACAAGGCAATTTACTGTTAAGGTCGTAAGATGGATGGACGATTAGCGTTTATATTGAAAATACCAATTTTTCCCATTTGCATTTAACTTGGGTTAGGTGAATTTGAACATGCACGGTTGCTTCTTAATCCATGGAGTTGTCATGCTTAATGCATTACTTTAGTATGAAATCACAATAGTAAAAACCTGGGTTTGTGGGCTCGGGGAGATGTCCACGTGAATGCTAGGAGAAGAACCTCCCGCAGGTGCGCCTTGCGTCTTCTTGGGAGCCATCGTTGATGACTTGAACTCCGCGGATTCCTCCTATCTTTGGCAAAACAACCTCCAAGTCTATCCGCTCCTCCCTTACGCCGGAATAACCGTCACAAGGTGTGGGATTTTAAGCCCCACTGGGTAAAGACCGTGTGCACAGGGCTTAAGGGCCTTTCCTTTAGAAGCTTCTAAGAAGCTTCTATCATTTTCAGAAAACATGGGAGGGAAAAGTAATGATTGGGGGGGAAAATTGACGACGAGAGGGGGAAAAAAAACTATGATGAAGACCCCTATGATCGTGGCGGCAGCCTGGCAAAATCTGGTGCAAGACGGCAGCGTTCGTCAACACGACAGCCTATCCCTCCTCGGATGCAGCACGGTGACTGCCAGCTTGAGCAGACGGCGACCTCAGGCCCCTCTTCGCAATCCTTCTCCTCCTCCTCAGCACGACGACGAGTATCAGAGCCTCCTCCCCCTTCAACACCTTAGCGGGTGTTTATATAGGCATGGGGGGGGGGGAGAGAAGGGCTCCACCACGTGGCCCCTTGCATGGGTTCCCCCCCTCCCATGCAGCCCACGACTCCTCCATGTCCCATCCCCCCACACTCCCTCTCCTCCAGCCGTGCATCGGCTGGGGAAAAGGGATAAAAATAAAAAAAATTGCCTTGATAATATTCAATTTGCCCCTCCCAAGAGGGTGTTTACGTGTGATTTGCGGGTTTGAACTCTCGGGTTTGCCTTGACAATGCGGAGGTCCTGATTTCTCGCATGCAGGTCACAGATCACACTGCTGGCAATTCCAACAAGAAGGATAACCTTTGCACGAGGTTTACGCGGTGTGTGGGAAGTCAATATTCACGGGTGGGAATATTACAATATTAGTGGACCTGGAGCGTCCTCTAGCAGTGGTTCATATTCTTCACCATGGACAGTCAGATTGAGATAAGGAGAATCTTCTCAAAGCAATGCAGATAGTAGTATGCAGGTATCATGAAAAGGAAAAGAGAAGGTTGATCAGCCCATGTTTGATGTGAATGCAGGTCACTCTTATGTGGATGGTGAATCCAGTGGCTCAAAACAGAGCATTGATGATGAGTTGGGTATTCCTTCTATTGTTACACCTGGAGTAAGGAAGACCAATGATGTTTTGAGAGCATCTGGGAATGAACCTACTTTGCGCAGGTCTACGAGAGCTAGGTATCCTGTGGATAGGCTGAAATATGATGGATTTACAGCCATTCACTATGCATATATGGTCAAAGTGATACAAGAACCAGAACCCACTTCTTTTGAGCAAGCCATGGGAAAAGAAAAATGGGAGAAAGCCATGGATGAAGAAATAGATGCCTTGGAAGAAAATGCTACATGGGAATTGATACCTTTGCCTAAAGGTAAGAATGCAATTGGCTGTAAGTGGGTTTATAAGGTGAAGCACAATGCAGATGGTTCTGTGAACAGATACAAGGCAAGATTAGTAGTCAAAGGGTATGCACAAAAATATGGCATTGACTATGAAGAAACATTCAGTCCAGTTGCAAGGATGGCAACCGTAAGAGCAGTCATTGCTATGGCTGCATCAAAGGGATGGTCTTTACATCACATGGATGTAAAAAATGCCTTCTTGCATGGTGATTTGCAAGAAGAGGTCTATATGGAGTAGCCACCAGGTTATGTGCATGCTGTTCATCCTGAGTTTGTTTGCAGGTGGAAGAAAGCCTTGTATGACTTGAATCAAGCACCTAGAGCATGGTCTGACAAGATAGGATAGTATCTTATCACTATTGGCTTTCAGATTTCCAAGGCAGATTTCTCACTTTATGTGAGAAAAACAGAGAAATGTATTATGCTACTTGTCATTTATGTTGATGATTTGATTATGACAGGTGACAGTGATGAAGATATCCTTCATGTGAAAATGCTATTGAAGTAGAAGTTTGAGATGAAGGATTTGGGAGAGCTGTGTTATTTCTTGGGCATTGAGGTGATTAGATCACCAAGTGGAATACAGCTCTTGCAGAGGCAGTATGGATTGGACATGCTGTCCAAATATGGGATGACAGGCTGTAAGCCTATTTCAGTTCCTTTGGAGCAGAATGTGAAGCTGAGCGCAGATGCAGGTGAGCTTCTGGAAGACCCTACTATGTACAGATGCATAGTAGGAAGCTTGATTTATATGACTATTACCAGGCTAGATTTGAGCTATGCTGTTGGATTGGTAAGTCAGTTTATGTAGGCTCCAAGGAAACCACATTTGGATGCGGCTAGACGCATACTCAGATATGTGAAGTGCACATTGCAGTATGTACTATTTTATGAGACTGGGGTTCAGATACAGTTGCATGGATACACTGATGCTGATTGGGCTGGTAGTATTTCTGATAGACGATCTACCAGTGGATATGTGTTCTCTTTTGGGAGTGTTGCAGTCACTTAGAGCAACAAGAAACAACCTACAATTGCCTTGTCGAGCACAGAGGCTGAGTACAGGGGTGCAGCAATGGCTGCATGTGAGGTAGCTTGGTTGCATAAGCTACTTTATGATATGCATCAGCCTATAGATGGGCCAGTTGTCATTTATTGTGACAACATGAGTAGTATAAACTTGGCAAATAACCCAGTCTATCATGCTATAACAAAGCACATTGAGGTGCATTATCACTATGTGCGGGAGAGGGTTTTACTAGGTCTTATTGATCTAGTTTATGTCAGCACAGAGGATCAGGTAGCTGACATATTTACGAAGTCATTGGGCGCAGAGAAGTTGCGCAAGTTTAGAGACCTGCTTGGTGTGCAGGAATTGGGATTGAGCTCGAGGGGGAGTGTTGAGATATTGAGCTCCACTCGTGATATGCCAGGGTGACCGTTGTGCATTTATGTCACTGACTTGTTAGTTGCAGATGCGGTTGGTACACCACCCATGAATAATAGCTAGATGAGAGCTATCCTTATCTACTCTAGTTCATGGCTCAGTTAGTATGCCACCTTAGTTAGTTGAGTTTGGTTTGAGACCCATATATAGCGTTCTTCTATTTCTTTGTATGAGAGTTCTTTTGGCTTACACAACTAAGAAGAGGAAAACTGTTTTTAGCCTCCACCTGTGTGTGTATTCCCCCATTGTGCAAGCAAGAAAGCTACAAGTGAGACTCCTTCCTTCTCTCCCACAATCTTGACAATGACTTGTTACTAGAAGAGGCAAAAGGAGTGGCTAGATTTGTGGTTAAACTTGATGAAAGTGAGATTCTAAAATGTATAAAACTAGAGAGGGTCTCTATTACTTGATGAATAGAGAACTTTCATGAGATCATTACAATCACTCAATGTCATTTAGTGTTCAACCGAAACACAACATCTGGTGACTAGGAGCATTCGAAGTAGATACAAAGGATTTTGATATATTGTATTGGGTTTTTTATCAAACACCAATACCTGATGTTATTAAGAGACAACAAGCAAGAGAAGAGCTATTTGTTGAAGGATTTGGGAACTATAAGATTGAGTGGCACATAGTTGGTGACTTAAAGACACTTAAGTGTATGTACAATGCATCAAAGGGAGCCAACTCTAGATCTCTTTGCCTATATTGCATGTCCCTAGCCATAGAGTTGAACTCAAGAAATTGGAATAGAGCTCCCCCTATGCACAAAAGGATCCATAGTTTAAGCTAGTCCTAGATATTCCTTTAGTGAATGCCCATATCTGTACACTTCATGCACTTTGTAGGATAATTAGAAAGCTTGTTCATCTTTATATAGGATTTGCATGGAAGCTGAAGCCATTATCAACTAGAACAGATGCTATAACAAAGATTGAAAAAGTCTTATATGCAATTGGTTTGCATGGTGGTAATGTTGTTATTGAACCAGATCTTCAAAAGTCTAAGGATGGAAATTGTGTCCCCAAAAAGCCATCTATTGGTGAGTGAAGGCTAGAAGGTTCCTAGACTTTCATGGCAAATTTGGTAATATAAATTCTAGGAATGGTGGCTCTACTATTAGATACAATCAATGGAAGTGCCTACATAATGCAGTTAAGGATCATGCTTACTGATAAATGGACAAGCTCGGAATAGAAAAGCCAATGTTTGAAAAACACTAGACAAAGTAAAACATAGTGGAATGATGATGATCTCAAAGTCTTCAAAAACCAATTGAATATTTTTAAAAAGGCAATGACAAAATCTTGGGATAATCAACATTTCACTCACTATATGGTAAGAAGTTTGCATATGTATGTCTCTTTATTGTCTGACTCATATAGGGTTTTCTTATTGAATTTCTTTACTTGTTAACTATGCAGTATATTTTATACAACCATGATCCATATTTTATCAAGAAATATGGATCTCTATCTATTTGGTCAATCCAAGGTATGGAAAAGTCACATTATCAAGCAAGAACAGAATACTTTAGACACACAAGACATGGAGGTGGAATATACAAAGCAAACAATTTATTAGAGGTCTTTCAATGGTTCTACAAACAAATTGGCACAAATTCAAGCTCAAAGACACAATCGCATCATGTAATACATCATTTTTGGCAAGGACTATATCTACTATTACCTAAAGAAGAAAAGAGGGATATTTAAACTCTTTTGCAAAGCAAAGATATTCTGAATGGTTACAAACTAGACAAAGAGATGGAAAAAGATGGGTTTCAAAAAACCCTTAACATCTTTCAGTCTGACTCTGTGAGTCTTTAGTTTCAGGGAATTCATTAGGTCCTCTAAGGGAATCTTTTGTTTCATCCCACTTGATGAGACCTCCACATTTCAGGAACTCTTGTTTCCTATAGCCTAGAAGGAGCTTCAAATTCTTGGCATCTCCTACATGGGAGAGCAAATAAGAGGCAAGAACTCCAAAGTATCTTGCCCTAGATCCACTATATCCAATCATGAAGCCGAAAATTCTTACAGCTTCTTCCTTCTCCACCAAAATTATCTTGTCCAAACCTCTATTGAAATCTTGGGATCCAATCATCTTGGAGATAACTTTCAAAGCCATTATTGGTAAGCTTGGAGAGCTTGACAACCTGCTATGATAAATTGCAACTATTCAATTATATAAGCTTCCAATATAATGACCAAGGCCTTGACTTTTGCCAAAGCTTCAATGGCCTTGAGCCCTTGGCTCTTCCAAGAAAGTTATCTGCATCTTCAATTTATATTTGCACAATAAACCACAATAGTATAAGATGTCAGTAGATAAATATCCAAAAATATTTGTCTATAATGCATAACATACTCTAATATAAATCACAATGGATATCTTAGAATTATCTTTCATACCTTAGGGTTTTTAGCTTCTTCAAGAAGACTATCATCATATATATTTATTGAGCTTTTTGATTTCTCCTCTAATGGAGACTTCAGTTTCTCTTCATACCCCATGTTATTAATACCAAGTCTCTATTGAATTTGTAAGTACTATTACTCTGTACGTATCCCCTCCATTTCATATTCCATGATTTGATTAATACAATAATGCAAGGTTACAAAACTATCTTGAAAGTTATCTCCCTCAACATCAAAAGTTGCTAGTAATTCCTCTTCATAACCTATAAAATTCTTATCATTTTGACCCCATTTAGCAAGGATTGCCAAGCAGTAATCTTCTCTAAGATAAAAAAGGTGTTGAATATCATTTAGCAATACCTCTTTTTGTTGATGAGATAACTGGGAAATGTTGGTACACATTCAAGAGGACCTGTTTCAATCTCTGCACTCAGCTCTATCTCCTTCTCTTCCAGTTTTGTAATGTTCTCACTTTTAAACAAAGTGACATCAAATCCATGCACTAACTGGTTCTCAATATCCTCCTGAAACATTTCACCCTTCTCTTCAACTTCTTTGTCTTTGCATGCAATATCCTCCATCTTCTTCTCTTGTATTGTATCGAAAGAACAACTTTATGCAGTAGAGAAAGCATGAAATTCCAAGTCTCATCGATCAAACTTTGTTTAACATTTACAACTCATGAAACGCGAAAACAATGATTCAGGTCACCTCACAGTTTACAAAATCGCATTTCACATGTCACTTATTAAAAAACTTGATGAATTCACATTTAATACATTCGAAAAATTTGAACAAAACAATGCATCAAGAACATCAAAACCCCATTGTTTAACATGTGCACCACACCAATATTGATAGAAAAATAAAGTAAAACCATTATATAATTTCTAAGTCCCTGATGTATCTTTCTCCTCTTCAACCAACTAACAAGATGGATCTTTCTCCTCTTAAACCAACTAACATCTTCAATGCCTAAAAATTTAGGATTGTAGAGAAAAATATTAAGAAAAGTGTGATACCTAATATTTGTAGGACTTGCTCTTGAGAATAAATGGTTTCTTGTAAGAATATGCTTGGTTTGGCTTGTGATGCTTATAAGATAAATAGTTAGTTGAAGACAAGACAAGATACGTGAAAGAAATAGTAACCAAAACCCAAACCTGAGTGTTTATATATATATGTCGACGGTCACCGTATGTTTCATAAAAAAATATGCTGCACTAATTCAGAGGAGGTGCGCTTAAAATGAAAAAGAAAACGCAAAAAACTTAAAAATCGGAGCCATAAAAGTGATATCATGCCAAAAAAGTAAGTGACATGTGGCATAACTTCCCAGGCAAAAGGGGTTTGCAGTTGCACATATGAAATTAACTATGCATTACAGTAGCCACACATGTAAATCAACATCCTTATAAACCTGATTTCTAAACCGCAAAAGAGTTTTTTCGACGACAAAGCTCTCTCAATGCTCAACCAGACCAACACAACACTAATTTGATCATAGTGCAAAATTATTCTTTAGCACAAGGCTACTAAAGAAGGCTTCATTGCCCAACATATGCACCGAACCCTTGAGAATGTAAGTTTTTTGCTAAAATATGAGTAAGCTTTGAATTGCTTGACAATTCCTACCAAATCATCCCCAAAAATGCCGAACGTATAAAACACGATGGGTGCTAGGTTTCTCTTGTCCATGTAAGGCCTCCTCACATTTCATACAATTAAGGCCTGCGTTGTTTCTATTGTGACGTGGGTGTAAGCTTTCTCTTGTCCATTTAAGCCATACTCACGTTTCATACATCATGCACATGTGCAGGTTATAGAAATTTGAATATCTTCTATGACCTTTAACTTCAAGCTTCAAGTAAATAAATAAGTTGAAGTGAAAGAATCTCTTTGAATCTTCCAAATACATGTGTGTCTATTGGAACAACATATATTATAAAGTCAAAATGTTTAGGGTAAGTAATGTTGCTCAAAAAGTAGTCTAAAAGCTGAGTCGAACAATAAAACTTCAAATATAAACTCTTTGAAATATAAATTTTACTACCTGATAGTGAGATGGAAAATGTTGCTTGAAGGTACTAGGTGAAGGTAGTAGGTGAAGGTACTAAGTAATTGGATACCATATATTGTTCTTTGAATGTTATAGCAAGAATATGCATGTATGAAATGCGATGGGTGTTAGGTTTCTCTTTTCCATGTGAGACCTCTTCGTGTTGTCGTGCCACTATGCAGATACAGTGTGAAAAACTCTGGAGTGTATCATCATCCGACTTTCTTATTGATCAAGAGAGTCAATGATATCTAAGTAATTAGTGCTAGTGTGAGTGGTATGGATGGTCCAAAAATACTAGATATTTGGACAATTTTAGCCTATTTTAGATATGTTAGTTATTATTTATTGTAAATATCCGAAAAAGCTAGGAAAACTTTTAGATTAGGGTGGCATGCAAAAATCAAGTTGCTTTTTCAGCCACTTATGGGATTTTTCATAAAAAAGAAATATGGGCGAAATCGCACGCGTTGCAATCGCAGTTGACAGCTAGCAAACAACACTTTGAACTGGAAGAAGAATAAGAAGTGATTTGGGAGATCCCATACCAGTTGTCCTAGTCCTAAAGTTTTACCCCCCCTTTCGAAGCCAATGGAGCCATCAGATTTGGGTTATGAGTAGCAGAGAGGAAGCTATTGGTTGATACATGTTTTTGATCTACGAAGAAGTCCCAGGAAATCTAATATTTGGAGATTGCTTCTAAGTAGTGCCAGACAAGGGATTTTAGGTTTTGTCAATACATATTGATTCAATTCATTGTGCTTTGTCTTTATCGTGTTTACCCCTTGTCTATTATTTTTCTTCTCTTCCATCTCCTATCTCTACTTCCTTCTACCTCTGATCCTCGGTGGATACGACCTGTCAACAAAAACCCCTCCGACAATGTTTCATTTATCAAGAAATATGGATCTCTATCTATCTAGTCAACCCAAGGTATGGAAAAATCACATTATCAAAGCAAGAACAAAATACTTTAGACACACAAGACATGGAGGTGGAAGATACAAAGAAAATGCTTTATTAGAGGTCTTTTAATGGTTCTACAAATAAATTTGGCACAAATTCAAGCTCAAATACACAACCTTTGGCAATGACTATACAAACTATCACCCAAATAAGAAAAGAGGGATATTTAAACTCTTATGCAAAGCAAATATTTTTAGAATGGTTACAAACTAGACAAAGAGATGGAAAAAGATGGGTTTCAGAAAACTCTTGATATATTTTAGTCTAACTCTATTGTAGAAGAGCTTTTACTTTCAAGTAATTCACTAGGTCCTACAACTGAGGCCTACCATTATTCTGTTGTGATATATGAAACACGATTGTTGCTATGTTTACTTTTTCGAGTGAGGCCTCCTCGCGTTTCATACAACTTGATCTTGCATTGTTTCCCTTAAGTTGTATGCAACACGATATGGTGTTAAGTTTCCTAGTTTAAAAGGCCTCTTTGCGTTTCATACGTCTTGTGCATTGTTTTATTGAAATTGGATTTAGACTATGTGATTAGTTTTTTCTTGCTACTTAGTGATTGTAGATAAATTGATATGAGAGATTAGGAGATTTTTCCTAATTTATTTGTATTATTTATTTTTTTGGATATTTCAAATGGCTAGAACTAAGGCCACTACAAGGAAGCAAAAAGTTGATCCTAGAGGTCTTGCTTCAAGGATCTATCAGTCCTCCAAGCCTTCCAAACTTACAAGGAAATCAAAGCCAAGAAGAAGTTTCTCAAGGTTCTCACAACATGTGAGGTGCCTTAAGGAGATGAGAAGTGCAATGAAGACTTTGAATAATGCAATTCCAAAGCTGTATTTTCAGAGGCTCGTCGGAGAAATATGTGACAAGCATAGTCTACATAGTTTTAGATGGACTAGGTCAAGTCTCAACTATATTCAAGAGGTTATAGAGGATTTTTTGATTGAGTTTTTCCAAGATTCTTATATCTGTGCTGCTTATGCATATAGGCTTACGTTTATGGATAAAGACATGATAATTTTCAAGAGATTGAGATATAGGTTTTCAAAGGTCCTTGAGCCAGTACCTTTTTCTAATGTGAAGGTTTTCAATATTTTAAATGTGCCTCCATATAGAAAGAAGAAAAATGATCCTGGTCTGAAGGTTGAAGATGTTACGCATGCAAAGGACACAAGACAACATGAGAAAGAGAAAAATGCCATAGTAGACTAGAGAGATAAACGGAGGGAGTATAAAAGAAATAAGGAAGAAGAACAACTCCCATATTTTGAAGAGGAGTTATCTACCCTTCTTGAAAGGGCTGATCCTAAGGGCTTCAATGTTTGTTGCTTTTTACCCGGTGATATTAACAAAATATTTGATATGGTATTTTTGGACTCTGATTGTGTTTGAATTCTCAAGAATAAAGTGAGAGAAGTAAATGACTCGATTCTTCTTGTTGGGATCAGATATAGTTTACCAAATTTTGTTTTTACTCACCATATTTTTCTAGCAATAGACTTTCATGTTGATGCTTATTATCTCCATTTCTTTGCTAGGTGTGTAATGCATGAGCTCCCCTTTGATATACAACAAAAGATTGAGGTTCTTGATCCATCTATCTCATACTATATGAGGAATGAGCTTGATGCAAGTGCTTTTGACCATTGGTTCAATTCAATTGACTTTGAATCTTTGGAGCTTCTTCTAATTCCATACAATAAAAAGTAAGTAATTTGATATTTTGTTAGATTTTATGAGATCTTGTTTTGCTAGATTATTCAAATATTTTTATATTCAATTCTCACTGGAGCAATGCCTGAAGGCCAAACGCCGAACCCTAGGTTTGGGGCAGCCAACTGCCTGATTCTAGGGTTCAGACTTCCGAACGTGTCGGGGTCATCGCACTTTCGACAATGAAAATGGTGACAAATCTAGTGTTATGTTGATGATTAGCTATTCTAGGATGTTAAATACATACAAGGGCATGCCGGGGAAGAGATTTATATACCTGTAATACGCCGAAAGTGTGATCGAAGGGCGTTCGCTCCTCTCCTGTGCCTGTAGCTCTCTCACTCTCTCTTGCTCTCTCTCAACTAAGTCAGAATGCAAATGAGCTATTCTCCCCTTACCCCAGCCTTACATAGCATTGCCCAACCACTCTCTAACCTTAGAGTCTTTCGCCGTTGCGATTTCCCCCGTAAAAAACACGATTTTTGCCTTCTTTTTCTTATTGCAACCAGATTTACAGCAGCAAAGACCCTACCATTTCAGTTTCGAATCTTAATCCTATCCTATCTAATGCTAACAAAAACTCACAAAACCAAGCATGGGTTGTGTTTACTACTCAAGCACTCATCAAAAAACTCAAAATACTTACTTGTTCCAATGATTAAACCTCCTAAATCTCCTATCTATCTCAATCACCGTTTTGGGCAAAGGCCCTACTCCTATGCTCGATTTGATGCGCGTGGCGCTCAAGGCTCGATTCCGTCGGTCCCGGCAATGGAACGAAAATGAAGGGGAGCTATAAGATCTACCCCAAGACCTACGGACCGCTTATTGATCAAGCATTTCAAGCCAGCGGCCATGGCTACCTCTCACATAGTCGACGCGCCATGCCTACCTTACGAGTGTAGTGAGCTTACCTTGATGCTCGATGGAGTACCCTCCTCTCTCTTGCACACCGGTAGCTCCACGATCCTTGTGGCAATCTCAAGCAACCTCAATCCCTCTCCCATGAGCTCCATCCTCCATAGCCACGCGCGTGACAAGGGAAGAGAAGAGAAGAGAAGAAGATGGAGAGAGGAGATGGAGAGCTTCTTCTCCACGATCCCTCACTCTCACACACTCACTCCCTCACCCTCTCACACTCCCTCACTCCCTTTCTCAAGCACAAGCAAGAAGGCAAAAAACAAGAGAAGAAGAAGAAGAAGCTTTAGCCACACACAAGAATGAGCTTCTCATTCACTTTTGAACTTTATATACATGCCCTCCCTTCTTTAGATGGTCATACCCTTTTTTACATGGCCGGCCACCATTGGCCTGAGCCCATTTCATTTTCTACCATTCTAATTTATCATATTCCCAACTAATGCAAATTGCAACGTGCCATTCGGGCTTTGGGCTTTGGACGCTCAAACGAAGGCCTTCGGGCTTCAGAGTTTGGCCTTCGGGCCATCTAGCCATTCAGACCTTATCATTTGGGCTTCGGGCTTCGGCCATCCAAACGAAGGCCTTCGGGCCATCTAGCCATTCCGACTTTATCATTCGGGCTTCGGCGGTTCAGCCCCTCCGAATTTGGGATTCGGCCATTCGGTGTTCAAACAGCCGAATCGGCCCGCCCAAACCCGGCCATTCGGCCCCGGCCCTCGGACTTGGCCATTTGGGCTTCGGCCCTTGGACTCGGCTATTCGAGTTCGGCACTCGAACTCGGCCGTTCAGCGGCCCTCGGACTCGGCCATTCGAGTTTGGCCCTCGGACTTGGCCATTCGGGCTTCGGCCCTCGGACTCTGCCATTCGGCCTTTGGCGGTTCGGACGCCGATTCTGGGATTCGGACCCTGCCATTCGGGCCAATTTTGGTTGAATGCATTTTTGACATTATTTTAATAATTTAAGCCCAGACCCGCGTTGTCAAAACTAGTGCGACCCTGTAGGTGCGAGAAAATCATAGAAAACTTGGCCGTGTGGCTAGGAAACCTAGCAGAGTATGTTATCGCAGCCTAGTCACAACAGCAGACCAGACATCAGACCCCCACATACCTGAGAGACGCAACAGAGACCCAGATTTTAAACAGGCAACCGTGTGCTGACCTCATACCTAGTGGCCAAGAGCTGAAGGTAGCATTGACATCACACTTGAGTGCCGTAATCCCGCACACACAGTAGGCCACATTGGTTGTTCACTGAAAGAGCAGAAAGCCTGATTTCACACCGAACGCACAGACACCACACTGAGTGTACATAATTTGAGGATTGGTTGTAATAACAAGAAATACACTCGAACATAATCATTCAAGGAACCCACCAATAGGAGTGAACCCCAAGACTTAGTAGACAAATAGGGTTAGGACCCAAGAGGACGTTAACTGGACGCGAGCAGAAGACGACAACATAGAGGATCAGGTGCTGCCAGAACTACTCGAAGTGATCGACGGCCTTGTGGAATTGGAGGCAGAAACAATGTCAGGATCAAGAGGCGACCGAGGAGAGGATCGGCTAGACCTAGGAGAATTCCCAGTCTCAGTACAAGAACTAGTCCATGACTACAATTTACTTACTAGGACCGTGATCTAGGGCAGACATGTAGAAGAAGTGGTAGCAAGCCTCGAAGAAGAGAGAAGAGCAATCAAGAGAGCACTAGAAGGCATAATTGCCTACAACCACGAGCAAAGGGCTAGAAAGCTACAGCAAGACGTAGATATGTATGAGGCTAGAAGGGTGCTAGACCTAGCTGAGGCGGCCAAATCTGGACCGAATGAAGAGAGGGAATGAGCAACAGAGACTGACATGACATTGAGCGAACTTGTAGCCAAGCGACTCATGGACAATACGTCCGTTGAGCAGAGTGATACAGCCCTAGCCACCGCACTACTCTCGGGATTGAGAGTCACGCAAGGGGCTAAAGGGCAGGCTAGAATCCCTATCGTAGCAAAACAACTAGCGAAGTATGATCCTAGCAGTGACCCATACAGCTTCATGGAGCAGTTCGAGCAAGTATGCGAAGCAAACGGTCTTACTGACCTTGCACAACGCTCTCAAGCTTTTGACGTGCGCTTAGGCGATAAGGGGAGAATTTGGTATTCTAGCCTTGATGATGCAAAACGTACAAACTTTGCTCGCCTTAAGGGCCTCTTCATTAAGAGATTCTCAGAGGTAGGGTATTTTGACAACCTCATCATCCGGTTGATGAATATCAGCCAAAGGGAGAAGGAAGACGTCAGGGACTATGTCACTCATGTGCGTAGCCTCTTCAAAAGGATCCCTGCCAATGAACGACCTATTGAGAGGGCAATGTCTACAGTATTCATGAACGAAATTCGGAGTGAGGAGCTCTACAAGGCTTTGTCCAATAACTCTACCTTGCAACGAGACGTGCTAGCTAGAGTTTTCGAAGAGGCAATACGTGTAGATGATCAGTTTAGGGAACGAAGCATGAGGACTACCAGCCGAGAAAGTGCAAATCAGAGGGATCCAGAGAGATCAACTATTTCGGGAGAAAAAGCAACCGCTAGTGTGCAGGAAAAGGGAAAGAGTATGGACCAAGGCCAGGAGATGGCGGAGATGAGAATGGAGATTGCATGACTGCAGGAATTGATAAGGAAGCCTACGTGATCGCATGTACAATGTATATACTGTGGCAGCAATCACCTCCCAGTTGAATGCCAAGATTCGGGCATGATGCATTGCATTGCAGGATGCCGAGGAGATTCCCATGCACATAGCAGTACAATCCTCCATACTTAGGTAATAGACCACCCAATTTCTTTGGGAGGGGAGCCCAATTGGCACTCCCTATACCAAATGACTCAAGACTTGTCGTACCTAGGCTGGAGATGAACCCAACAGGCATACCAAGACCACCAGGGCCTTTTGTAACCTACCCACCGAGCGATGCTCCAATTCACTATGTGGAAGAGCCTAGTGAAGAGGAGACATATGTCAACCCGTATATATCCTATGACAAGGAGGGCAACCCAGTCCTGATGGACTATCGACTGGTGCCGGTGATGGCATTAGGTAGAGGAAGAGACAGAGGCTTTGGAGGGCCAAGCCAAGACCTGCGGCCATCCAGGCCACATTTCATCATGTTGCCCAAAGAAGGAATAGGATAACAAGGACAAAGCGGATCTCAGATGCGTAGAATGTGGGATCACCCCCTATTTCCTGATTGTCCTAGGCAGAAACCATTAGCTAGCTCTACATACCGTCAGTACCTCTGAGGCTGTTTGGAGTGGAAACCTTTGATAGTGAGGACACACCTATCCCACTACAGGTTATGATGCGAGCTCAAACAGGCAGGCATGTATCTCCTTGCCTGGACCAAGTAACCTTGACGCAACCTCAATAGGAAAGAAAAGCCAAAGGAGAAGGAAAAAGAGAACAGACGCGAAGATAACCCTTAAAACTGAGGAAGCCACGACATTAGTGACAGGAAAGAAAGTCACGGATGCAGAGGCAGAGACCTCAGCCCCAAAGACAACTGAGCTAGGGAGTGCCAAGGTAGGGTAATATCCCCATCCCAAATGGCAACTTGAAGCTATAGCCAAAGTCAAGGAGTGGGTCAAGGATGCCAAGAGTACCTCAAGGATGCTGAACCCATACTAGAAGATCCAACGGACGATTTTTCCAACGTGAGCACACCAGTCTCACCCACAAAATCACAAACTAAAAGTGTATCCTTGCCATAGGGGGCAACTCAGCAGAGCAAGGCCAAAGGGGGACTTACTAGGGCAGACATAATGCATGGCCTAGGAGTGCTAGCCTTAGGGGAAGACAAGAGCCCATCAGTCTCCTTGCAACCTTGCTGTCCACCCCAGTAACTCTAAGCGTAGAAGACTTGCTTAGGCAGAATCCTTCTTTATGGTAAGAGTTAAAAGGTTTGGTGGAGGGACAACAGGACTTACAGGTGCTGATCAGCAAGATCATGATGCAGTTACACAAATCCCAAGTCTAACTCTACACTCAACTCCTAAGTCATTGCACATCAATGCTTTCTCGGAAGGCACTGAAATGCATGCAGTCCTACCTGTTCTAGCCTTAGGAGATATGACGCGGAAATGAATTGTAGACACGGCGCCGGTGTTAGCGTACTCAGCCATTCAGTTTTAGAGGCATGGGGAGACCCTCCTATAGAGATTGCCAGGTTCAATGTCACGTTAGCAAATGGAATGAAGGTAAGGACATTCGGAGTCTTAAAGAACTGGCCAGTAAAGATTGCAGGTGTGCAGTTTTCCGTGAACTTCATTGTCATGAAGGGAGTGGACTACGACATACTGCTAGGCCGACCTTGGATGAGAAACGCTCGAGTCATTGAAGATTGGGGGAATGGTTTGATCTTCCTAGGGAGCAGAACTGAAACAGTAAGGGTAGAGATTGACACTTGGAAAATGACCCCCGTTGACCTAAATGCCATCTCAGCCATGCTAAAAGGCGATATTCAAACGACCAAACCCTATGGATCACTCACTAAATATATTCATTGCCCTGAGGATGAGCGGGATTGGATGCACGTCTTGGCAACCATTGACCTACCATTCTCAGATGAGGAAGAACTATATCGGCAGGTTGCTAAAGCCGCAACCATGCCAATAGAGAAGCCAACTATGCCACTCTACATGATGGCATGAAGCTCACTCAACCCAAGGAAACATATCTCGTTCCATATCCCCAGCAATAAGCTAGAGCTTCAGGAAATCATAGAGTATCTAATAGACACACTGAAGGGCAACTTGGCTGCCAACCTAAAGCCTCTACATGATCTGTTGACTAAGCCAGAATGGAAATGGACCAAAGTCCACGATCTGAATTTGTTATACAATTGGGCTTTAGTTACTGATGACAAGGAGACTGAAGAGGAAAGCTTAGGCGATGATGAACGGTCTGAAGAGCAAGACTCTGATGACGAGGAATATGACGACTGCCGCTCTACAGGAGATGAAAGTGAGGAAGAGATAAATACAGTAGAGTATGACACAGAAGGGAGAACGATAGAACAAATCAAGGAAAACTCGAGACCCAGGAAGGAAAAGACGAATTGGAGTGAAAAAGGAGTCATACGGATGGAGTGCGATAGATCCTGGCTAGAACACATAGGAGCCGCGGATTATGAGCAAGCCCAAGTAGCACGAACATGGGTAATCCCAGTGCTCAAGACGGATGCACCTACTGAACTACGACCCCCTGGGGAAACTCCTTCCTCGAGCGAGGGATGCGAGTTTAGCTCGGATTCGGAAGTCAACACTGAGAGTATCCCGAGATACCCCAACCCTCTAAGGTAAAACGTACAAAAGGGGACTTGCCAGTCCACCTAAGGCGCAGGAGATTAAAGGAGGAGGCTAGGACATGAGTGAAGGACTCAGAAGCAGAGAGGCAAAAGAAACCGCAGGATCTATCCAAACGGTTTACAAAATTTAAAAAGGGTGACAAAGTAGCGATTCTGCTAGGGTGCAAAGAGGCAGGGCCAAACTAGTGAGCCGATCGAAGGACCCGCCAAAGTCAAGGAAGCCAACCTGGCTGGGGAGGGCAAAAAGCCAAGACTTGTATTCATTGCAGATGATTTGACCGAGGATAAGGAGGCCAAACTTGTTGCAGTCTTGCAAGAGTATATTGATGTATTTGCCTGGACATTGGAAGAACTTAAAGGGGTCGACCCTAGGGTTGTGACTCATAATATCCCAATGGTCCCTGATGCAGTGCCAACAAAGCAACGACCTTACCCCATGAATCCCAAACACGCCCATGCAGTAAAAGAGGAGATTGATAAGCTCATGAAGGCAGGATTCATATATGAGATTGAGCACACGGACTGCGTGTCACCGATTGTGATCGTGATGAAGAACGGAAAAATCCGAGTGTGCGTTAATTACAAGAAAGTTAATGCCGCTACGAAGAGGGATAACTACCCTTTACCATACACCGTTGAGAGGGTAGCAGGTAAAGAGGCCTACAGTTTCTCGGGCTACAATCAAGTGCAAGTGCACCCCGATGACAGGCACAAGACTGCCTTCGTCACAGAATGGGGTGTATTCGCCTACATTGTCATGCCCTTTGGGCTAATGAATGCGCCTGCAACTTTCCAACGCTTAATGTGCACTATCTTCAAAGATATGCTTAGGCGCAAACTAGAGGTGTTTGTAGACGACTTATGTGTACACTCTAGTTGGGCCGAACACTTAGAGAAATTGAGAGCTGTCTTTGAATGGTGTCGGTTATACAACCTCTCGTTGAACCCCTTGAAGTGCCAGTTCTGGGTGAAACACGGATGTATCCTAGGGCACGTGGTGTCAAAGAACGGCATCGCCACGGACTTTTCAAAAGTCAGAGTCATTGTCGACCTTCCACCACCCAATAACTACAAGGGAGTTCAATGTTTCTTAGGACATACTGGATACTATCGTCGCTTTGTACTTATGCACTGATTTCTAGACCATTGTACAAGCTGTTGATTGTGTTCGAGTGGACTGAGGAATGCCAGTGCACATATGAAGAGTTGAAGAAGGCTCTTACCACTGCACCAATCTTACGAGCCCCAGACTGGAACATAACGTTTCATGTGCACATAGATGCCTCTAAGTTTGCTATTGGGGCCGTGCTATGCCAGTCTGGTGAACATAACTTAGACTATCTAGTGAGTTTTGCCAGCAGGCAGCTCACAGAGACCGAGATGAATTATTCCACCATAGAAAGGGAGGGGTTGGCCATGTATTTGTTGTAAAGAGATTTAGACATTATCTGTTGGCCACTCCCTTTGTCTTCTTTGTTAACCATCAAGCCTTGCTCTATCTTGTGAACAAGCCTTGTGCTACAGGATGCATAGCTAGATGGTTACTTCTCCTATTGGAATTTGACTTCTCTGTGGTTGTATGCAAAGGAAAGCAACATTACATGGCTGACCATATGTCCCGCATACCCACAGGAGAAGCCGCTCGACAAGGCATACCTAACGATTTATCGGATGCTCATCTCTTTAACCTATCTAGTGAGAGAGAATTGTTTAAAGCTGATCTGACACCATATTGGGCTGATGATGTAGTTCAAGTGTGCTGGAGAACAGATTACCTGAGAGACCAATTGAGAAGGCCAGGCTGAGGAGACTTATTTTGAAAATCCAACCATACCAATTGATAGCCGGCCAACTCTATAGGTTAGGACAAGACTGTTTGTTGCGTACATGCGTGTGTGAGCATGAGATGCACGATGCATTGAAAGAAGCACATGGCAGAATCGCTGGAGGACACTTTAGCAGGGATACAACAGCCAGAAAGGTGCTGCAATCCCAACTATGGTGGCCCACCCTATTCCGTGATGCTGCTAAATTTGTGAAGCACTGCGATGAATGCCAAAGAACCAAGGTGCTCGTGCGTAAAGATAAAATGGAGTTGACCCCTGTCATAGCCCGACAACCCTTTGAAAAATGGGGCATCGACTTCATTGGACCTATCAGTCTCGTGGCATAGTACTCTCAGGCTCGCTACATCATAGTGGCAATTGATTACCTAACGAAGTGGGTAGAGGCAAGAGCTACAAGGAAGAATGATGCTAGAACCACTGCAAAGTTCTTGTGGGAGCAGGTCATTTCACGGTTTGGGTGTCCAATAGAATTAGTCAGTGATCAGGGTACACACTTCATTAATGAGGTGATATCGCACCTGATCTCTACTTTTCTAATCATTCACAGAAAATCCTCGCCCTATTACCCTCAGGCTAACGGACAAGAAGAATCCACCAATAAAATCCTAGTCAATGTACTCACAAAAGTTGTATCTACATCTCGGAGTGACTAGAACAACAAGTTAATAGTGGCCTTGTGGGCCTATTGTACGGCTTATAAAATGGCTATAGGCCAGACGCCCTTTAGGCTGACTTATGGAATGCTTGCCATTCTTCCCTTAGAGTTTTTTGTCCCTAGCTTAAGGATAGCAATGCAGGAGCGCTGGGAGGGAAGAGACGCTTAGACAAATCACTTGGTAGAGCTAGAACATCTCACGGAAACCCGGCTCTTGGCCACCCATGCGCTGATTTGTGAGAAAGCACGGAGGAAAATGTGGTTTGACAAGCATGTCAAACAATGTGACTTTGATCAGGGGGATCTTGTTCTGCTATACTCTGTGAAGGGTCACAAACATAAAATGAAATTCCATGGATTGGGACCTTTTCGAGTACGTGCAATTAGTCAAACGGGCAACGTTGAATTAGAGACACTCGAAGGCGAAGGAATCGGCTTTTTCAATGGCAGTCGCATAAAAAAATACTATCCTCCTTCCCACCCGTTGCATGAGCCACCTATGTTGGAAGCCCCTGTCAATGTCTACGTGGCTACTATTACGGAAATAACATATCAAGATGAAGAAGAAGTGGCACCCACCTACTTATGAATCACCATCACTGCGGAAAAGACCTATTCTTTTGATGCTTTGATTGACGAAGGTGCCGATTACAATATCTTGATGCATGACCATTGGACATGCATTGGTCAACCTAAATTGCAGCCCTCCAATGCCAAACTCACCCCATTTAGGGGCAATGCTTACACGCTCTTAGGGAAGTGCAAAGTGGTCATTTCTATGGAGTCTGACCATATACCAGCTTTCTTTCACATGTTGCCTAACACAAAAGGGGCTGGTAATATGTCACTATTAGGTCGTACTTTTAAGAAGTAGACGAATTGTAATGTGGATTATAATCTAGAGCGCATCCATCTTGCTATAGGCAATGTGCGCATAGTGACGACTTTCAGCAAGGGCTGTTCTGACCCTTTCAACATTGTGAAGCCACCGGTAGAAATCACTACGACCGCACTTACGCTCAAGTCTACACAGAAGGACACTAAGGTCTCACACCAAGCTCTAGACCCTAGATCCAAACCCACCAAGTGTGCTCACAAGGCCAAGGAGTCTAAGCTTATATGGGTGCCAAAGCAGCAAAGACCACCTCCGGGTAAACCACCCAAACGTGCTTCTAAATGCCAAAACAATCAGTCATCACGGCCTAAGAGGCAATTTGGACGCTATCAACTTAGGCACACAACCACGCTGCGATTGATCCCCAAAGATCTCTTGTGAGCGCAAGGCTACTATGAAGGCAACCCCTGGATTTGGGTGCCTAAGAATGGCAAGTCTAAAGGCTCATCTCCAAGCAACCTCACTCCAGTGAGAGAGGCTTGCAAACATAGCGCCCGGGCCGTAGTTAGCAAACCACTACTGGCTGTGACTAATAAGTCCCAGCTAATTTATCGACCAAAGAAATCACTAAAAGCCTCAAGCTTACCTCACTCAAAAGAGTTGAATACTTCCGTGACTGTGCACTCAGAACCTAGCATAACTTCCATGCCACCAGAGCTTCCTACAACACTTCAAAGTGCTTTGGAGTGCAAAGCCACACTCGTGACACCAGCAATGGAGTCACTGTTGTCCAGCTCAATTGCACCATCACCACCAGCAGGTCTTAGGCCTTCCTATGCGGTACGATCTTTCCTTTCCTTGGCTAAAGACCTTGCTGAAACTTCGGGAGATGACCTTGTGACTTGCATTAAGGTGTTAGACCATACTTTCACCACATTTGCTAGGAGTTATGAGCGGTTGGACCTAGGTCTTCTTGATGAACCACTTTCTTCCGATGTTCGTGCATTACCATGCACTTGGGAGGAATACGAGCATCAAATTACCCAAGATTGCTGCTGAACTAATAGCAAATGAAGAAATCTCGAAGGAGCAAGCTATTCTCAAGCGACTAATCACCTCATACCGTAAGCCTCCTCGTTCTGCTCCCAAACAAGAATTACATGAGCTCACGCAACTTGCAACCTCAACTTGCTCGTTCTTACAGCAATGGCTCACTTTGGGGACCCAATGGGAAAAGAAAGGATGTCGTATCATGACAAATGCTGAACAAAGGAGGGCAATCAAGACCATTGAGTACAATCCTACTTATGTGGCACCTCTTTCATTTAGAGTTTTCGCCATTACCCGGAACCAACACTTAGATGACCAGGTCCTAGCCCACCCTTACATTGATCAATTCCTTACGGAAGAAGAACTGCACGTTGCAAGCCGCCTTAATACTGTAGATATTTTTCACGATTTCTTGACCTATATCTCCCAAGTTTCTGTACAATCCTATGAACTCAATCGTCACGCTCAACTTGAGTACAACCCTGCATTTTATGAGTGGCTATTGGCCGCCGGAACACCCCATCACAATCACCTTTGATATCCTCACCACTTCGTTCAAACCTAGAAAGGATTTTCATCTTTCCAAGGGGGAGGAATAAGGCTAAGAAGGCATAAATAATTGTTGAAAGGTTGAACTCAGTGATCCCAAAAAAAAAAGTTAGCAAAATTTTTCAAGTTCTTTGCATTCTTGTTTTGCGTATTTTTCATGCTTAGCTTCATTTAGCCATGTTTTCCTTTTCCACTTGTGATTAATGACAAGTATTTTTGCTGGGCAGGAACCCAAGATGGCTCATCAAGATCGCGCTCATAAGCTTCCCTTCACGGAAGAAGAAAAGCAAAAATATATGCTGAGTCTGCAAATTCAAGCTTACGGACGGCTGAATTTCAGAACTGTCCACAACCTATCCAGGGTCGTGGAAACGCAGGAAGCAGCTAAGGAGGTCATAGAAAAGTGCAATATGACCAAGTATGTGGAGAAGGTGGAGCAAAATGTGGATCTTGCAAGGTGGTTCTTACGAACTTTCGACTCTACCTCCAAGAGTGCCACGGTGACTGTGGGAAGGGGGGATGCTGCCAAGCAAGTCAGGGTACCCTTAAGCAAGGAACTAGTAGAAAAGGCACTAGGCTTGGAATCAAGGGCCGTAAAGAGACCAAAAAGGGATGTCTTTGCCATGCTAAAAATGGACACAGGCCAGGTGCGGTCCAATGACGGAGTCAATATCTAGGACATTCCTGATGACGAAATCCGCATGTGTGCTAAAGTCATGCACACCCTCTTCTCCAGCCATCGATACACTGTCTATATGGGTAGAATAAATGTGCCTGTGCTCGAAAGACTCGCGGCCAATGCACCAAAAGAGATCGACTAGAATGATTATGTAAGACACACAATCGAGAAGGCTGCTGTAGCGCTTGATCTGGGAAGCCAACCTGCTGGAGGTGAATCCCCAACAGCAAAAGACAGGAAGAAGGCTGCCTCCAAAGCATCATTCATTGGATATGGAGGTGTACTAACCGCCCTAATTGAAGAAGTAGTAAAGGAGGCAGGAGCAGCAGAGGAGGAGCAGGAGAGACCGCCACCCTCACCACACAATGAAGAATCCTCTGGCTCTGACGAGGAAATAGAAATTGACGAGAGTAGTGATGAAGAAGAAAAGCAAGAAGAATAGCGCCAGCAGCAGCAAAGAGAGCAGCGCATTAAGCGCTTCCAATAGCAAAGGGAAGAAGAAAGGAGGAAGAAAGAGAAAGAAGAACTGCAAAAAGCGCAAAAAGTGTCAAGAGCCTAGGAAACAGAGAGGAAAAGGAAAGAAAAAGAGGATGCACAGAGAGTGGAAGAGGAGTCTAGAAAGGCAAAAGAGGAGAGGAAAAGAAGGGCTGAGGAGGAGGAAGAAGCCTTGAGGAAGAAGGAACAAGAAGATATAGAACTTGCAACTCGCCTATCTATGGAACAACATCAACGACAAAGAAAGCAAAACCCGCCCCAGGAGGATGAGAACCCGGACACGAGCTTGAATGTGCCAGATCCCATCCCGCTGCCGATCTCGCAGAGGGCAAGGGCAAGGAGGCCATCATGCCTGTCCCTACTAGTTTTATGCCAACTAGCCCTGCTGCTTCCGTAATAACCATCCCCGCCCCAGGAACTTCGCCAAAGGTTGATGAAAGCAATATGGTCACATGGCTGCAGTTCCTGGTGGAAAGGGAGTTAGCAAGAGAAGCTGGCGTAGCCACCCTGGTGTCAGGAGTGAAGAGGGCATCCATGGTTGATGTGGAGCCAAGCCCAGAGCTTAAAACACAGAAAACAGAAGCTACTACCACCGCCACCACCATGTCCCATCCACCACCTCCAGCAGGCCAGTACGATGAGTACGTTAAAGAGTTGCTCTCGCAGCTAGAAAAGGCCAAGGAAGGAAAGAGAACTGCCATGGAAGAGTTGGCAATAGAGCGAGAATCAAGAGCCACTCTCCAGCTGGAGAAAGCTAAACAGATAGCAGAGTACCAAAAGGAGATTGCTGTGCTAAAGGAGGAAGCCAGCAATAGAGATGCAGAAGAAGCAAAAAACCTAAAGGAACATGATGCTGCTTGGGAGGGAAGAAGAAAAATCCTAATGGATTGCCTCAATGGAGAGAGGGAGACCACTGCTCACTTGCGGCACCAGAACGACCAGCTCATTGCAGTCAACCAGGAGGCACAAAACCAGCTTGAGAAGATCAAATAGGAGACTGCAGAGCTAGAAAAGCTAAGAGAAGAGAAGATGCAAAGAATGCAGGTGCAGCTGGATCAACTCAGTGCGCAGATTGCCAATGAAGAACAGGAGCAGTCCCGCCTACACTACGAGCTCGAAGACCAAGAGCAACGACTCATGGCTATGACCCTCCATCAGGGGGAGAGCCTGGAAGATATGGATAAGAGAGCAAAGGAATGGGATTACCACAACGAAAGGAGGGTGCGAGACTTGGCACGCCGATTGGCCATAGAAGAAGGAGATAGAGTGTTGGCTGAAAATCAGGCAGAGGCTGCCCAGCTCTCTATGATGGCCCAGTAGCACACTTTCCTCAACACGCTGCTTCACTCCACCAAAATAGAAGAAAACGAGGCCAATGATCAGCTGCTGCAGAAGAAGCTAGCCATTGCATGGAGAGCCCTAACAACAGGCGTGCACGTACCACTACAACTAGGAGGCCCGTCGTAGAGCCTGGAGGAGCAAAGAAAATACCTTACACAGGTAGACCTGACGGTGTAAGAAATTGACGAACTTGGTTTCACAAAAGAGAAGGTGCAAGAAGAAGTGCAAGCAGAAGGGGGTGGACCAGAGTTTGATCTGGGACCTCAGGAGGAGGACTACGTCCCACCACCCTCTCCTCCATGACAAGATGAAGTGCAATCCACTGGCACATCCGCTGAGAGGAAAGCAGTCCCGACTAAGCACAGAAGAGAAATGGTGGAGAAGGCAAGGAAGAAGCTGAACATTAGACTTGTCCCAAGGCAACCTGCTCCTCTCCCACCACAGCTTGAGGATCTCCCCGCTGGATTCCATGCAGAGCTAATCATCTGGGAACAGCAAGAATGTGCCCGCAACCCCTTCGACTTGAGCTTTGAGCTTCCCACTAAATTAAAT
Source organism: Lygodium microphyllum (assembly GCF_053477565.2). Taxonomy (NCBI): domain Eukaryota; kingdom Viridiplantae; phylum Streptophyta; class Polypodiopsida; order Schizaeales; family Lygodiaceae; genus Lygodium; species Lygodium microphyllum. The sequence goes on along the minus strand of NC_141148.1, from coordinate 124,011,756 downwards.
AGAGTAATGCCTATTGAAGTTGTAAACGATGTAATCGCTATGGGTGCAAGGCTCAAGGACAAGTGACTAGCAGAGCAAGAGGCCAACCCAATTGCTTAGGGAACCGAGGACCAAAAATTTTGGCATGATAAAGTCTTCCAAGTGCCTAGATTGGTGGAGGGCTACAATTGCCAACCCACCTGGAGAAGGCGCATTTTTGATGTCAACCTTGACGCTTAGATGGCGTTTTGTAATACCCTTCCTTCTGAGAGAAACGACCCCACATTCATGCCACATCCTCGAAGGGTAGGCGTGGATTTTAATCCATCCATCCACAGTAGGTTTGACTTCCCTATCATCTATAACGCCAATAGCACCTCCTATAAAGATGCCCTTGTATTTACCCTCCCTAATTTATACAGTTCCATAGATAGATTCCTTAGTGAGTTCACATCCTGTCCTGACCCCGCCTTCATAACAACCTATAATTATCTTAGGGGAAATTCACACAGTGCAACCACCCTTTCCTTTTCACCACCATTCTCAAGACCCGCCTCAATCTCAAGGGCTACATGCTGAGCCGCAGATTCCTTAACAAAGCCCCTCGCCCTCCACCATCCCCTACCCGCCATTCAGATGACGAGGATTAAACTCCCATCATGCCCTTGTATCACATGCATCTATGTATAACCTCTTCCAAAAAAAAAAAAAGCCACAAGGCAACAAAAGAAAAGGTGAACTGGAAAGAAGAGACAACCGCAAAGAATAGCAAAGCCAAGGGATGAATCTACTACTAAGCAGAGATAAGAGAGAGAAGACTTCACATGATGAGCTTGCAACTTCCCTTCGCCTCGTTGTGCACCACAGTCACTGTATCTAGGTTTCTCCCTAGCCCCTTCCCCACTTTACACTTAGGGCACATCAAGAATGGACTTTCAGACCTGTCACCCTAAGATTTGCACCGCACCTCCAACAACACACGAACTGGGTCCTCAAGTGTGGGACATTACCAAGGGCTTAGACCCATCTCCCAGTTCCACTGCCACGGGCACATGCACGACACGGTGAGGCCGACACACCCCTTAGGGAGAGCACAACTTTTCTTACAGGTTATGTTCGTGTTTCAAGAACTGGCTACTGAGCTAAAGAAGATCATCCACGGCATCCTTTAATGACCAAAACTTTTTCCATGTGTCGGACATGACACCATTGCTGCTGTTTCAGGAGCTTTTCTACATTGGATTGGACGGACCAACATGCTTCATGTTGCCAACCATCTACCTGATGGTGGCTACCATGACTGAACCAAATCAAGCAAAAGGAGTACTCAGTAATGAATCTGCCATTGGCATAGATTTTGGAACCTCATCTTCCAAAGATGCATGCCTAACGCCTCAAGATCTACGGATCGCTTATTGATTCCACAAGAATGCAAGGTTGAAGATCTTCAACGCAGCACTGAAGATCTTGAAATCACAGATAAATATCTTCAAATAAAAGACAAAGATCTTCAAATCAAAGACACAGACCTTCAAATTGAAGACAAAGCATATCTTTGTCAAGGCAGATAAATCCCTCCAACACCATCCTCCTAAGGGATTGCTTATTGATCAAGCATTTCTGATGCTCAAGGGATGACCGGCTACATATTTTTCACCAGCCAACTGGAACCCCCTATCAGCCGTTGCAGAATGGAAGCCACAACTGTGTGAGAAATGCCGAGCATCTTCATGAAGCCTAAAGCATGCCAAAATCTCTCTTGGACATCGTCATTAAACTCCATCACCTCTCATTCACACCCTCACCTTTGAATCAGTGTCATCTACCCACCATTTCCGCTTAGCAACAGACCCAACTATCCCACTACTTCCCACCGCAGTGCCATGGGACCGGCACTTGGCTAGGAGGGGGTAATGTTTACCGTGTTTACCGCAGCACAGAGGAGTGGGAAAATGGAAAAAAGGAAATAGCAAAAAAGGCGCAGGATAAAAGAAGGAAAAGGCGCCTTGACCGGTAACCAGACCCTAAAAAATTTAAATGTTCGGGCACGACCCCCAGAAAGTTTCAGTGTCGCCCCGAGAAAGAAAAAGAGTAAAAAGCGCACCATTAAATGTGGAAGCGCTCCTGAATCCTTGTAAAAGAGTGCCAGGCTCGCTCCTGGGCAAATTGTATGTATTAGTTAGGAATAGGATAAATTAGAATGGTGGGAAATGAGAAATGGGCTTAGGCCAATGTCCGGCCATGTAAAAAAGGGGATGACCACCCAAAGAAGGGAGGGCATGTATATAAAGTTCAAAAGTGAATGAGAAGCTCATTCTTGTGTGTGGCTAAAGCTTCTTCTTCTTCTTCTCTTGTTTCTTGCCTTCTTGCTTATGCTTGAGAAAGGGAGTGAGGGAGTGCAAGAGGGTGAGGGAGTGAGTGTGTGAGAGTGAGGGATCGTGGAGAAGATGCTCTCCATCTCCTCTCTCCATCTTCTTCTCTTCTCTTCTCTTCCCTTGTCTCGCGCATGGCTATGGAGGATGGAGCTCATGGGAGAGGGATTGAGGTTGCTTGAGCTTGCCACAAGGATCGTGGAGCTACCGATGTGCAAGAGAGAGGAGGGTACTTGATCGAGCATCAAGGTAAGCTCACTAAACTTGTAAGGTAGGCATGGCACGTTGGCTATGTGAGAGGTAGCCATGGCCGCTCGGCTTGAAACGCTTGATCAATAAGTGGTCCGTAGGTCTCGGGGTAGAGCTTGTAGCTCCCCTTCAGATCCATAGCACTACAACTGTAGCCCTATGCCTGCATAAAAGCATCCAACTTATAATACCATTCCCTAGGTTCCTACTTCAAGCCATAAAGGCTTTTCTTCAACTTATACACTAGGTGCTCCCCGCCAAACTCTGCAAAGTCCTTAGGCTACTCCATGTAAATCTCATCATGCAAGTCTCCATGTAATAAAGCCATCTTGACATCCATCTAGTACAAGTCCAAGTCAAGCTGTGTAACCAAAGCTAAGCCTAATCTTAATCATAGGAGAGAAGACCTCATCAAATTCAACACCATGCTTGTGCTTAAAAGCCTTTGCTACCAATCTAGCATTGTATGCTAGCTTGGGGTGTCCAGGGGTACTTTTCAGCTTGTACACCCACTTGCATGGCAGAGCCTTCTTGCTAACATGCAAAGAAACCAAATCTGAAGTCATGTTCTTATACAATGAGTCTATCTCAGATTGCATAGCGACTGTCACCCCTGCGCATAGCCTCATCATAGGTGAGAGGCTCTCTTGCATCTGTAACCAAGACATAATGCATGGAGGGCTCAAATCTGTCAGGTGGGTGTCTATCTCTAGAAGAATGCCGCATTGTAGGCTTTGCTGCCTGCCCAACATTTTGTCTAATACCCTAGCCATGAGTATCTACTACTGCTATAGGCTATCTAGTTGGTTGTATGGGAGCACATGGCTCCTCTTGAAATATAACCCTGCGTATCTCCATGACTCTCTCACGCTTCTGCCTATGCATCTTGTCATCATGGAAGACTACATCATGGATGTTGATGACTTTCCACACCGCCTATAATCCCATAGATAATAACCCATCTCTCATGCATCTCCATAATCAAGGAATATGCATTTAACAGTCTTAGGGTCTAGCTTGTTATGCTTGTCCTTGGGCACATGGGAGAATGCCTCACATCCAAAGAAATGTAAATGCACATAAGAGGGAGACTTTCTTGTCCATACCTCCTCTGCAACCTAAAAATCAATGCCACTATAGGGCGATCTAATGATATGCACGGTAGTCGTAACTGCCTCAATCCAAAAGAGTTGGGGTAGGCCTGCATGGCTAAGCATACTACAAACCCTTTCCTGGATAGTCCTATTCATCCGCTCAATAATACCATTTAGGGGAGGGGTGTAAGGGGCAGTCAATTGACGCTTACTATCCCTCTCATCACATAGTTTCTCAAAAGCATGTGATACATATTCACCCCTCTTATATGTCCTAAGGCATTTCATCATATGCCCAAACTGGTTTTCTACCAAAGCAAGCCATCTCTGAAAAACTGCCAAGACATCGGACTTCTGCTTTATGGGATAAGCCCATACCTTACGTGAAAAATCATCTATGAAGATAACAAAATACTTCGCACAACCCAAAGACTGACATGGAATGGGCCCACAGACATCAGAATGTACCAAAGCCAAGGGCTCACTCATACGTGGCATACCCGACTTCTTATGTGTAGACCTAGTTTGCCTGTCATAAAGACAATGATAACAAGAATCAAAATGAGAATAGTCAAGAGGTGGTAAGTAGTGCAAACCAAAAAGCATTTTCATTCATTTAACAAACATATGCCCCAAACGAGCATGCCAAAGAGATACATGAGGTAAAGACCCCACAGACAAAACATGATCAACTGTAGATCCAGAAACAACTAAGGGGTAGAGGGTGCCAACCTTGGCACCTCTCACAAGCACAAGCTTGCCACGAGTAATTTTCCATGCAGAGTCTCCAAACACCATATTGGGGAATATGGAAATTTTCCATAAGTTTGGGACACATGGTCAAATCTTTGGATTTGTCATAACTTGAACACTATAACTCCAAATCGAGCGGTCTATAGCTCAATAGATTCAATTTTTCAAGCACTTTTTTAATAATAGGTACATCATATGATTTTGAGAAACTTACAGGCATGTAATCTGGATGCCACCTTTTTAGTATTCAAAAATGAGAATTGGGATTCCCAAACTCCCTACTATTGTGTTTCTAAAAGATACATGATATCCTGCATCATCAAGCTGTCCAACGTACATGATACTGTGTCTCAATGCAGGTACATGACGTACATCATGCATAACAAAATCGCTGCCACCAGAAGGAAACTACAGCCTAACATCACCAATACCGACAATCTCAAGAGACGTGTTATCACCCAAGCGCACAAAACCCGAAACATAATGATATGAATGGAAGCACTCTCGACAAGGTGTTATACGAAAGGATGCACCTGAGTCTCTAAGAGCCAACACTATGCATATATAGAGTATATCTTTATGTAACAAACCACCTTGACAACACAAAATATACACACAAAAAATTTAAGAAATCTCCCATGGCAATTTTCTTCACTGTATACACAAGCAAAATTGTTGATCCTTGCATGAACTCCCCCTCCCACGAGCCAAAGGACATAAGCCTTAAAAGTACCGAATCGATGGGGATAAGTTATCCCTGTGAACTCCTTCTTAGGCATATGTGCACACATATACACGTGAACTCGTACATGCACATTTCATAAATAAAGATATAATTTATGCTTGTGAACTCACTCTTGATGTACGGTTGTGCATCTACCTAAAAGCACGCGAACACGTGCAAAAAGAATAGTTTTTACAAACACGTGCTAATTATTTTCGATAGAGTATGTGTGTTATTACTTATCATGAAAACTCCACCTTAGTTGTTGACAAAATATGTACAAAATTATGCATGCATCTCTACTAGCGTGCTGAGCTCCTCCTCCATCACCGTGCCATAAAGTTTGGACAAAACTGGCCCAATCATGATGGTCCTATAGAGAGAGAGAGAGAGAGAGAGAGCTTGGGTGACCCGTTCGATCGATCAAGGCAAGGAGTGACGTTGCTATTGGCAATCCCCAAGTATATAGATCTCTTTCCCATCACTTCAGCGTCATTCCTATTGAATCTTGTAGCCTATAATAATCAATATCTTAAGATTTTGGACGAATTTATGCTCAAAAGTGCATTCGGGTCGGTGGAGTCGGACACCCGATTCAGTGTCTGATTCTCAGAATCGAACGTCCAATTTTGAGAATCGGACGTTCGGACAACCGTCCGATCGGACCAACCCATCCAATTTTGGGACTTGGACCACTCGGACACTCGAACCAACCCCGTCCGATCAGGCCACTTGTCTAATTGTCCGATCGAGGAAATCGGGCTCACGAACTAGGATACGTCGCAATCGGACCACACGCCTGGTCCGATCGGACCGCTTGTCCGATTTTCAAAAAAAATCGGACACTTAATCCCCGTCTAACTCTGAGACTCGGACGGCTCAAACTCGGGCCCACTTGGTCCGATTCCTAAAAATGGACCACTGGTAAATCGAACCACTGGTGAATCGGACGTCCGATTCTTAGAATCGGACACATCCTTAGGCAGAAAAGAAAAAAAAGAGAACATCAAAAAATTTACCCCCCACGACCGACTGGAAGCGCAACCCGCTCCAGGACATCATGGCGAATGCCTTGTAGGCAGTTCCTGATGTAGGAGTCACGATCAAGGGACAGGGGGACAGTGCTGGAGCACTCCCCAGCGACCTGACGCGTTGAGAACGGAAATCCAATCGGAGGACCTGTGATCGACCCCCTAGTGAACAGCAAGAAGCAGCACAGACCCTAGAACCCGCTAGAACGGCCAAGACTTGAGCAACGAAGCTTATCAGGCCCAAGAGGGCATAAGCATATAGAGATCGATTGCTGCACTCACATTGAATTCTGCACTTGAAGTACACATAAGAAAGTTGAAAGCCTGATTGGGCACAAGTGCACGAGAAACGACACATGCACCGAGTGACCATAAATTGAGGTTTGTATTTAATAACCAAAGGAACTCACTTAGATCAACCACTCAAGGAACCCACCAATAGGAAAGGACCCAAGACGTAGACAAACCATCAAGGCGCAGAGTAGGACCAAGCAAGGAGCGCCAATGACGAGGACCTGTCAAGTCTATTTAGCCTGACCGAGAGCATAGTGGAGCGCGAGAACTTGACCATGACGGAAGAAAGCTCAGACCATCGGTCTAATGAGGAGCTCGATTTGAACATATTCCCAGATGCTATTCAGCACAGCTAGTGAGCAGTTACGACGCGCACGCCCGGTATGAGCACCGAGGCAGGACAACAGACGCAATCATTGTAGATCTAGAAGAGGAGAGAAGGCTAGCCCGCAAGGCATTGCAGGGCATAGCCGAGTACAATAGGGATCAGTAGGCTAGGAGCCAAAGGCAAAGCATGGAGCTGCATGAGGTGCAGTGAGTGCTGAACTTGGCTGGCCGAAACCGAACGGACCATGAGAGAGCACTAGAGGGAGACTTGACGTTGAGCGAGCTTCTCATGAAATGGCTGCTCAATAATTTAGTAGTAGAGCAGAGTGCCACCGCACTAGCGACATCGCTGCTCGCAGGATTAGGGGCAAATCAAGGCTCGAAAGGCCAGGCCAAATTACCGATTGTTGCCAAGCAACTCGATAAGTACCAACCTCATGATGACCCATACAGCTTTCTTGAGCAGTTTGAGCAAGTCTGCGAAGCCAATGGCCTCAACGACCAAACTCAATGCTCGCAAGCATTTGGGCTTTGCCTAGGCAACAAGGGTAGGATGTGGTATACGAGCCTAGATGATGCAGAGCGAGCCAACTTCAATAACCTCAAGGATCTCTTTGTCAAGAGATTCGCCGAGCCCGAATACTCCGATAACCTACTAGTACGCTTGATGAACATCAAGCAGAAAGAGAAGGAGGACATCCGCTACGTGACCCATGTGAGGAGTCTCTTTAAGAGAATCCCTCTAGGCAAGCGACCGACTGACAGGGCAGTTTCGACTGTATTCATCAGTGGAATTCGAGACGAGGAGTTGTATAGGGCTTTGGCAGGCAATTCAAGCTTGCATCGGGACATGGTAGCTAGAGTGTTTGAGGAAGCCATCAGAGTCGATGACCAGTTGAAGGAGCGAAGCTCCAGGAGCTCAAATTTAGAAGAGACCAACTCAGAAGCTCAGAGAGAACTCAGCCTCTAGCGAGCGGTCAATCCCATCATCCCAAGATAAAGGGAAGGCCACCGAGACAGACCATGGCTGAGGTCAAGATGGAATTAGCCAAGTTGCAAGACATGTTGAGACGGCCATCTCGCCCGCACGTTCAATGCGTGTACTGTGGCGGAAACCACTTGTCGGCCGAGTGTCAAGACCCTAGGTCAAAACCTTGTGCTAACTGCGGTAGGTTTGGCCATGATGTCGCACATTGTAGATTACCAAGAAGACTTCCATACTCGCAACCCTACGGCCAGCCTTACCTAGTAAACAGGCCGCAGCCATTCTTCGGAAGGGAAGCCCCATTGGCTCTTCCCGCGCCCAACGATATGAAACCAGCCACCCCTAGAATGGACATAAATCCTACATGCATTCCTAGACCGCCTGGTCCTTGCATGACCCATCCACCAAGCGACGCTCCAGTACACTACGTAGAGGAGCCGAATGATAAAGAGGTCTACATATACCCTTACATCTCACACGACGATGAGGGCAACGCGGTCCTCATGGATTATTGACCTGTGCCGGTGATGGCATTAGGATGAGAACGAGGTAGAGGCCTAGGAGGGCAGCCGTAGGATCCAGTCACTTGTTGGACTTGTGGTCACCCCGGTCATGTCTCATCACGCTGCCCTGAAAGAGAGCAGCAAAACAGAGACAAGGTTGACCAAAGGTGCGCAGAGTGTGGAATCACCCATCTTTTCATAGATTGTCCAAAGCGAAAGCCATCCTCTAGCTTAGCCAACTTGCCATTTGTCCCATTGGGGCTGTGTGGTGTCGAAAACCCCGATGGGGAGGCCATAGCTATTCCATTGCGGGTCATGAACCGAGCCCAAATGAAGCAGGCCGGCATCTCTCTGCCAGGACCTAGCAATCTTGACGCAACCTCTATAGGGAAGAAAAGCTGTAGGTGGAAAAAGAAGAGATCAGAAACTAAAGTCGCACTAAAAACCAAGAGTGCTACGACTCTGCCTACTGGAAAGAAGGTTTCAGATGCAGAGGTAGAGACTTCAGCCCCTAAGACGGCCGAAAAGGGAAGCCTAAGGTAGGGGAATACCTGCATGCAAAGTGACAATTAGAGGCCATAGAAAAGGTGAAGGACTGGGTGAAGGAGGCTCAAGAGCATCTCAAAGATGCTGAGCCCATCATAGAGGACGAGATTGATGATCTCTCCAGCATAAGCACGCCAATATCACTTCCTCAACCTAAGTCGGCAGAAGCAACTATGCCACAAGCAGTGCCGCTAAGACCAAGCCTTGACGCGACAGAGCCTCAGGTCAGCCATACCCATTGGCCCAGAAAATCTAGGTTAAGGGAGGGACGAGTATCCAATGATCTCCTGACCACATTGGTAACCACCCCTGTAACACTTAGCCTTGGAGATCTGCTTAAGCAGCATCCTACCCTATGGCAAGATCTTAAACAGTGGGTCAAAGGATCACAAGAGCATGTCACGGCAGACCCTCAAGATCATGATGTAGAAACATAATTGCCAAGTTTGACGCTGCACTCCGTGCCTAAATCCTTGCACGTCAACGCCTTTTGGAGGGCTCTGAGATGCATGCGGTCTTACCGGTCCTAGCCTTAGGCGACACAACAAGAAAGGGAATCATAGACATGGGAGCTGGGGTTAGTATGCTTAGCCACACAATGCTCCAGACTTGGGGAAACCCGCCTATCAAAACTGCTCAGTTTAATGTCACGTTAGCAAACGGTATAAGAGTGAAGCCATTCGGGGTACTGAAGAATTAGCTAGTGAAGATCGCAGGTGTCCAGTTCTCTGTTGACTTTATAGTCATGAAGGGAGTGGACTACGATGTCCTATTAGGCCGACCCTGGATGCGCAACTCTAGAGTCATCGAAGATTGGGGTAACGGCTTGATCTTCCTTGGCAATAGAACGGATGCCGTAAGGATAGAGATGGACACTTGGAAGACCTCACCAGTCGACCTAGACGCCATCTCTGCTATGCTCAAGGGGAACACTCACGTCAAGAAGCCCTATGGACCTTGACCAAGTATATCCCATGCCCAGAGGATGAGCGGGATTGGATGCTCGTTCTTGCTACAATCGACCTGCCATTCTCAGATCATGAGGCGTATGAGCAAGCCATCAAAACGATCGGCAAGTCTAACGAAGCACTCTCTGTACCTCTCTGCATGATGGCAGGAAGCCTCCGTGGAAAGCCTAAGCCTGTCACCTTCCACGTACCATCCAACAAAAGGGAACTCCAGGGGATACTGGAATACCTAACGAACTAGCTAGCTGGCAACCCAGCTGCAAATTTCAAACCACTCTAGGATCTCTTAGAGGAATCCAAGTGGCAATGGACCAGGGTCCACGAGTTAAACCTCATGTATAACTGGGCCCTAGTTCCTGACCAATGACACGAGGCATACCAAACCCTAGGAGACGATGAGTAGTCGGATGACAAAGATTCTAGTGACGAATATGAAGACTGCCAATCCTTTAGTGATGAGAGTGAGGGTGAAGTAGATACAATAGAATACGACACTGAAGGATGAGAAATTGAGTAGATACGAGTAGATGCCAAGCCGTAGAAAAGGCAGACCCTTAGAGTAGAGCGAGGAGTCATGCGCATGGAATGTGATCGCACTTGGTTGGAATGCATAGGAGCCATAGACCTTGAGCAAGCAGGCCTAGCCTAGCCAAGAACGACATCAATACTTAGGACCGAATCGCCATCTGAACTGTGGCCACCAGGGGAGACCGCCTCTTCTAGCGAAGATGGAGGATTTGACTCTGAGTCGGAAGTTAGTTCGGATAGTGATTCAGAGATCCCTAGGCCACCCACGACCAGATGTACCAAGGGGGACCTACCCGTCCACCTGAGGCATAGACAATTAAAGCAGGAAAGGGCAAAGCAACCCAAGGATACACGATCAAAAGAACAGCGAAAGCCGCAGGACCTCCCTAAACGCTTCACGAAATTCAAAAAAGGGGATAGGGTAGTAGTTCTGTTAGGTGCCAAACGTCAAGGGCAGACGAGAGAACCAATCGAGGGACCAGCCAAAGTCAAGGAAGTAGACTTAGCCCAAGAAGGGGAAACACCCCGACCAGTGTTCATTGCCGACAACTTGACAGGTGAAGAATAAATGAGTCTTGTCGCTCTCTTGCGAGAGTATATAGATGTGTTTGCCTGGTCCTTAGAGGAGCTACAGGGGGTAGATCCAAGTGTTGTGACTCACAACATACCCATGACATCGGACGCAACGCCATGTGAGCGTCATAATGACCACTGATGTGCTAAGTGTATACGTGTGGACCTATCTAACCAGGTGGTCCATCATCAATGTCCGCATGTGTTGAGCTTGTCATCTCAACACTCCCCCTCAAGCTCAACTGCATCTCTGCAACTCCAAGTAAGCTTCGAAACTTTTGAAGCTTCTCTGTACCCAATGCCTTCATGAAGATGTCAGCTATCTGATCCTGTGTGCTGACATACACCAAGTCAATCTCACGTGCTAGTACCTTCTCTCTTACAAAGTGGTAGTGTACCTCAATATGTTTTGTCCTGGCATGGAACACAGGGTTCCTAGCCAACTGTATATTGCTCATGTTGTCACAATAAACGACAACTGGACCTTCCATCTATACATCCAAATCAGCCATTAACTTTTGTAGCCATACTACCTCACATGCTGCAACAGCAGCACCTCTATACTCAGCCTCTGTACTCGACAAAGCAACTGTAGATTGCTTTTTGCTGCTCCAAGCAACTGCTGCACTACCAAGAGAGAACATGTATCCGCTGGTAGATCTTCTATCAGACATACTACCAGCCCAATCTGCATCTGTGTATCCAAACACCTGTACATCTGTACCTACCTCATAGAAAAGTCCATAATATAATGTGGACTTCACATATCTCAATATGCGTCTGACTGCATCCAAATGTGGCTTTCTAGGTAAACTGACTCACAAGACCAAAAGCGTAGCTCAAGTCTGGCCTTGTAATGGTCATGTAGATCAAACTCCCCACTATCCTCCTGAACATAGTAGGGTCTTCTATCTCATCCCCAACATGAGCACTCAACTTTACATTCTGCTTCAACGGGACTGAAAGTGGTTTGCATACTGTCATACCATACTTGGACAACATATCCATGCCATACTGTCTTTGGGACAGCCATATACCATCATCACATCTGATCACCTCAATGCCACGGAAGTACCTTAGCTCACCTAAATCCTTCATCTCAAACTTCTTCTTCAAAAAATCCTTGACTTCAGTAATCCCACTATCACTATCACCTGTAATAATCAAGTCATCCACATAGATGACTATGATGACCAAACCTGCATCTCCCTTTCTCGCATAAAGTGAGTGATCAGCATTAGAAACATAAAAGCCAATATTGACAAGATACTCTCTAATCTTGTCAGACCATGCTCTAGGTGCTTGCTTGAGCCCATAGAGCGCCTTCTTCAACTTGCACACATACATGGGATGCTCTAAATCTACATAACCTACTGGTTGATCCATATACACCTCTTCCGGCAAATCACCATGCAAGAAGGCATTCTTCACATCCATTTGCTACAACCTCCAACCTTTGGCTGTTGCCAAAGAAATCACACATCTAACAGTTGCCATCTTGGCAACTGGACTGAAGGTTTCATCATAATCTATGCCATATGTCTAGGCATAGCCTTTTGCAACCAGCCTAGCTTTGTACCTACTAATAGAACCATCTACATTGTGCTTAATCTTATAAACCCACTTACATTCAATAGCTTTCTTGCCCTTCGGCAATGATACTAGATCCCAAGTCTTATTGGCCTCTAATGCAGCCATCTCCTCATCCATTGGTGCATCCCAATGAGTATGACCAACAGCATCCTCAAAACAAGTGGGCTCAACATCCTCAACTAGTTTCACCATATAAGCATAATGATGAGTTGCATAACCTTCAAAACCAAATCTTTTAACAGGGTATCTGACCCTGCTAGATCTGTGTACCACCGGATCACTCAATGGAGCCTTTACATTACTATGAGCTCTCTGTATACCTGGTGTCCTGATAGAAGGAATACCAAGCTCATCATCCAAGCTCTCTGAGCCACTGGAGTCTCCATCAAGAACTGCATCAATGCCATCTGACACTTTATTCTTTCCTTTGTCTTTACCTGTAGTGCTACTAGATGCACCTGAAGATGTAGAGGTACTCCTTAGTCTCCCAGACCAAGGACTATCAAATAATGTATCTAGTCCACTAAGAGTCCGTGATTCTTGCTTTTCATCCTGCACATGAGTGTCATGATCATCATCATCATCCAATGTATCACCACTAGATGCATACCAACTGCTCATTTCATCAAAGATGACATCCCTGCTCACTCTGAACTTACATGTGACAGGGTTATAACAGCGATACCCTTTCTGCTCTAAAGAGTATCCAATAAAAACACATTTTTCTGCCTTTGGATCAAGCTTCTTCCGTAGCTCATCTGGCACATGAACGTATGCAACACAGCCAAATACCTTCAAGTGCGATACATGAGGCTACTTCCCAATAAAGCATTCTTTAGGAGTCATCCCATGAATTGTAGTTGTGGGAGTTCTGTTCATAATATAAATAGCAGTATGAACAGCCTCAGACAAAAAATGCTTAGGCATATTCTTTTCAACCATCAAGGCGCGTGCAACTTCTGCAATATGCCTGTTTTTCCTTTCTGCAACCCCATTTTGCTGTGGGGTATACCTGCATGTGAACTGTCTCTTTATCCCATGAGACCTGAGAAAATCACTGAACTCATTCGAGAGGTACTCTCCCCCTCCATCTGACCTCAAGCACTTTACTTTCAAGCATGTTTCTCTTTCAACTGTAGCCTTGAAAGTTCTAAAGTGCTCAAACGCTTCACTCTTTTCCTTCATAAAATATACCCACAGCTTTCTAGAACAATCATCAATGAATGTGACAAAGTATGAACTGCCTCCAAGAGATACATTTTGTGTAGGCCCCCAAATGTCTATATGCACAACATCAAGGATATTTCTACTTACATCTCTGTCATGTGAAAAGGGTTGTCTTGCCTGCTTACCAAACTGACATGCTTCGCCTACCTTATGAAATTCTGCAACTCTAAATGTAGGCAAACGTGTAACCAACCCTTTGGACTGCATTAATTTCAGCCTTTGTACATTTGCATGTCCAATGCATTTGTGCCAAATTTCAATATCTGCAACAACACCTTTTCCTTTAGCATACATAGCAGCATTCATAGTAGGAATTCCAGTATGTAGAGTAAACATACGTCCAACTCTACTTCCCTTTGCTACCAACCTGCACTTATCATTGAAGTCTTCTACAAAGCAGCCCTTTGCATTAAATCTGACTTGCAGCCCTTGCTCTACCATTTGACCGACTGACACCAAGTTCTTTGTAATAGATGGCACATGTAATACATCTGAAAGACTCTTTGTCTTACCATCATTCAAGGACAAGGGAACTTTTCCAATGTGTGAAATTGGGTGGCATGAATCATCACACATCTGCACATAACCTGCATTTTGCAAATCTTGCATCTCTCCAAACCATTCTGCATGGCTGGTCATATGATTAGATGCACCTGAATCAACATACCAAACATCATCATGTGTTCCCTTTCCTGTAATAGCATTCAACATATGCTGCATAATAGACAGACGTTCATTTTTGTCTTCATTCTGTCGTGAAGACGATGCATAGTTTCCTTGCTGCAACTTACCACTGTGAATATCATCTTTCTTAGCATAACATTGGGCTGCAATATGACCTGTTTTGCCACAATAGTGACACACCATACCAGAGTTGTTAGAGCCTTTGTTCTGCCATCCACCTCTTCCTCTAAAGCTCCCCCTGCCTCTAAAGTTACCATGACCTCCTGAAACTTGCATATCGCCAAATTGCTGATTCAATCTATTTTGCTGGTTGTCACTACCACGTCTTATACCACCGCCTCTTGAAGAGAACCTACCATGTCCCCTTCCTGAACTGGAGTAGAAAGCTTGGACTTGTTCACCACTTCTTTCAGATGTCTCACTCTATATGTTTATCTCTTCAGTGATCATAAGAGAGACCAACTCATCGAAATCTGGAAATGATTTTCTGACATATACGGAAGTTACAAAAGGCTTCCAAGCCTTTTCATTGTTAAGTCCCAAGGTAGACGACACTAAATCATCATCATCGGGCATTGCATCAATCGCTGCCAAGACATCTGCAATGCTCCTTACCTTCAATGCATACTCATTGATAGACATCTTCCCTTTCTTCAATGTATTCAACTCTTGGAGCCCCAAGAGGAACACCAAGGAAAAGGGAATTCTCTTGTAAGAAAATCTATCTTGTAACATCAACAAGCTTTTATTTCATTCTTTTGATCATCAAAACAAAGAAAACAACACCAAAGGCAAGAAATCTTCACGCAGCATCATAGTAACAATCTCCCACGGATTTATCTTTAACAAACTTGATCATGTTCTTCATATTCTTCATATTCTTCATTAATAGACAAAGAAAACAAAAATTTTGATGGAAAGAAATCACATAGTATTCATCTTCATTGTCTTCATAGTCTTCTCCCTCATAGAAAGATACAATGTTTCACATAGAATCAACTATCTCTTGCATATGATCTCTCTCACAATAGTATGCTCTCAATACTACATCATATCCTCACTACAATCACTCAATAATCACTCACAATAATCCTCATTAGGTCGTGGATACACCTCCCAAAAGGTATGTCAGATGTGAAAGGTCACTAGAGACATCATAGTGTCCTATGAGATCTGTCTTCTGTCGCTATCCTTCTGTAACCTTCTGTAAATCTTCAACAAATCTTCTGTAAATCTTCAGCAGCTACTTCTTCACTTCTTTTAGCTTGGATAGAGCTTCCATTCATCCTTTTCCTAAGACAAAAACACTTTCCAAAACATCCATATATCCATCATAACACTCAACAGAAACAAACAGAACAGACCACAGAACAACAGAACTACAGGACTACAGAACTACAGAAGCACAGAAGCTACAGAACTTTACAGAAGATCAACAAAACCCATAAAAATCAAAACAAAACCAATTCAATCTCTCATAAACCTTTTCACACATCCTCAATCATCTTTCAAAACATCCATTCAACCATCTTTACTACCAAAACAGAACCAGATCAGAACAAAACAAAACAAAATCAGGCCTTACAGAATCATATAGAGAGAATTACAGAACTCTTCAGAACAACATATTTCATCAAAAACCAACATAAACCCTTTCAAACATACTCAAACCACTCCAAACACTTCAAAACATCTTCAAACTCAAACAATCAACCACCAAAAACAACCATTCAGCAACAAAAACAACAAAAAATCAGCCCAAAAACCAATCATTTCCACACTCAACATATCCCCATACTTAATAAGGAAGCGTCCTCGCGACTTAAGAAAATGGAAGAATAAAAGCTCTATGATCTACTAAAAAAAATCTTCAATTCAGCATAAATAACCCACTTTGATCACGACCCCAACATATCAGCTTCATAACCTGGATCTGAAACACATATGAAAGGAAAGCCAATAACACAAAAAAAAACCATTCCAATATTATAAACTCAAACTATTAAAGGATATAAGAGTTCTGCATCCAAATCTACAATTGCAACCATGTGATAACCAACTGCATCAATCTTCACAGCTTCATCTTCATCAGCTCCACACAATTGAAAAAAAACATCACCCAATACCAAAAAAAAAAAAAACCCATATACAAATATAGTCTGAATGGCATGGATCCCCAAAAATTGGAGAGCAAAAAGAAAATTTCCATTAATAAAGGAGGAATGATACAATGATGAAAAAGCTCCATTGCTAAGTAGGATGAAGGTATTTCTTCTTAAATTGCATAATCTTTAAACGCTCCAAAGCTTTACTCTCATCATCAACAAAATGCTGAGGCACATTCTGGAGGAACTGTAAGCAACATATCCTTTCCAGTAAGATGAGGAACCTGGTAGGGAAGGCCTGTGCATAGTACATAACATCCATCTGAGCAACAGTCACATCTACGTTTGGATTGATGAGCAACTGCGGGATACTCTTTCGAGTATTCAGCTTTGACTGCTGATGCATGAAAGCAAGATACCAACAAAAATGAGCTGCAAGGCGAACAGTGGTATCCTCAAAAGTAGCATGCACTTTGGCAAAATGAAGGTAAGAGTTCGAACATGCTATAGATGTATCCCAAGACCCTGGAATGAAAGGCCAGTTAAATACCGGTCCTGTCACACAATCATGTAGCATCCATTGTCTTCGATGGAGTATGTCACTGTCATATCCTGGAGTATCCAGCACTGACTGGGGAGGAAGATTGATATAATCAGATGAAGGGGGCAATGGCATAAGAGGAGAAATTGTAAAGGAGGATAAGATAAATCATAAAAGGAAGGCAAATGAAGGAATAAGGAAGACGGCAAAGATGGAGAATTCATCAAAAAGATATGAAGGGAATCCACTGAGAAAACAGAAGGAATAGGAGGAACAGAAGGTGGAGGGTCAGAAGGGATAGGTGATGATGTAGGATCAGGAATAAAAGGACATGTAGTAAAAACTGGGATATGAGGAAATCCAGAAGGAGTAAAAGATAAAAGCGGAATGTTATCAGGACTTGAGGAAAGAAGGGAAATATAAAAAGGGAAATGATACGCCATAAGAGAATAAGAAAGGAGATCACCAGGATCCAAAGGATAGAGAGAACAACGAAAATTAAGGTCCTGGAAAAAGGAATCAGTAAATAACGGATGATTAGCAATAAAGCTCAACAACTGAGATTGTAATGGCTGGATATCAGATTTATGGAAAACACTCCGAAGACGACGAGGTTCCAAAGCGTCAGCCTCCAAAGGTGGATGCCAAGCATGTCCCTTACACCAAGATGTCTGCTCTCATGATAATACTTCAAACTATTTGCTGAGGAGCTCAACTGAGTGCACATACATGACTGCCTGTAAGATGACATCCCCCACATAAACATTCAAGTCCTCTTCATCGGGAATTCACAGATGTCCGACAAGATACATGAAAGATAATAACTGAACCTCATGGGAAACCAACTCATCCACAAATCTATCAAAAACTGCTCTCAAGAGACCCACAGACCAAAGATTTGACCACCCATCCTCTGGAGGTTCCAAATCCACATTGCTTAAGGAGATGTACAAGGCAAACCTCTGCTGATTATATTTGATCCAAAAGGATGGAGGAGGTGACACCAATTCAGTATAGCGGGTAAAATCTTCCTGCACACAGTTCATCCTCTGCTGAAGGCATTCCACTTTAGCGAAGAACCCATCACATAATTTAGCTTTATGGTGCAATTGATCAAGCTCTCCTTTAGAAGATATGACTGAAGAGACAATAGGAGTTGGAGGAGGAATAGAAAGAACATCCACTTTTTGGTTAAGTTCTTCAATAACTTTCCGTTGGGACTCTACAATTGCCTGAAAGTGCTGCAACTGACCTTCACTCGTACCAAGTTTACTAGCCAAAATGACCATTTCCTCAAGGGCAGAATTTTTCTCAAGCTACAAGGATGTATTCTCCTCTTCCAACTTAGCAACCTTAGATTCTAACTCTTGGATAGTTGCCTTCTGGGAATCCATTAAGGATGTAGCAGCAGCCATTTGAGTATTAATATCACCGAGTGTAGCCCTTTCTGCAGACAAATCCTCCAGTGCCTTAGTCAACTGACTAGTCAAGGAATCCACCTTGTCTTGCAAGGAAGTATAAATACTGGTATACATTGTCTGAAGACAAGAGGTAAGGGAGGTTTCCAGAGTGGACTGGACATTTGAAACTAGCTGTGAAAGCATAGGTCCAGATAATATAGTATGTAAGGATGAAGGCATCTGCTAATCAATTTGTCCTTCCTTTTGGGCTGAAAATAAATTAGGACATGAGAGGAAAGAAGGAAGGGCACTACCAGACACAGTAGGAACAGGTGCGGGTACAAGGGAAACAAGTACAAGAGGGCTGGAAGGACCCTTTGTACGAAGGCGTTTCTTGCGAGAAAATATAATAGGGGACTCCTGATCTTCTGAATTTGGTTGCATAGGTAGAGGGGAAGGGACTGATAGTGGAGGCTGCGGCGGTAAAGGAATAGAACCAGGCATTGGCACACCACCAGGAGGAGGTGCAAAAGTGATAATGCGCTGTAAGAAAGCACCATAGGAAACATTAATGATCTGACCCTTCCATACACGCTGGAAATGTTGATCCATCTTGGAGAGTAAGAAGCTTGCCCAGTTGAACCTAGCACCCTCTAGGATCTTCACAGAAGTTGTGAACAGTTCCTTGGAGAGATACTTAGAAGCTGACTTACTCGCCATAAATCGGTCTTGGAGGAACTGACATAACTGCTTCCATACTGGAGAAGAGATAGGAGCAATAGAGACCCTTGAACTGTTAATGAGTTGATTGAGAAGCAAGGGGGTAGAAGTTTCCTTCTTCAAGAGAGTAACTATCTCTTCAGCAGAGTAAGTAACTGGTTACCGTTGGGCACAAAGGAAGCAGAAAGGGGAAAGCATAGCGCTTCATGGATATTAGCTGTAGATAAGCAGAAGGTACGGTTATAAACCAGGTCGGACTGGTTTTTATAAGAAGCCAAGAAGGAGTAACAAAGCTTCTCATCTACCCACGGCAATGTAAGGGCAACAAATGGTTTGAGGCCTGCACGCCGGATGCAATCTGCCTCTAGAAGGAGAGAATAATCATGGACTACGAGGGGAACATGCTGTACCACAATCGGAGGGGAAGAAGAAGATTATGATGCCATTCAGACTATAGCAAAAACCACACTCACAAACCAGGAATCAAAGAGAAAACCTGCAAAACCCACAAACAAAACCACCACTCAGACCATCGACAGGAGAAAGATTTAGGACAAGATTGACTGGACTAAACCACCCCAAGCAAACCACATCCTACCAAAAATTCGACATGACCTACGCACATATGCGACCGAAAGCTTAGTGAATATGTAGTACAAACAGGCATCCAAAACCCCGTAATCAAGCACACAAAATAAAACAAAAGTGTCACACATACTATAACCCAGACACTGACCAGAATCCAAACAGAATCACATGCTCGGACTAGTAAAATAGACATGAACAGATATGACCGACATCTTTGACCAAGAAAACCCAATCCCCGTAAACGTTCACGGTCCTACAGTGCGGTAAAGTGGATGGGTGAAACTAACGACTCATTTTGTTTAAATAATCAATTAAGCATAGTTCATTATTAATGTTTAATCCATTAATGCATGGTGAGTCGGAAACGTAGCCCATCCCCTCTCAGACTTGACACGACTTTACTTGACTGGGTCTCTACTAATGCAGTTGATTGTTATAATTACATGATCTGTGGCCCTTGATGCATGCATGTGTGACTTCGAGAGGTTCATTTTATTACAAGTTAAAGGTGTCTGTAACGCGTGTGCGTGTGCATTAGTGAATGGGTTTTAATTTACAAAAATTAAGTGGGTTATGGTGCAAAGGTGCTCGTGCAACAGCGGGGTTCCTTTTACAATTAACGTTCGGGTTCGTTTTATTACAATTTTATGAAGTGCAGTATGTTAATTTGGTATATGTGCAACGGTCAATTGATTTTAATTACAATTTAAATGTGTGTTATGGTGCAACGTGAGAGAGGGAAAAAGGGAAAAAAACCTTGCAATGTGTGGGTCTGTCTGCAAAGTCTGAAACGACGACCTCGAAAAGGGAGAGACAAAATCCACTGATAATCCACAAAACTGACAAAAGGCCGACTAAGACTAGTCGTCCTGTCGCATAGGAAAACGGAAAAACAACTAACACATTGACCAAAAAGAAATAATAAAACAAAGGCGACGTGTGACCAAAGAAGAAAATGGAAATGTTGGGGGTTTGGATTGATTGGGATTTAAGATTATGATTGTTTGGTTTTGTGGGTTGTTTTTGTTTTTTTTAATTTAGTTTTGTTTGGTTGTATTGTTTGTTGGTTTTTTAAAAAAATGATGTGGACATGAAATTTCAGCAACCAATCATGAGCATCAAGTGTAAAGAAGGTGATCGGATTTAATTCAGTTTTTTCAGCTCATTTGGGGGATGAAAAATGATTTTTTTCATTGAATTTTGTTTTTTTTAAATTAGAGTTTTGGCTCCAATTAATACTTTTGCCAATTAAGAAAAGCATTTTCAATGAGAAAATATTAGAAAAATATACAAAAGAATTTGTAGAATTTTCAAAAAAAAAAAACTGACATTATTTTGGCATTTTTATGAATTTTTAAGGAATTTTTTTCATTTTTCTCATGGTTTTGAAAAAGAATTTCAATTTTCGAATTTTTTTGTAAATTTTCCTTAATATTTTAGTTTGGAAAAATATGTCAATGGTTTGCATAAATATTGGGAATTTTCTTGTAATTTTTAAAATTTTAATTGATTTTTAAGGAATATTTGAATTTTTAAATGTGTTTTTAGGGTTTTGCGGGATTTTAAATTAAAAGGGCAGTACCCGGCTGTGTGTGAATAGCTGATAAGGACTGCGTGTGAATAGCTAGCTGCAGCACCACTGCACGGACAAGGTGGAACACGCGTCCTTGCGCGTGAACGACCACTAAGCGCGCACGAACTCGCAATCACGAACACGCACATGCACAGCCGCGTGCACGCACACCCTACGTGTGACAGGGGGCCTAGAAGGGGGTGCAGTTGTTCGTGTTGTGGAGTAAATGAATGTTTTGTGGCGGCGCTTGGGGGGGGGGGGGAGGTGGGTGGGTGGGTGGGAAAAGGGGCTTAGGAGGGGAGTTTGAGTGTATGTGTGGGAAGGGGTATGTGAATGGGGGCTGGAGTGAGAGGTGTGTGGGTGTGGGAATGGGGTTTGGAGGGGTGTGTGTGTATATGTGCCTGGGGGGTTGGGGGTGATGTGTGAATGGGGTTAACGAGGGTTGGAATGTGTGTAAAGGGAAGGCAAAGGGAGAGTTGGTGGGAATGGGTGGTAGGGGGGTGGGAATATGTGAATGAGGGGCACAGGGGGAGTTGGTGGGAATGGGGTTTAGTGGGGTGTGTGTATATGGGGGTGGAGGGTGTGAATGGCGGCCTAGGGAAGGAGGAGGCGGCGGACAGCCCAGGGAGAGGCACAAGCGGAGGCGTCGTCAGCAGGAGACGGCGAGTGACGACTGCCAGGGAGCGGCGGCAATGGCTAGGCGAGGGGCGCTCCAAGTGGCGGACGTGGCGGGACCAGCACAGGCGTCGAGGGGGAGGCGCAACTCCAGACAAGCGGCGCAACGAACAGCAGGGCGGAAGGGGGAGAGGAGGGAGGGAGGAGAAGAGGAGGAGGAAGAGGGGGAGGAGGAAGGAGGGACAAGGAGGAGGGGAGGAGGGAGGAGAAGCAAAAGGAGGCGAGAGAAAGTGGAGGTTACAGGGAGAGAGAGGGAGGGAGGAGAGAGAAGAGGGAAGGGGAGAAGAAAGGTAACGGCCGCGGGAGGAGGAAGGGAGATAATTAATTAGTTGTTTTGTAAAAAAAAAATTGGTGGGAAAAGAATAAATAAATTAAGTAAAGAAAGGCGTGCCCCCCGTCCCGCGCGCGTGTGCGGGGCGGGGTAAAAAAAATTTACCGTGGCGGGATTGGAATGGCGCCGGGACATCAGCACGAGGTACGTGTACGCGACAAGGGCGTGTGGAGACGAGTAAAATCGAAAACGGGCGCGTTCACACGCCGAACGAGTCACACGAGACACGTCAAAACAAGGAAAAATTAATATCTCACAATCCGATTGTCAAAACAAAAGGACATAAAAACAAAAATTGTGTAGGACGGCAGGGGGAAGACATGGAAAAAGTGCAATGAGGGTTTCGATGGGAAAACAGGGTGTTCACATGCAAAAAACACGAAAAACGGGTCCAAAAACGCAAACGAAAATTAATATCGAAAGATCCGTGCATCGGAACGAAGTACGTGAAAAAGAAAAAATGTGCATAAGAACGTGCCCGACAACCCTATCATGACAAAACACCATTCCGACCAAAATAGGACGTGTTCACATGCAAAAAACACCAAAAAGATACTTAAAAACACATTTAAAAATTAATAATAATAAATCCGAAAGTCGAAATGGGGGAGAAGAAAGAAAAAATGTAGGGAAAGGCGCAGTGGACACGATTGTCAAGTCAAACTAGAATTCCGATGCAAACAAGGCAGGTTCACATGGAAAAATATAAAAAAGATGCATGAAAAGGTCTCGAAAAACCGCAAAATTAATATTGGACAAACCGTGCATCGGAAGGACACGGAGTAAAAAGGAAAAATGGCAAGGAGAAAGTGGTTGTCAGGGCTATGACGTTATATCACGGTTCCGAAGAGTGCGTTCACATGGAAAACTGGCCAATTTACGCAAAATCCATAAAAAATGAATAACTCAAAAACCGTGCATCAGAACAGGGGTAGGTAAAAAGGAAAATTGGACAGTTCAAAGGGAAAAACAGGGCTATAAGTTTAGATTGGAATTTGGGGGAACGTAGGGTGCATTCACATGGAAACATAGCAAAATAAGGGAAAAAGAGAAATGGAGGAGAAACAGCCCCAAGGGAGGGGTGACAGGGGACGGGTGGGCGGGGAAGGGACCCAGGAGGATAAAAGAAAGTCATGGCGTACATGAATGAGCAAAGTGAGGCATATGCAGGGCGGTATGCAAGGTAGACGCGCAGGGATGCGTCCCCACACTTAAAACGTTAACAGGTAGGGTTGACCGAACAACAGGGACCTAGTACCACACGACAAACCATCCGCTAACGTCCCCACACTTAAAACATGAACATCACTGACAACAAAAAGTGTAGGGTTAGAAAAACTTGGCCCATGTTGTTGAGAATCAAGGTTGACTGTCGATGGCATGTCCTGGGTCATTGTCGGCTGCAGGAGGTACCAAGGTATTTCTTCGTGGCAGGGACCACGCAGCAGCACCCAGGGAGGTAGCTGGTGGATGAATTGCGTCGAGTCGGTGTCGCTGATGAAGGAGAGTCACTCAGCTTACAGCACTTAGATGGGATGAGCGAACAGTCACTCGCCCCATTACTAATATCACTCAATAAATAATGATTGAAACCCATATCTCACACAAGGTTTAGGAATTGACAAGGGGATGGTACAAAGGAGTATGCCAGGGTGCACAGTTGATGGTGCATTAGTGCATCCAACCCGTCTGGCATAGGTGCAAGGAGGAAGGCAAGGGAGCCTTACAGTACAGTGTACAAAATAGGGTGACATGTCCTGTGATGATGGCAAAAACCCACCTCGTGGGTGCATAGGGAAAAGAGAACATACCTTGCGCCAAAGGTCGTAACGTCCCTCAATCCTCACCTCTCGGTAATTGATTGAAGAAACTCCAGTCACACTCAGCCCACCCTCTGTCTCACGCTCTACTGAAAGATACAGAGGGCATCCCTTTCCTGAAACCCGTTAATGTAATCCTCACGGTCACTTGTGCAAAGGTTGTATGCCTTGTTCGCATTTGATGGTGCAACTGTGCATCCTGCCCTATGCTGGCATAAAGTGCGAGAAGGAAGGCCAGGGAGCCTTAAGGTGCAGTGCACAGAAACAGATCGTGCTTTGTGCATTGAGAGGCCCATCCTGTGCATACAACACTTCATTCTCACTTCTCACCTCTCATTTGATTTGAAGGGAAAAGACTGGTCACTCGCTCCACCCTCTGTCTCACTCTCTGTTGATAGTTACAGAGGGCAACCATACTCACTTCCCCATCCGGTTAGGATGAAAGCTCGCGTCACTCGATTGTTTGTCGATGAAGATCGCGTTATCAATTTGTTGAAAAGGCGTACCTAGGGAGGTAGCCATCAGATCGAACGTTGTGTTACATAGGACATGGCGTCTGCTAGAGGACTGTCAAATGCTCTGTAGAAAGGCACAGGACACAGCGTACCAAGGGAGGCAGCTTCAGAACTGGATCCTGGGAATGTCGATTGATGAATCCACTTTCTGGACTGCTGGGTGTTGCCACCTTTTCCACAGCCAGCTTCCCACCCAAGGGTGTTAACCACCTTTTCTTGGAACGAGGCCTGCTATGACAGGGAATTTCTTCCTTTTCTCCCATAACTTTTTTTTTTCTTTTCTTGTTTTCTTTGTTTTTTTTTCTTTTTTCTTGTTTTGTTGTTGTTTTTTTTTCTCTCCTATTCCCAAGGGTGTCTCCACCTTTTCTCGAAGAATAGGTCGGCATGACAGGGATCGAAGTCCTTTTCTCCCATGACCGATATATCTTTTTTTTTTTTCAAGTAACAAGGAGAATGGTAGAAATACCATGTGTCAGAACCATCCTCGCCACTATCGCTGGTGGAAAATAGAGGATAAGAGATCAGGGCTGGAAGGTGGGGCTGAGGGGACAAAGGGTTACGTCCACCTCATCAGGAGTGGCTGAAGAACGGCTATCAGAAGTAGCATCATAAGAATTACAATGCCACGCCAACGGGGGAAAGGATCAGGTGACCGTGATTGTTAAGATCCCCAAGGAGGGAAGTACTTCTTCAGGTGATATCCATTGATCAGGAAGGGATCATCAGAGGCATCAACGGTCTGCACTTGGACAGAGCCATTAGGATTGATAGTAAGTACCTTATATGGGCCCATCCACCACTATTGAAGCTTGCCAGGAAACTTGCCAAATCGTGAATCATAGGCTAGGACCAAATCACCTTCTTTGAACTCTTTGTGCTTGATGAAGCTGTCATGGTAAGCCTTACATCGAGCTTGTGTGGCTTCCATGCACTGTAGAGCCATCCTACGAGTTTCTTCCAAACATTCCAAGTGCAGGAGACGGCGTTGCAGTGAATCATCGTCCCCCAAACGCTCTTTGATAGCCACTCACAAAGAGGGCAATTCCAGTTCAATAGGGAAAATAGCTTCTGCACCATACACCAGCTGGAAGGGTGTCTGTCCTATTGTTGCTTTATGGGAGGTTCTGTATGCCCAGACGGCCTCTGTAAGTCGATTATCCCAATCACGATGATGTGCAGCAATCGTCCTTGTCAGGCAAACGATGCGATTGGTGACTTCAACTTGGCCATTGGCTCTGGGGTAGTAAGGAGTAGACTTGCGATGGCGAATTTTATACAGCTCTATTAACTCTTCCATGACTTTATTAATGAAATGAGTGCCTCTGTCACTTACCAGCTCTAGGGGACTGCCAAAACGGGTGATGACATTCTCGTACATGAACATGGCCATGCTGTTACCATCATCCGGCTTTAGGGCTTTAGCTTCACACCACTTTGTGACATAATCCGTACATACCAGGATGTATCTGTTTTGCTTTCGTCTGGTGGGTGGGTCGATTGGGCCGACGAAGTCGATGCCCCACTTCTCGAACGGCTCCAAGGGAAGAATAGGTTGCAGTGGCATGGCACTGGTCTTGGTGGGTTTTCCCATCCTTTGATAGGCATCACATCTTTTACAGTAGTCATATGCATCCTTGTGGAGGGTCGGCCACCAGTATCCTGCTAGAAGAGCCTTCCTGGCTGTAGCTTCTCCTGCAAAGTGGCCTCCACATGGCTCGTCATGGCAAGCCTTCAGGACAATCCCAATCTCATCTCCTGCAATACATCTTCTGAGCACTTTATCTTTGCCTTGTAAAATATTACACGGCGCAGCGAACAGAATTTGAGAAAGAGATAGAGAGTACACAACAGATAAGAGGAGAATCAGTAAATTCTTTAACTCCAAACAACTGATACAAAGATGGCTCTGTCCACCCGTGCGCTTCCACTGTGTGAAGCTTAGATGGCGATCTAGACAGAAGATAGGTGAAGAGTTTAAGGCTAGCTGGAACAACAACTCTGACTGGGTGAAAGATGAGTGAGTGATGGCTGCGAAGGGGTTTAGCTTTTATAGCCTGCGAAGGTCGTTAGGTCGGCCTGCTGACCGACCTACCATATGAGCCTCCACTAGTCGGCCAGGGAATATTCCCTTTACCATCGGGCTGGGGGCGCTGCCCGCGGACCCCCGCCAGGGGGGCCGCTGGCCCCCCTGGGACCCCCCAGCCAGGGGCTGCTTCCGCGGCCCCCGGACCCCACAATAGGGGCCCCTTTTAACTCCCTTACCACGCAACTCAATGCAATGTGCCTCGAGTTGCTACCGGCTTAGCCACTCCCTCTAACCCAAAGATTAGACCCACAACAGTCACCTTTTTGCCATCCGGTCACATAGACCTCATCTGATATACAAGTCAGGACTCCACCAATGTCCGGGCTCACACTTGGCTTCTCCTCATAATGGGGGCCTTACAACTTTGAGCACCATGGATCATTGGTAGCACCTAATGAGGGTGGGGCATTGATCATATCTAACACCCCCCCTCAATGTCCACCCATAGAGGTGAACTATCTCCTCGGCCCAATGCCGAGTCTCTGAAGATGAACTTGAAGCAGATCCTTCGTAAGTGCTTTGGTGAAGATATCTGCTCCATTCTCCTCTGTTGGACAGTAGACCAATTCCACTATCCCATCCTCCATCAAATCACGCATATAGTGATACTGGATCTCTATATGTTTGGTGCGTGCATGAAACACTGGATTTTTGGCAATGGCGATGCAACTCTGATTGTCACATCTCAGCACAGTTGGTTCTTCATCCTGCACTCCCATATGCCATAGAATCCTTCTCAACCATACGGCCTCACATGCAGCAAAACAAGCTGCCTTGTACTCTGCTTCGGTAGAAGACAATGCCACTGTTGGTTGCTTCTTACTAATCCAAGAGAAAATTCCTGAACCCAAAGAGAAACAATAACCAGAAACTGACTTCCTGGAATCAATGTCTCCTGCCCAATCTGAGTCATAGTTCCCCACAAGAGAAGTTCCGAAACTGTATGTGATACCATAGTCAAGAGTTTTCTTCAAGTATCTAAGCACCCGCATCCCAGCCTTCCAATGACTCTCATGAGGTTTGTTTGAGAACCTGCTCAAAACACCAACAGCAAAACTGATATCTGGTCTGGTGTTACACAAGTAGATCAGACTGCCGACCAACCTCCTATACCTCCCAATGTCTGCTAGTGCTGATGTATCCTCGACGGATAACTTTGCATTCACCTCCATAGGTGTAGTTATCTCCTTGCACTCGGTCATGCCAAATGCCTTCAAGATCTCCCATGCATACTTCTTCTGAGAGATGAAGATTTTTCCTGGCTCTTGCCAGACTTCAATCCCCAAACAATAGTGTAGCAAGCCCAAGTCTGTCATTTCAAACTCAGAACTCAAAGCCTTTCGAGTTTGGTTGATCATATCTTCATAGTCACCTGTAATAAGAAGGTCGTCCACATATAGGACAATCACTACAGACTTTTTACCATCCCTGTAAACATACAAGTTAGCATCTGAGGCACATCTTTTGAAGTTTAGGTTTAAAAAGAACCTATCTATCCGCTGGTACCATGCTCTGGGGGCTTGTTTCAGCCCATACAATGCCTTCTTCAGTTTACACACTTTGTTCTCATAATGGGGGGCCTCAAACCCTGGTGGCTGAGCCACGTATACCTCCTCCTTGAGGTCACCATTTAAGAACGCTGACTTAACATCCATTTGGTACACTGGCCACTTCTTGTGGGCAGCCACTGCAAGTACTGTGCGAATAGTGGTCATTCTGGCAGTTAGGGCAAATGACTCTTGAAAATCAAACCCTTCAACTTGTGAAAATCCTTGGGCAACCAGTCTAGCTTTGTACTTTTCTAAGGTACCATCAGCCTTGTACTTTACCTTCCAGATCCACTTGGTGCCAATAACCTTCCGCTTTGCTGGTCGATCCACTAGCTCCCAAGTGTCATTCTTCATTATGCTGTCATACTCCGCCTGCATAGCAGCCTTCCATGATGGATCTGCAAGTGCTTCTTCTAAGTCAGTTGGCTCCTTTACTTCTCTCATAATCTCAACCATCAAGGCCATATTGACTATGTGAGCAGAAGCCCTCCTTTGCTCCTCTATTCTCTGAGACCTCCTTGGTCCGTCTGCCTTCTCCTCAACAGATGCAGGCATAGGATTATTGTGGTCATAGAGCTACTTCACCCAGTGCGGCAATGGCTTTTCCGGTGGGGTGATGTCAGGTTGGTGAACTTTTTCCTCATCATCTGAAGATGATGCTTCCTCCTCCTTAAGGATAGGGATAGCTCTCGGGACAGGTTCATAGTGGACTACTTCTTCGCTTGATGATAAAGTGGAAGAACTTGCCTTCTCCTCCTCCACTGTATGCGGCTCCTCCTTGAACACCACATCACGGCTCGCGATGATCTTCTTTGCCTCTTGGTCATATAATTTGTAAGCCTTCTGCTCATCACTATAACCCAAGAAGATACATTTTCTGCTTTTTGGTTGTAACTTGTTTCTCTTCTCATCTGGAACATGTGCATAACATTCACATCCAAAAATTCTGAAATGTGAGACAGATGGTTTCTTACCAGTGTAAGCCTCATGAGGTGTTTTTCCCTTGAGAGCCTTTGTGTAGCTCCGATTTAGAATGTAGACTGCAGTATTAACAGCTTCAGCCCAAAAATGGTTAGGCAATCCCTTGCTCTTTAACATGCATCTTGCCATCTCCACAATGGTACGATTCCTACGTTCCACAACACCATTCTGCTGAGGTGTGTGAGGCGTCGTCAATTGACGCTTGATCCCTTTGCTCTTGCAAAAGCCTTCAAACTCCTTTGAGTTGAACTCACCACCACCATCTGTCCTAAATTTCTTCACACTTTTCCCTGTTTCATTCTCAACAAGTATTAGCCATTCTTTAAACTTACCAAAAGCTTGAGCCTTATCACGAAGGAAGTACACCCACATCTTCCTACTGTAGTCGTCGACAATCAACATAAAATAAGAAGATCCCCCCAAGGCCTGTGTAGGCATCTTACCACACAAGTCAGCATGCACCAACTCTAGAGGAGCATGTGCTCTATTCTTGCTTTCTTGTGGAAATGCCTTTCTATGTTGCTTGCCCATCATACAAGCTTCACATGGTTCCTTCAATTCAATTATTGTAGGTAGGTGAGCAACCATACCTTGCTTTTGCATCTCCTTCAATACTGCAAATCCGATGTGTCCAAACCTTTCATGCCAAAGCTTACTTGTGCCCACTCCAGCGGTGGCTGTAAGAGCACTTAGCTCATACAGGTTGTTCCTTCTTTCTCCTTTGCCAACAATTGTGCCAGCACTATCAATAATTTCTGCACCTGTCTTCTTGAATCTCACTTCATGACCAAGATCAGTTATGGCAGCAACTGATAAGAGATTTCTCCTGATTTCGGGAACATACAACACATTTGAAAGCTTTTTGACCACCATTTGCAGCAACAAAAGAAATAGTACCTGTGCCCGCAGCAGGGCATTTAGCATTATTTTCAACCGTCACAGTGATGGATTCTTGTAGAGGCTGCATAGAACTGTATAGACCTTTCTTGTTGGTCATGTGACGGGAGGCCCCACTATCCAACACCCAAGAGTCAGTGGTAGATTCTTCTTGCGCCGAAGAGCACACTTCCTCAATGGTCGCCATGAATAATTCCAGCTCTGCTTCAGCCGTATTGGCTGTCTCTTTCCCTTTACTTTTAAGGGTACCATTCTTTTCATCTGCCTTCTTGACACGACAATCTGCAATTGCATGTCCTTTCTTCTTACAGTAGAAGCACTCTCCTTGAAACTTCTTCTTGCCGCCCTTCTTCTTTTTGTCACCATCATTTTTGGTGGAGGAAACACCTTTGCCTTTTGCATTGGCAGAGAATGCAGCATCTCCATTGTTGCTTCCTTCTCGGGCTTTCAGCCTCAACTCCTCCTCCATTAATAATGCACAAAACTCCTCAAAAGTCAAAGCTTGAGGTCTCACCTGAGTATTAAGGGCAGTTACTAGTCCATCAAACTTTTGTGGACAAATCCGAAGACACCTCCGAGCTAGCTCTTCGCTAGTCTTTTGTATCCCAGCGCCAGCCATCTGGTCGCGCAGATTCTTAATCCGAGTGATGAATGCTTCAATCGTCTCTCCTTCAGCAAACTTCTCCGCTGCTAGTTGATTCTCCAAGTTTTGAATCCTTGTTTGGTTTCGTGTTTCATACTGCCTCCTTAGTACATTCCAAGCCTCTGACGCTTTGGTTGTATGCTGAATCAGAGTCAAAACACTGTCAGAACAGCTTGTAACTAAGGCACACAATGCATCTGCATTCCTTCGTTTCCAAGCTCGTAGAAGATCTGCATTTGGAGGAATCATCACACTAGGATTTGATGGGTCGGGGGTAGGCTGTGGTTCTGCGTCAGTCCCCAGCACAGTCTCCAGAAGCTCATAAGAATCAAGGATAGTTGTAATTTTGAACTTCCACAAGGTGTAGTTTGTACCATCTAACTTGCCTTCGCTGAAGGTTGGTGGACGAATCCTCAGTGTTTGAATAGCCGGTACAGCAGCACCACCTCCTGCACTGCTTCCTGATGCACCAGAACTGCTTCCCGGAGTCGACATCGTTTCTCTTTGCTGTTGAAGCCTTTGTCTCTTGCACGCTCTCCGATCTCTAGAGCCCCCTGGGCTCTGATACCATGTAAAATATT
This sequence comes from Lygodium microphyllum, assembly GCF_053477565.2. NCBI lineage: Eukaryota > Viridiplantae > Streptophyta > Polypodiopsida > Schizaeales > Lygodiaceae > Lygodium > Lygodium microphyllum. Next base: position 123,980,320 of record NC_141148.1, on the reverse strand, counting down.
ACACGGCGCAGCGAACAGAATCTGAGAAAGAGATAGAGAGTACACAACAGATAAGAGGAGAATCAGTAAATTCTTTAACTCCAAACAACTTATACAAAGATGGCTCTGTCCACCCGTGCGCTTCCACTGTGTGAAGCTTAGATGGCGATCTAGACAGAAGATAGGTGAAGAGTTTAAGGCTAGCTGGAACAACAACTCTGACTGGGTGAAAGATGAGTGAGTGATGGCTGCGAAGGGGTTTAGCTTTTATAGCCCGCGAAGGTCGTTAGGTCGGCCTGCTGACCGACCTACCATATGAGCCTCCACTAGTCGGCTAGGGAATATTCCCTTTACCATCGGGCCAGGGGCGCTGCCCCCGGACCCCCGCCAGGGGGGCCTTGCTTGCATGCTTGTTCGGGTGGGTAATCTTGGTGTGTATGAGTTTCTCAGCTACCTAGGGAGCCTTGATAAACACAAATTCTGATTCTTCCCATGAGCTAGATGCAGCGTGCGTATCTCCATTGCTAAAGGCTTGTTGAAGAGACCCAAGTCTAATTGGTCATAGCTTTTAGTAAGTGTGGTAAATGGAGCATCCAAGAGCTGAAGGCAACCAACTAAGTCATACTGCATTCAGATTCTATGAGTTCTATTCAATTGGCCAAGAATCTAGTCTTCCATACGAAGACAAATCACATTGACGTGCGTTACCACTTTATATGTAAGGTTGTTGAAGACTATTCCATTGAGCTTGTCATGATCTCAACTGACCAAAATCCTATAGATCTACTCACCTTTTTGCCATCCGGTCACATAGACCTCATCTGATATACAAGTCAGGACTCCACCAATGTCCGAGCTCACACTTGGCTTCTCCTCATAATGGGGGCCTTACAACTTTGAGCACCATGGATCATTGGTAGCACCTAATGAGGGTGGGGCATTGATCATATCTAACATGCCTTTCTTGTACAGTGCACCGCCTAACAGGGTGTAGGGGGCTGATTCTAACATAAGCTTCTTCCTTTCCTGACTAGAATGCCAGGAGGGTACTGTTGGGTTGCCAGCAGATTGGCAATGTCTGCATACCAAGGGGTTACAGTTTCTACCAGGAATAGGGAAGCATCAAGGAGGTCTGGATCATCCTGCTCCTCGTCTGCAGTCTGTGGGATATGCAACAGATGATCAGCCAGAACATGGAAACGATTAGGTTTGGTAATTAACTCAAAGTCGAACTCCTAGAATAGAAGGAGCCATCTCATCATTCGTCCTTTCACGTCTGATTTGTTCATCAGGAAGGATAGGGCCTCATGATCCACATAAAATTTAAAGTGGGTAGACAGTAGGTAGTGGCGAAACTTCTCTAGGGCAATCACCACTGCCAAGCACTCCAGCTCTGTCACTGTATAGTTCCGTTCCCTATCAGTGACTTTTTGGCTTGCGTAATAGATCGGTTGATCTAATTTGGAGGGGCCCTTTTGACATAGGACAACACCTAACCCTTCAACTGATGCATCAGTGTGTACATGAAACTCCTTCGTCCAATCAGGAGGTTGCAGAATGGGTGCCTCAATCAGACACTGCTTCAGAGTGTTGAAGGCCTTGTCACAATCTTCTGTCCAAATAAACTCTGCATCTTTCCTCAGAAGCTTGTGCAAGGAGGTTTCCTTTGTTGCAAAATGGGCTATGAACCTTCTATAGTAACCCACATGGCCTAGGAATCCCCTCAACTGTTTGAGGTTGGTGGTTGCTGTCAGAGCTGCGATTTTCTCGATCTTTGCAGGGTCTGTTGATTTCCCTTGTGTAGAGACAATGTGGCCCAACAGAACTCCATAAGAGACCCCAAAGATGCATTTGTAGGGGTTGAGGGAGATCCCATACTCTCGGCATCGGTCAAAGCATTGTTCCAAATGTCCCCAGTGTTCACGGATCAAACTATAGACACAGAAGTCATCCAAATATACCTCAATAAAGCCGTGCGGATGATTTTGGAATGTGGCCATCATGACTCGCTGGAAAGTAGCAGGGGCATTGCAGAGTCCAAACGGCATCACTCGGTAAGCGTAGGTCCCCCATTCTCTGGTGAAGGTTGTTTTGGACTGATCTTCTTCTGCTATCTGCACTTGGTTGTATCCACTGAATCCATCCAGAAGGGAACAAAGCTCATGTCCTGCCATTGTGTCCAACAGTTGGTCTATGAAAGGGATAGGAAATTGATCCTTCTTGGTCTTGGAATTCAACTTGCGGAAATCCACACATATACGAAGCTTGCCATTCTTCTTGGGTATAACCACGATGGGTGAGACCCATTCACTATTTGCCACTGGATAGATGAACTCGGCTTCCAGAAGCTTCAGCAGCTCTGCTTTCACCAATGTGGAATAATTCGGGTTCATTCACCTTTGTCGTTGTCGTACTGGCTTGGCATCAGGCTCCAAATCAATATGATGCTGACATATTGTGGGATCAATCCCCTTTAGGTCTTTGTAGGACCAAGCAAACACGTCCAAATTCTCTTTCAACAAGTTGTACAAAGTTGACAACTCCTCTTCTGGTAGGTTGCTACCCACCTTCAAATGGCATTCAGTGCCATCTGCATCCACAAAGGTTAACTGCCTTTCACCTTCTACTTCACGGATGAAGGTCCCACGGACTACTTCTGGATACAAATCCGACTCCCTCAAGGGGGTGGTGTCCTCATCTGATGTCCCACTAGACCCAACGTCTTCTTGCAGTAAGGACTTAGGTTGTCCCTTGAAATGCTGAAGTGGAATCAGCGCTGTCTCTGTTTTGGTTTGAATGCTAATTACCTTAGAGCTTGAGGACTCCTCTTCAGAGGATGCATCCAAGAATGTTACAAAACAGGGGCTCTCGGAATTCTGTTGTGGCCTTGGGATTGGTACTTGTTGACAAGGAGCATTGTCATCATCCTTTCTTGACAAGTGTGGATGGGTGCGACAAGAATCACTGATAAAAGACGGCTTATTTTGCTTGATCCACTTCTTATATAGGCTTTGCCTATGGAAAGATCCATTTACCAATTCAAAGGGTACCATTGCCATTCTGTCCCATAGCATGGAGTCTTCTGCTTCTGAAGCTTCTGGAACTCCCTCCTCATCTATGCCTTCTGTGGGTGGAGTGATTTCTTCTGTCTCGCTTTCAAAGTCTCCTTCGTCAGATTCATCATCATCCTCTTCAGACTCTGGCTCTGCCTTTTTAGGCACTCTTTAAGAGAAGAACATGTCCTCTGCTTCGCCTTCTGTCTCTGTCACTGGCTCTGCTATGGCCATGTAATAGAGAGAGCAGTACATCCATGCTTCTATCTCACTGTCAGAAGTGATTTCGGAAATCGTTCCTAGTTCAGGCAGGAAGTATTCACCCATTGATAATGGCTTTGCATCTTTTGGGAGTTGGCTTACAGTACCCACTGTCAAGGACTGTGCCACTGTTTTCTTGGGAAGGATCTGTTTGACAGCATCTTCGTCTGCTGATGTTCCATCTGTAGCCTCATTGGGGGAGTCAGAAGATAATTCCAAGGAGGTGGATCCATGTCCTTTTTGAGCACCATATAGCTTCAGCACCACTTTATTGGGTCCTCTACCCAAAGTCAAGGTTCCTTTGAACCAATCCGTCCTTGCTCTGGCTTCAAAAAGCCATGGTCTGCCCAGTAATAGGGGGTAGGATATACCATAAGAGTTTGTCTTCACCACCAGATAGGTTAGCCAATAATCTTTTCCAGCCACTGTAGTCTTCATATATGGGAGAATGCCCAAAGGCTTGATTCTGCTCTGATCCGCCAGTCTGATGAGCCATTGGGTTGGTTGCACACCTTGTACGCCTAGATCCTTCATTGTCACATTCTTCATGATGTTCACTGATGAGCCACCATCAATCAGTGCATTTGCAATAAAGCAGCCTTCTATCCACACACCAGTCTCTAGGGTACCAGGATCTAGGAAGGCGTAAGCCACATCCACTTCTTTTACAGGCTTTAGAGCTTTGTTGGACTTTGTTGCTATTGAGGGAGCAATCCTTAAGCCATGTCTTCTTGTCAGTATACTTTTGAACCTTTTTCGGCAACTAGGAGACAACATCAATAATTGTCGGAATGTGAGGTTTGGTTTAAAGGTATCTAGATCTCTGACTAGATCGTATTCCTTAATAGGATCCACTGGCTTCTCTAACCGGTTAGGGAATGGGGCAACACCCATTTTCATTTTCCCTTTTCCTTCCAACAGGGGCATCATGGGGCCTTCTTCTGCCACTTGTGGCACTTTTTCCTCTTCTATCTCCTAGACCTCTGGTCCTGTCTCTGGAACTGTCTCTATGACTCTCTGTGGCACTGTAGTGCTCTGTACGGCACTGTAAGACTCTATTATGTTCTGTTCTTCTGTTGGAAGATTGAACTTCACTGTTCTGGCAGGAGGATTATTTTCTTTCTGGATAGGTGGTTCCTTCTTCTTTGCACGCGTGATAGCAGCAACTTCCAATTCCACTAAATTGGAGGTAGGCTCTTGGGCCTTGGACGGATTATCAGTAGCACTGTTTTTCACTGGGGCTAGGCTTGGACAGTCTTTTGCAGTGTGGCCTTCTCCTTTGCATCAACTGCATAAGGGCTTATAATCCACTGACCTTCTGGGATTTGGACAATTTGGTGAAATGTGTCCCTTTTCTCTGTATCTATAACACTCCACTTCTGATCTCTAACCACCGCCAGACTGTCATCCTCTGTATCTTTGGGATGGAACCTCCTTGGACCAAAATTAGGACCAAACTCTCTAGGCTTGGGTTCAATATCCTATGTTGTCATTTTGGATTCTAGCAAGTTGAATCTTGCGTCTTCTTCCTTCCTTCTTCGTTCATGTATCTCCTTCAGAGAGCAAATATCCTCTTTATGGTTCTTCCACAAATAGTAGGAACAAAAAGCTCCAGGAACTGTTGGCTTTCGTGTACATTCAGTGGCTAAATGTCCTGCTTGATGACACTTACCACACCAAGTATTTGACCGCATCACATCTCTTCCTACCCCTGCAACGTTGGATATGCTAGCGGTATTCACTTTCAGCATATGTAGCTGCTCTGTAATCACATCCATCAACTCCTTTTTGATATTTGCAACTGAGTCGGATAAATAATCCTTCAAGCTTTCTCCTCCTGAGGCACTGGCAGGAGGGTTTTGAGGAGTCTCTGTAATCACTGCATAAACAAGTTGGGTTGGTGTAGAGGGGTCTCTATTCTGATTCTGATTCAGAGCTCCTGTTTGAACTGTTGGCTGTTGGCTCCGGTTGGTAGAGTTCCACTGTTGCTACTGATTTGGCATTGGGAAAATTGTTTGGGACCATTGTTGTTGTGGTTGAACCATCATTTGAGGCACTGCTTGTGGTCACTGTGGATTTGGTGCACTGTACTGTGATACTGGGGGCATCTGTTGGTAGGGGTAGGGGACAGTCCCTGGGATTGTATTTGGTGGGTACATCATTCCTGGCATTAGAGGAGGTAGGACTCCTCTTCCTGGATTCATCGCCAATCTAGCTTCCACTTCATCGTACAGTCTTGCACCTTCTGTTGCAGCTTGCAGTGTGGCTGGTCTTTGCAGCTCCACAAACTTACAAACTTCTGGTTGTAATCCTCTGAGAAACACTTCCTTCTGAATGCCATCATCTAGATTATGGTTGATCCATCTCTTCAGGATGGATTCCATTCGTGAGACATAAGCTTCTACTCTTTCTCCAAAGGAATGACTTAAATTCATAAATTCCTCTTGCATCCGCTCTTCAAAACCTTCACGCCTGAGTTTAGTGAGGAAGGACAACTTCAGGTCGTCCCATGTGCCAAAAGTTCTTGCTGCTTGTCTCTTATACCACTGAAATGCCACGCCCTTGAAAGTGGCGGGGAATATTGCTAACCAATGCTCAGGGGTTCTGGCATTGTTAGCCACACATGCTACCATAAACTCTGCTACATGAAGATCGGGGTCTTCATTGTACTCTCCCTTAAAAAATTGGCAGGAGGAGGAAGGGCTTGATGTGCCATTGGGACTTTTGTAAAGAGTGCTTTTAGGGCGTCAAAGGAAGCTTCTGCTGTGAGCTCGTTCTCAACTTTGATTTTTGCTTTCTCTCTTCTCACATACCTCTGGACTCGTTCTAACGCTTGCCTCTTTATTGCGTCATTCATCAGGGGGGTTGGCTCCACTATGTTGTTAGTGCTCCACAAAGAAATAACAGAAGGCTTCAGTCTCTAGAGGACTCTCTTGCCAACATTTCTTCTACTTCTTCCTTTTCAATGTCTCTGAATTCTGCTTTCATGCCACTGCATAGAGGAAGGTATTCGGTTCTATAAGTATCAAAACTCATTCTTCTTAGGATCGTTGTTGCGTTATTATAATAATGCCAGCTTCTGAGGGTTTGAACAGTGTATGTTGTGAAAAACACTCTATCTACCAACTTCCAGTAGGTTGCTAATTGAACAAACAAAAGATTATCAGTGCACCAAGCATCCCATGTATCTTGTTGTTGAGCGTCTACGAACAAATTCCAACTCTTTTCCTTCTTGTCTTCGTGAACCTCTACAGACCAAGACTCCTCAAGCTTCTTCACAATCTCCCACTTGATGATGTCTGGAAACTTCTCAATGAATGCCAAATCTTCCATGGATAGTCATTCTCTCTGTTTCTGCTCTTCAGTTTGTTCCCAAACAGTTTGCCACCAAGATGCAAGTTTCTGCTGCTTCAACAGGAAGAGGAAACAGTCCACCACATAGAGCATGCATCATGATGGTGATGTGTTTCTGCCATTGTGGGATGAACTTCTTGTGGAAAGTGGCTTTGATTATGAGAAATTTCAACTCTTCAGTGGAAGAAGGAACTCTACAAATATCCATTGAATTCTTCACTTCTTGGCAATGCCATTTCCTTCATTTTCAGCCTCTTCTGGTGCTTGTTGATGGCAGGTTTCCCTGGCTGCGCACCAAAAACATGGAGCCCCAAGAGGAACACCAAGGAAAAGGGAATTCTCTTGCAAGAAAATCTATCTTGTAACATCAACAAGCTTTTATTTCATTCTTTTGATCATCAAAACAAAGAAAATAACACCAAAGGCAAGAAATCTTCAGGCAGCATCATAGTAACAATCTCCCACGGATTTATCTTTAACAAACTTGATCATGTTCTTCATATTCTTCATTAATAGACAAAGAAAACACAACTTTTGATGGAAAGAAATCACATAGTATTCATCTTCATTGTCTTCATAGTCTTCTCCCTCATAGAAAGATACAATGTTTCACATAGAATCAACTATCTCTTGCATATGATCTCTCTCACAATAGTATGCTCTCAATACTACATCATATCCTCACTACAATCACTCAATAATCACTCACAATAATCCTCAGTAGGTCGTGGATACACCTCCCAAAAGGTATGTCAGATGTGAAAGGTCACTAGAGACATCATAGTGTCCTGTGAGATCTGTCTTCTGTCACTGTCCTTCTGTAACCTTCTGTAAATCTTCTATAAATCTTCAGCAAATCTTCTGTAAATGATGCTAGGAGGCATATTTCACGGTGGATTCCGTGCCACGGTGGATTCCGTGAGGTTTTATGGTGGATTCCGTAAACTTTGATGACCGGGGCTCATACACAAAGTGGATTCTTTGTGCGAGAAGTTGATGGGGACGCCTGTCCTTTTCGGACGTTTTATTAATTTAGTGTGTACATGGGTGATTCCATAGCGGGTGATTCCGCAAAATGCATATTAAATTAATAAACGTTTATGAGTTTTGAGTGCGCACTCGTAATAAATTAAGGTTAGGATTTATTTCTAACTAGTTGATTTATTTATGTAGCTGAAGACTGCTAGGTATTCACTTTTGTCGGTTTAATTGTATTATTTTACTAACGATTGTGAATGCTTCAGTTGATGTGTAGAGATAGCAGCAGTGGTGGTAGAGGAAAGCATTGGAGGATAGCGAGTATTCGATTTATAGATTATATTCTGACAGCAGGTGCCACGCCTATATTTTGTCATGCCTATTTATTGAGGCATCGATTATTTATTATTATTTTGTATGCGCATGGGCGCACGGTTATGTTATTTCTATTTGGACATTGTATTGGGCGTGCTAGACTCTTTGGGCACCGTCCATTAGCTTTATTCCTATTTTTGTAAAAGCAAACTCAAAAGCTAAAAGCTTGTTATATTTTTGTAAATTGGGCTATTATTGAGCATGAAGATGAAATATACATAAAATACATGCTTTGTGAAGCGCTCACACAAGGCATGGGGGGAGATTGCACCCAATTGGTCTCTTGCTCTTGTCATTCATGCTTTTTACCTTGTAACTTGTGCAAAAAGTAGAGTTCATTATTCTTGGGGACCTTCCGGCATTCACTACGTGAGCATATAGCATCCGATCTGCACACCAGTGGTATCAGAGTGGAGCTGAGATCAAGAGCTTCCAATCGCTACCCATCTCGTGCGAAGGCGGAGCTCCTGGAACGATCGGGCTCTACGGTCAATCTCGTCGCGAACCGTCGATACAGGCAAACTTCTGGCGATCAAGAACCCATGTTTCTGTTATTGGATCGCGAAGGACCGGGCTATAGCGACGGAGAACCACTTCCAAATCTCCTTCATTAAGTCGTGGATAACCAGAGATAAGCTCCATATTTTCCATAGCTAAAAAGCTTAAACCTCAAAGTTTAAAAGCTTTAGTTAATTGAACTTAAGCTTTATAATAAAAAAATCGAATCGTGAAGGACGGCGGGGTGTACTGAGGGCTGAAAAACGCGCCGTGAACATCCTCTTGTCCTCAAAAATCGTTGTCGACTCAGAAGCCTTAAGCTTCTTACTTCCCTAAGTCATCTAAGGCAAATCAATCCTGCAAGTCACAATTAATCCAGGTCACACCAAAACAATCAAGTTCAGCAAGTATTTTCAGGTCAAGTACTGCAAGTTCTATAAATCGACTAAGTTTTGCAAGTCTACAACTGTGCAAGTCACATAAGTCTGCAACTCTGCAAGTCAGACTAGTCAACTGGAGTCAGAACTGACTTGTGCTCAAAACTCCTAGAAGGACTGTTCCTGCGCAGAAACTCCGAACTGCAAAGTTGTTCGTTGGAAGGTATTCTACCCATACGCAGGTTTGCTGAAGCATTTTCAGCATAAATGCTTCAGCATACGAAGAAGGATAAATCGCAGATTTTTCGAAGATTGAGAAAGCTATACAAAAAAAAAACACATAAGCCTTGTATTCCCGAACTTGAGCTACGCTCATCCCGCTAACTTGATTTTGAGTGAGAAAGGTCTTTTGAGTTTTGCAGGATGACGGAACCACATATGGATGATCTTATGGTTGAAGGCGACCTACCTGAGCCTACGATGGAGCAAAAACTAGATTTAATCATGATGCAATTGGAAGAAGAATGAAGGGCTAGGCAATCATTGCAAGCTCAACTGGCAAATTTACAAAGAGCGTCTACCGACAAAGAAGAACCTCAAGCTAAAGATCTTATTCGACGTACCATCGACGCAACTCTTGAAGCTCAAACCATCCGCAAGGAATCAAAGATAAGTAAAAGAAGTTTCAAATTCCATACTTTCAATGGCATACGAGAAGGAAAAACTGTTTTAGCATTCATTAGTCAGTTTGACGACTATTTCCATGAAGAAACCTATGCAGAAAAAGATAAAATCAAGTGGGTCACTAATCATTTAGTAGACAGAGCATCTCTTTGGTGGACTGTAGTACACAAGAGCATAGAATGTCCTGATACTTGGGAGAATTTCAAGAAGAAGTTCATGCATAATTTCCTTCCACCACAATTTCATGAGAAAGCTATTAAGCAATGGGATCTTCTCCAACAACGGGATCGTGAGCCTATACCTCAGTATACAGAGCGTTTTTGGAATGCATTACTTCAGTTACGCATGCTTGAAGACATACCAGAAGTGACACACAAGCGTAAGTATATGTCTGGACTCCTTGGGCATTACTACGCTGAAGTTAACATGTTCAAGCCTGCTACTCTTGAAGACGCCATTTCACTAGCTCACGACACTGAAGATAATCTACGAGGTAGAGACAAACGACCACAGCAATTCCAAGCCAATGGTAACTATAGATCTAAACAATTCAATTCCAATTTTAGAAGATTTAATCCAGGTCGTTTCTCTTCATCATCTTTCTGTAAAAATTGGGCAAAACCACCTACATTACCATCCAATCTCAATCAAAATTCTAAGCCTATTCCACAGCCAAATCCTAATGTACCTAGACTTCCCGCCATTGCAAACAATGTAACCAAAGCCAAGCCAATAGTATGCTATAAATGCCACCAGCCTGGACATCTAGCAGCAAATTGTCATTCAAAGAAGCCACCTGCCCATATCAACTACCTTGGAGCAATGGACGAAGACGAACATGAAGATATGCCTGATTTCACTGAAGATGAGGATGACACTACTACTACTTCCGATACTTTACCAGGTATGCCTACTCCACATTCTTTATTGACAATGAAATGTTTGGTGCATGGAAAGGAAAAGACTATTTTGCATGATGACGATAGTACTCATGATTTTATTTTAGCAAAATTAGTAAAGAAATTGAAATTACAGACTGTACCTACGAATTACCGCATCAAAGCTGCATTTTTAGGCACTAGGTATAATGGTACACAGGAAGTGCAAGATTTAGAGATTCAAATTGGTCAATACACTGAAAGAAGAAATTTCTTAGTTGTTCCATTATAGTCGAGTGACATTATTTTAGGTATGCCTTGGCGTCACCAACATAATCCAGATATAGACTATTCCACACACTCAATGAATATTAATTTTCAAGGAAAATCTATTACATTATATGGTATGCATGCATCTAATGTTTTTCCACTGCTTTCGCATACTCAAGCTAAACGTGCATTACGCAAGAGTAGTAAATCTTATCTTATTTGGGTGAATGAATTGCAAGTAAAAGAAAGTCATATGTATCCTAGGCATAAAGAATTTCTTTCATATTTTAAGGACTGTTTTGCAGAAGACCTACCACTTGGTTTACCTCCTTCACGTCCAGAAGACCATAAGATAGATTTGATCCCTGGCACACAACCACCTTGCAAAGCACCATATAGGCATAACCAGATAGAGCAAAAAGAAATTCAGAGTCAAGTTGAGGAATTACTAAATAGACGATTGATTCGACCTAGCAGTTCTCCATTCGGTGCACCTGTTCTGTTAGTCAAGAAAAAGAATACTACCTATCGTATGTGCATTGACTATCGACCTTTAAATAAGATCACTATAAAGAATAGGTATCCTATTCCTAGAGTTGATGACCGTATGGACAATTTGCAAGGATCTGCTATATTTAGTAAAATAGACCTTAAGTCTGGTTATCATCAGGTGAGACTAGATACGTCAGACATATTCAAGACTGCATTTAGGACACAGTTTGGTCATTATGAATTTTTAGTGATGCCATTTGGATTGACTAATGCACTTGCTACGTTTAGTAGAATGATGAACCGTATATTTCTGAAATATCAGTATTGTGTAATTGTCTTCTTTGATGATATTTTGGTTTTTTTCAAAATGAGAAAGAACATTATGAGCATTTGTCATTGGTTTTTCAGTTATTGAAAGAAAATCAACTATATGCAAATCCTGAAAAGAGTGAATTCTTTAAAACAGAAATTGAGTATTTAGGTCATATTGTATCATCTAATGGAATTAAAGTTGATCCTAAGAAAATTGATGCAATATTGAATTGGCATGTACCTAAAAACATGCATGAGTTACGCTCATTCCTTGGTCTTGCTAGTTTCTATAGGAAGTTTGTATGTAATTTTTCATTACTTGCTTTACCATTAACCAAAATTCTGAAGAAAGGAATTGTTTATCATTGGTCCCAAAATCAACAGAAATCCTTTGACTTACTGAAACATGCATTAACCCATGCCCCTGTTCTACAGTTGCTTGACTTTAATAGACCATTCTTTCTAGTAGTGACCGATGCTAGTGGATTAGGAATAGGAGCTGTACTTATGCAAGACAATCATCCTATAGCCTATTCTAGTTGTAAGCTGAAACCTTCTGAATTGAAATATTCCACATATGATAAAGAACTATTAGCCGTTGTACAAGCATTAAGACAGTGGAAACACTACTTAATGGGTTCAGAATTTATGATTAAGACCGATCAGCAAAGTATTAGACATTTACTTAGCCAACCTCAAATCTCTGACCGACATATCAAATGGGCCTCCTTTATTCAAAGTTTTCATCCTATCATTCAATACCAACCTGGAAAAGAAAATGTAGTGGCTGATGCATTGAGTAGAAGACCTGCCATTCATAATATTTCTGCCATATCTTTTGATTCTTTGATTGCTATGAAAGATACATATCATCACGATATTACTTTTCATGCTGATTGGAATAAATTAGTTCAAAATAATTTCATTCCTATTGATTCATTGTCATATAATGATGGATTTATGTTTTATAAAAAGAGATTGTGTGTTACAATTCCATTCCGATCTTTTGTTTTGAATGAAATTCATTGTCCTCCATATCAAGGTCATAGAGGTATCATATCTACCTTACGTACATTAACTGAAGATTTTTATTGGCCGCATATGGATGCTGATGTATCTAACTTTATTTCTGAATGTTTGATTTGTCAAAGAGTTAAGAGACATCATGGTAAACAGTATGGATTACTTATGCCTTTGTCTATTCCATCTAAACCTTGGGAACAAATTTCTATGGATTTCATTACTGGTTTACCTAATACTAAATCTAACCATGATATGATTTGGACAGTTGTAGATAGATTTAGTAAACAAGCATATTTCATTCCATGTAAGAAAACTTTAACAGCATCACAAGCAGCACAATTGTTTTTGAAAACTGTTTTTACTAACCATGGATTGCCAAAAGTTATTATTTCAGATCGTGATTCTAGATTTTGTAACAACTTTTGGATTACTCTGTTTGCTAACCTAGGCACAAAGATTGATTTCTCATCTACATTTCATCCAGAAACTAATGGACAAACAGAAGCCACTAACAGCACAATTCTAGATCTTTTACGTGCATATACTATTTCTAAACCTCAGATATGGGACACACATTTGCATTTATTATAGTTTGCATATAACAATACACCACACACATCTACAAAGAAAGCACCGTTTGAAGTCATTTATGGATATAGATTATCTACACATGTTGCATCTTTGTCAAATAGAATTCAAAGTGCTGATGATATTGCTAGTATGCATAACACTATTTTTGATGAGGTTAAAGATATGATTGCTAAAGCCCAACAATCATATACCAAACAAGCCAACAAGAAAAGACAAGCAATGAATTTCAAAGTTGATGATTATGTTTGGCTGAGAATAGAAAAACGTAGATTACAAAGTGTAGATAGACATCTAGTTGTGAAATTAGCCCCTAGATTCTATGGACCATTTAGGATCATTCATAAAATTAATGACAATGCATTCAAGTTAGAATTACCACCTCATTAGAAAATTCACAACACATTTCACATTAGTTTATTGAGACCATTTAGAGGCCAAAGGTAAAAGCTTGTTATATTTTTGTAAATTGGGCTATTATTGAGAATGAAGATAAAATATACATAAAATACATGCTTTGTGAAGCGCTCACACAAGGCCTGGGGGGAGATTGCACCCAATTAGTCTCTTGCTCTTGTCGTTCATGCTTTTTACCTTGTAACTTGTGCAAAAAGTAGAGTTCATTGTTCTTGGGGACCTTCCCACATTCACTACGCGAGCATACAACGTCCAATCTGCGCACCAGTAAATCTTCAGTAGCTACTTCTTTACTTCTTTTAGCTTGGATAGATCTTCCATTCATCCTTTTTCTAAGACAAAAACACTTTCCAAAACATCCATCATAACACTCAACAGAAACAAACACAACAGACCACAGAACAATAGAACTACAGGACTACAGAACTACAGAAGCTACAGAACTTTACAGAAGATCAACAAAACCCATAAAAATCAAAACAAAACCAATTCAATCTCTCATAAACCTTTTCACACATCCTCAATTATCTTTCAAAACATCCATTCAACCATCTTTACTACCAAAACAGAACCAAATAAGAACAAAACAGAACAAAATCAGGCCTTACAGAACCATACAGAGAGAATTACAGAACTCTTCAGAACAACATATTTCATCAAAAACCAACATAAGCCCTTTCAAACATACTCAAACCACTCCAAACACTTCAAAACATCTTCAAACTCAAACAATCAACCACAAAAAATAACCATTCAGCAACAAAAACAACAAAAAATCAGCCCAAAAACCAATCATTTCCACACTCAACAACTCTTGCTTGAGTTGAATCTTTCGTGCCTTTGTATTTACAAAAAACATACTTTCAAGTATGGTCCAAGCTGCATATGAATTCTCTGCATTTCTGATATGTCCCAGCATATTATTGTCAATTACTGTAGACAACCAATACATGACCTTCTTGTCTTTTGCATTCCATTCCTTCCGTGCCTTTGTCTCTTCTGCAGTTGGAGGATCACTCACCTCCGGCTCCTTTTCTTCACCTGAAACAAACTTGTAGAGGCCTTTTCCAATAAGGAAGTTCGTGACACGGAACTTCCATGAAGGGTAGTTGTTCTTGTTGAGCTTCTCAATGATGGGGCTTCCACTATTCTCTGCCATTATCACAAAACTAATACCAAACAGCAAGCAGATCTTCTGCAAACCTCGACTTGTAGTGCACAGTAATACACCAGACAGCCTTTTTCACTGTCTGCTCAACAATACATGCAATCTGCAACATGTTTGCAGATAAACCTTATGTTTGCTTCCTGCAAACACCTCAAGAATTACAGATTCACAATCTGTAACCTGTGCACCCACTTTAGGTCAAAACATCTGAAATCACAGTGTACCTTGAAACTGTTGTCCGCAACCTTGCGGCTCCAAAATGGGGCCTGAAACGGCCTCAGATGCCCAAAATAACTACGGGCAAGCCCTAAAGGGCTGTTCTGCAGAATACACTGCACTCTTCACGCACACCAAATCTCACTACAATCTGAGATTTTTGCTCTGCCCTGCTTCTAATGCCTCCACAGGCATTATCCAAGAGAAAGACTGGAAGGATGGGAGAGCTTCTTACTCGTGGCTTGCTTGCTCGAACCTTGCTTCTTCTCCTTCACTTCAGCCTTCGAAATTAGCCTCTCTCAGTGGCACAGCTCTGATACCATGTCAAGAATCGCGTGGTGGGGGGACTTGCTCAAGATGCTGCGCCAAACACACACAGAATGCACAAGGAGAAGCTCACTCAAGAGACAAGAAGAGAGATGGAGGCCAAAACGTTTTCTTGCTGGTTTCTTCTTCTTCTTCCACACTCTTTACAATGTACACAAAGTATAGATAAGATACAATATAAAGGAAAGTGGCCTACTAAGTCAAACAATGCATAACCGACTACACTAGTCAACTGGCGCTATAAATATGCCAGCTGTAAATAGGTGTAACAACCTGAATATAATAATTAATGAGTCAGTGGCCATGTGAGAGTCATAATTACCACCGACGTGCTAAGTGTAGACGTGTGGACCCATCTAACCAGGCGGTCCATCATCAATGTCCGCATGTGTTGAGCTTGTCATCTCAACAGAGGGGAGGAGGATGATGTCTTGCATGAGAGAATTGTGCCAACAAGTATTTAGGCACAATATTCTAGACCATTGGAAGAATATATCTGAGGGAAGCAAGGACTATGTAGTGGCATCTCTGCATGAGGACTTTTCGGGTACCGGTGGTAGACAGGTTTTCCACTGGGTGGATGATGGAGCATATTTGTGCATACATGTCACATAGACGATCAGGCACATACAAGGAAATCAAGAGTGGCACCTCAAAGCCTGAGTGGATAAACACAAAGAACTAGTAGAGACTCAGGAAGGAGGCCACAGATTCTCCGGGATGATGGCAGCAGTAATGGAATGCAGTGAGGACACGATTCGAGGCAAGGGTCGTGCAACATCTGGGGAGTGACAGCCACATGAATTATTTGGAGGTCCTTGTTAGTTTTCTTTTGGTTCTTCTCATTTTCTTATTTGGAATGTCATTTGTGCTAACAATCATGTATCTAATAATTCTTTTCTATTCTCTTTGTAGCACTCTATCACAAATCACAATCCCATAGGTTTGGAGACTCTATATGTAGAGAGACATGGTCTCACTGTACTTATTGATAAATTGTACGTGTAGAAGCCCAATAAGTCAATCCTCTTTCTTGTTTATAGGAACTAGTTTTTTTTAAAATGTATTATGTATGGTGGACTAATGTCTATTTGTTCATTTTGCATAGTTCGTTCGACGCTCCTTTGCATTGAAACAAGCTTTCAGATGGCCACGATCTATAGCGTATGCTTGGATTCATGGAGCACACATCATCTTCTTTTTTGGTTTTGTGATCTCTGTAGGCCTCTCCCATGTAGCATTCCTTTGATATACTTATCATCCTTTGTATAAAATCACACTTTATAGTATTCACAGATAGATTTTCATGTTTGTTTTGGCTCTCCTCTCCATGGTTCTATGTAATTTCACAAGTTGTCATCACTAGTCTTGTACTTATTTTATGAGTTATGAGTCTTGTGGTTTTAAATAGTTTTTGCACCCATCTTGACAACGATTGTGGATCCAATATGTAATTTCTTTGCATAATATTATACAACACATGGTGCTATGGGTGGCTAGGTAGCTTCCTCTCTTGCCACAATTGTTTTTTTTCCTTTGTAACTGTCACCATTTGTGTCGCTAATTTACTACATGCATTGCTAGCTGCATCACTATTTGCGTTGTAGAGCATCGCTATTAGCATCATAAAAGCAATGCTAATAGTGCTGCTATCTGCGATGAATTTATGGAGACACTTATACCAATGCTTTTTTATTGATGAGATGGGGGAATTTTTTTGGATAAACATGGGCGTCACATTGAACATTGGTATGTGGCTTGTATCTTATAATGATGATGGTGTGAGTAGCAGTAGATATGCTTTTGTTTGTGAGGTTATTGATGTTGATCAGAGTAGATGTGACCTCATGCTTTGTGATGTTTGTGTGGATGACTGTATGGTAGATTTAGGCAACAATGAAGAAGAGAAAACTTCGTCAAAAAGTCTTGTAGTTACCTTGAATTCTCCTAGAGATTTAGATAATGATTGTGATGATTCTGATTGGGGTTTTGAGGATCTTGAGAGTGACATCGATGAGAATGTGAAATGAAATTTGAGTAAGGCTATGAAAAGAATTGAAACATTGAAGGAAGAGAGATCTAAAACTAGGGGAAAGGAGTTTGAACGACATTGTGAGGTAGAAGTAGAAGAGGACTAGACAATTTGATATTTGGATGAGGATTATGACCCTAATGTGTGGCCTAGTGTTTCTGTAGCTTCTTGTGACATTCCTTCTAAAACTATTTGTAGGGATGTTATGAAAAGGGTTCACCATTTTGTTTGTGAAGTACAAGAGTTGGAGTCTTGTTTTGTTGAAGGGATAAGTTGTTTGAATGGCTATCTTGGGCAAGTCCCATGTTTTGATGAGTTTGTTCTTCACGAAATGACTCAATTGATGTGGAAGATGGTATGTTTGAATGTTTTCTAGTGATGAAGATGTTTTTCTAGCATTTTCTAAAGATTTTTTGGATTGGTTGGATGTTGTTGTGGATGTAGCAGAGTTTGGCAACATAGAAATGGTTGAAATTGTGTTCAAAAATCTTAGAATTGTCATGTTTTTCCCCTAGGGAGGATGGGAGGCATGTGGATTGATGTAGATGATGAGTTTACATTGACAGTGTGGGTTGTTTTGAGGGTTTTGTATTTGGAAACATTGTTGATTTTGAGAATTTAATGGACGACTTTTGTGTGTTTATCAAGGAGTTGTTTGAGAGAGATGTGCCATTGATTTTCTCCAAGTTTGAGTTTGACGAGGAGTTCATGATAAATTGTTGGGCTTGATTTTTGATTGCCTTGTAAATGTTGCATAATTTTATGAAAGCAACTGCCGCACACAAATGCTTGCAGACTGGGGGAGGGCTAAATATGTCAAGAGTTTTTGCATAAATTGAAAAACCCTAGAAAACGTTAGTTTGGCATGAATTTTTATTAGCATAGTTGTTGTGTGGTTCTCTCAATTTGTGGTTTTGTACTTGATTTATTTGTGTTTGTGTAGTTTAGGAATTTTTTTTGTCATTTTGTTTTGGATTTTTGAGTGTGGAATCCTAATAGCCTTGGTTAAGATTGGAGTTTTCTAAATAGGTTGGAGCTAGAGATTGTTGGTAGCTATTGAACATCTTGAAACATGTATATTTTCTTGCGGATACTCTTGCACATCACAAGGACTTATGGATTCACACGCACTTCACATTGCACTTGTTGAATGCACTACACTCATGGCTCATCTCTTGATTTTTTTTCAATTACTTCCATACTAAGGGTTGGGTTGATGGACATTTTGTATCATTGTTGAGTACTAGCACATCATGATGCCCACTATAGCTATATGTAGTAAATTGCAGATGCACATGCACTTGAGAGAGCACTTTTCATTGTGCACACACAGTTTTTTGTACACATGAGAGCTTGGATTTTTATTATTAAATTAGAAACTGATGGTTGAGTGGGAAAGGAGGTTGGGTGAGTTTGAGGGTGGCAAAGAACTCCTTCAGTTGTAAGATTGGTTGTCATTCTTGGTCAACATCATGATGACCATTATTGTTTTGAGAGACTTTGAGAGAGGTTGGAGTGGAGTACTATAACATTTTTTCTTACTGAGTGATGAGAGGTGAGGTTAAGGATTTAAAATAATTATGGAACTGTGTTTGTAGCTTGCATGACACATGGGCACATGTAGATAGGCTAGGCACTAATTTTTTCAGTGCATCCATCTTCTTGTGTGGGCATTGTTTGTATGATTGCATAGCACGGATCCGACAGGTGTGGCTAAGCATTTAAATACATTCTTGAAGCATGTTTTTCGAATAGGACACAATGCACTAGATCAAAAGTAGGTAACTATGAAAAACAACATTCTTTGAATACTCAAGAAGGAAGAAGAGCCAATGATCTTGGAGGAGATTTTTCAAACTAAGTCTAGGGGTGCTGGACACATTGCTCACCATATTTGAAGCTGATTATAAAGGACTATGTGATTTATACAAAAGGAAACATGTTTTAAGGGAAACCTTAATCGATATGGACAAGGCTAAGATTGTGAGAACTTTCTTATGAGCATTCATTATGGTAAATTAGCATGTTCAGGGTGGTGGTTATAATTGAATATAATAGCTTTCTCCTTCTTCTATGGTCATCAACGTTGTCAACAATAATATTGACTTGTCAAGATACTTAACTAGCACAATTTGTGGAGTGGGGACCTATTTTCGGTAATTTGTGTAGGGGAGATTGATAAGATAAAGCCTACCTGGACAAAGGACAAGAGACCCGCCTTTTACATTGACCATGCATAGTGTTGTTATCATGTGGATCTAGCGAATAACTAAGAGACTCAATGTTTATGAACAAGATTACTAGAGTCAAATGTGATTTTATGGATCAAGAAATAGCATGGAGGCTTTTTGTCAACCTAATTGTAGGAAATGGACTGTTTAGGAGAGGGAACAAGTTGATGTACTAAAAGAGGTGCCCTAAATGGAGGTGGGAGGGTATTTAGATGTGATTAGTTTACTTATTGGGTGCCATTTTATTGTGACGAAGGGAGACTATGTATTATGGCACTCTAGGTTGCATTTTGTTTGCTTAGGTGGTACTTTTGCAAATGTTGAGGTTCATTTTTTTTTGGGAGATGCATATTCTTTTAGGAAGCTACCATTGCATTCTATGTAGGTTCCTAAGTCATGATTATTGCATGTATAAAGAAGGAGCCCAAGCATATTGGATGCTTTGATGTTTTTTGAGGATGACTCAGATCAAGACAATACAGATTCACTTCATGGGAGCAAAAGCTAGGTGCTTAGGGAACATGAGAAGAGAAAGAGATTGTTCCAAAACATGATGATGAGTGTATTATGAAAAATAGAATAGCATAGTGCAAGTTTCAGAAAGGGACGGTGTCGTATTGCTACGCATTCGAGGTGTGAAAACCACCCAAAAGTTGTGCGTGTGATTTGATATTTTGTACATACTTAGTTGTTGTGTTTACATTTATTTTCTCCATATGAGTATAGTGGGGAGGAGTTGGAGGCATAGTGGTGAACATGATGAGATGCTTTCAGCCTATGATGAGCAAGGTCGAGTGGAAAGCGCAACTGATGTTGGTGAACATGTTATACGTATTTGTTTAGGACTTTGTCTTCTCCAGCTACGTCAAAAATACCTAATGATATCAAACCTCCACATCCAGGAGTTGGAAAGAAGGACGCCAAGCATTGAAACGTGCTATGAGAAGCATGGAGTTGTCACTGCTATTGTGTGTGCTTGTTTTGGGTTACAATGTGTTGTTTACATGGGGCCAAGGATATGGAACGACAGGTTCTTAATGTATTCAGAATGAGACTCCTTGAAGTTGAGGTATCTGCTGTCCAGTCTGGTACAGGTACGTTGAAAGATGCGATATCAGAAGTAATAAGAGACAAATGTAGAGATCACACACTATATTTAGGGTTCGTAAGCTGGACCTCACCCTTATCCAGTTGCTAATTATTAGCAGATTCAAAAAGCTAAGGAGAGAGGGAAAAGTAAGCGTGTGACGAAAAGGAAGGGGGGGGCGATGCTAATTGGGGGAGAAAGGAGAGAAATAGCAGAAGGAACAGAAAAAAAAAGGACATGGCATTTCAGAAGCTGGGGAGGATGGTGCGCATGCGTTAGAGGACAGCATCAAAGTTAGAATGCTAAAGGAGGAGGAGAGTGGCATAAATGGTAGTCTGAGCTGGGATAGAGGGAAGGAAGTTCGTCGACGGATGCCGCTGGAAATGGGGAATCAGAGGGAATCCTGTACTCGGAGGAGATCGACGGGAGAGGACTACGAAAAGAAGAAGATGACGCGACTACTGTGAAGAAGGGAGCTCTGAGGGGAATTTGGGGGGGTCCTTGTTAATCATTATGACGAGGATAAAAGAGGAGAGGAGATGACGATGAGATCATTAGCAAACACGACGAAGAGGAACGAGAGGACGCTGGACGAGGAGGAAGCTGAGGATGGGAAAGAAGCTTTTTGGGGAGAGATTATGGTGGAAGAAACAAGCGAAATGAGAAAAAGGCCCGTCATTGAACAAGAAATGGAAGATGAGGACTAGCCTACAAATTCCCATCTCAATCATGTTATCCGACAATCATACTCAAATTCGAAGATTCCTGCTCAGGGAATGTGCCTATTATTCTTGTACTGGTCGTTCATTCGACCGACCTTGCTTTAGTGCAAGCGGCAGGCAGAAGAAGAAAATTGTGATATGAAGGGGAGGATTGTCGTCTGGTTTTATAGGGCGACTCGTTTGAGAAGTAGGTGTTGAGCTGGCGACAGTTGATCATTCGAGTTGGTGATGGAGGTCACGTTGACGCAGAAGACCAGATAGAAACTTGCTATGGTTATATTTACAGAAAGCTACAAGGTTCAGAAAGTGACATTTTGCAAATTTTACTGCAATGTGCAGAAGAGCTTCCACATAAAAGTCCCTTTTATGGAACATTGGTTGGCCTATTGAATACTGAAGATTCAGACTTTGTTTCCAGCATTGTGCAACAAGTGCATGACCAACTTCAGGAGGCATTGAATTCAGGAGATTGCAACAAGATAAGGATATTATTGCGGTTTCTCACTGTTCTGATGTGCAGCAATGTTATTGCACCTGCTTCACTTGTGGAAGTGTTCGAAACTTTACTGTCCTCAGCTGTAACAACTGAAGACGATGAGAAGGGAAATCCTACATGGCAACCAAGGGCTGATTTTTATGTATTCTGTATATAGGACTTCATGCCAATCAGCAAACCCTTCTCACCTTAAAACGGCCTTTGGACAGAATGAAATCTTATTCTCCAACTACTCCACACTGCCTCGACAGGATCTTTGGTTTGTTTCCACTCTCAGGAAAGAGACAAGATTGAGCATGTGAATTTTAACCATAAGCAGCAGGTCATTCATTCTTATGATAAGACCACTGGAAGATCCGAGTACTCCCGTGGTTTTTTTAATTTTGGGTCTAAATATATGGTAGTAGAAGAGTCTAGCTATATCAAGACAGCTTCTTCAACACATGTAAATGGCAAATCTAGGAACCTAAAAACAGGAACATCACTTGAAGAGGAAGCTTGGGATTTTTTGAGAGCTGCAAATTGTCATTTATTGTGGTAATCCTGTTGGTACAAATGCTGCCAATGATCCAATAGAGTCAAATATACGTAAATATGATCAGGTTTTTTTTAGAGACTTCATCCCATCAGCTATGGCATTCTTACTTAATGGTGAACATGAAATAATGCGGAACTTCTTGCTTCACACTCTTCAATTGTAGTCATACAGATTTGACTTCATTCTCTTGCCTGATTTTCTATCCTGAAAGTTATCAAGGACTTCTGAAGTTGCGACATTGCTTTTGAAACCCTTCGACATCTTTGGTGAACCCGACGTGAAAGCATCGCAGAAATTTCAGGATGGGAGATACTTCAGCCTCTTCTACAATTCCAGCTGCGTCTACTTCAGCTCCATCTATGACTGCTGCGTCAAGTACTTCAACGGAGGATCTAAAGCAGATTTTGTAGAATATGTCCATGTATATGCAGCTCCAAAATCAACAAACACAATTGTATATGCAGCAGCAACAACAATTGCATCAACAGCAGTTGTCTCAGCAAAGGCAACTCTATTCGGAGTAGGAGAATGCAAACAACGTGACTAAGGCTATTGAAGCAGTTGAGAATGAGAAGAAGCTATTTGACGGGCGTAATGTTTCAGCATATTTGAAGACATATGAGATCAAGATGGGGTTTTTTTGAATTCCTGCTGGACTTATGAGTAAGTACTTCCTTCGTCTTGTCACACCTGCTTTGAGGTCAAAAGTGACTGATCTTTTTATTCAAAATACACATTGGCAAGATTTTAAGAAGGCCTTGAAAGAAGAATACTTTCTTGAGGACTTTGGTATGGCTACTCGGCGATCATTCCGAGAGTGGGTCTACATGCCAAACAAAGGACTCGTTGCTTCGGAGTTGATTCGAGAATTCGAAGAGAGGTATAGTCAGCTTGATGCCATTGAACAAAGAGCATTGGATGTTGAAAAAGTTGAGCTTTTCTTGCAAGCTGCAGATCCTGCTCTTCAAGAAGAATTGGGTGAGCTTCTTGAAGATCGCACGAAGCCTATGGGTCTTAAAACTGATTGGCAGGATGCTCAAGATGCAGTCTCGACTTTGACCAAGAGGAGGATATGGAAGACTCGCCTACAGAATGGTTCCATGACACCTACACTATCATCAGCTCCTATGCCTACTTCTATCCCTGTTATTTCTTCTCCTCCTCAGCCAGTTTCTTGGCCTATGCCAGTGCCTACTGTTTCTACTCCACCTATTCCTCCTGTTCCATGACCGATGCCTACACCTTCTGCTCCAAAACCATCCGCTCCATCGGTGCCTACCTCTCTTGATGACATAATCAAAGGCATCACAGACTTGACACTGGAGTCAGTCAAAGCGGAGTTGGTGGGAAAGTTGAAGGAGCAGTTTGCTTCGACTGTGCCTACTGCTTCTTCTAGTGCTCCTACTGCACCTAGGAGTGCTCCTAGTGCACCTAGGAGAGATCGGAGATGTATTTGGTGTGATAGTACGGACCATCAGCATTGCAGGGATTGTGAGTCTTTTCAGGATGCAAGGAGGCAGAATTTGGTATATTGGGGGCAAGATGGTAAGATTTGGTTGACTGAGACAAGAGCTCCACTTGCTACCAACTTTGGTAAAGGTGGAATGAAGAAGTTAGTGGAGGACATGGCTGCGCGTACTTCTTATGTGACAGCTAGAGGTGATGCTTCTGCATATGGAGTCCAGATTGAGAAGGGTTCAGAGACTCTGTCAGCGCTATGGACATATGCTATGGAGACTGCAAACAAGGGGAAAATTCAGCAAACTGTTTTGACTAGTGCAGGCTCTAGCATCAGATCAGAGACAGGTTGGGACTCGCCTGTTGATGACAGGTACTCTATTTATGCTTATTTGGCTAAGTCTCATGGTGCAGATGTACTTGTTGAGGAGAAGCATAAGAGGGATGAAGAAAATCCAAGTGCAGCTAAGAAGACTAGAGGGGGTGAGTTTGTTACTCCACCTACTGCAGGACCGTCTTCAAGACCAGGGCCAGATCGACAGATGGAGGATGCTCAAAAGAGAGAAAAGAGGCAAGAGCCAAAAGCAGCCAGGATTCAGATTGATGTCCGATATTGAGACATCTACAGACATGAAGAAAATCTTTAATGATAAGATACTTGGCAGTGAGGTGACTTTCACTATTTCTGAGATTTTGGGCATCTCAAAAAGAGAGTTTCAGGATCAGTTTCAGGAGGTCCTGAAGAGGAAAAGACATGCATTGGCTACCACTGATACACAGGGAGTTTTGATTGGGGAGTTGGATGAGGATGGGGATGAGGTTATGGTTGATAATGCTTCTATTTTTCCGCAGGTAGAGAAGAGGGTTCAGCCTATGCATTATGCTGAAATTGATGAGTCTGTCATGATACCGCGTAGTCACTTTTCGCGGAGCCATTGGGCTAGGGCAACTACAGAGACGATGGTAAAGATTGGAGAGAAACAGGTGCCTTATGTTGCATTGGTTGATCATGGTTCAGAGATTAATCTCATAGTTCGTGGAGTTTATGAGAGTAACAGATGGCCTATGGATGTAGAGCATGGGTGGCGTATGAGAGCCGCCAATAACACTGCAGGTGATTTGTATGTTGCTTGTCCTAGTGTCAGGGTTTCTATTGGTGATGTAGAGGAGGATTTTCATTTCTTTGTGTAGGATTCATGCTCGTATCCCATAATTCTTGGTCAGCCATTCATTACAGAGATGCGCATGGAAACAAAGGTCATGGATGATGGATCTGCTTATGCACGGATTCGCAGTAAAGATGGTATGAGAGCAGTTCAGTTTATGACTGTATGTGTGAACCATGTTAGAAACAGAGATACTCTCAGAGATGCACCTTTGCCCACTGTGAGGGATTCGGGTTTTCATTAGGTACTGCCATTTCGCGAGACGACGGTGGTACAGAGGAGAGGAGATTGGAGTTCTCGCCTCCTGGCAGCAGTGTTTTCTCCTCCGGTTTTGTTGGGATTTCAGCAAACAGTTCGATGAGTTATCAGAAGACTTCTAGGTTGCCTAGAGCTGCCAGGCAGTATATATGCAGGAAGGAGAAAAATTTGAAAAATGCAGGAATTTTGGAGGATGATGAGCACATAGATGGGATGTATGACAGTGTGATTTGTGCAGATACGATGACAGAGATGGGAGATATGCTGAAAACTGATATGCTGAATTGTCACATTAATGTATTAGTGCAGTCCCTGGACATGTTTCATGAAATTGCAGATTTTATGTCACAGATTGAGTCAGAGGCTGAGGTAACTCAGCAAAGAGTATTGAGTGCTGAAGAAATTCAACAAACAGAGTTTCCAGCTGGTTATGATCAGCTTTCAGAGAGATAGAGGGCTGAAAATTTTCAGCCAACAGAGTTTACTGCTGAAATATTTCAGCATTCAGAGTTTGGGGCTGTTCCTATGCAGTCCATAGAGTAGAGGGCTGAGAATATTCAGCCATTGGAGTACAGAATTGCTGATTTACAGCAAGGTTTATGTAATGCAGAAGAGCATAATGAAGCTAGGGTTGATACGAAATACAAAACTGTGGATAAGAAGGTGAAGCCGGTTGCTGTACCGCTTCCACCTGACAGTGATCAGCAAATAGAGAGGGCTGCTAAACAGCAAATTTTGAGGAATCCGGAGCATATTGGTCATAAATTTTCAGCAGAGACTCTTGCTGAATTGAAAATTGGAAATGGTGATTTCTTGCTACCCATAGAGAAGCAATGCTTTCAGGAGATGCTTGAGCATCATGGAAGGGGATTTGCTTTTTTTCCACATGAGATTGGATGTGTGAATCCTGATATTGTTGCTCCTATGGTCATTTTTACTATTACTCATATTCCATGGAATCTCCAACCTATTCCAGTGCCTAAAGCACACTTGCCAAAGCTGATTGATTTATTGAATGAGAAAATCAGGATGGGAATCCTTGAGCCTTCATCTGCACCATACTCAAACAGGTGGTTTACAGTTCCAAAGAAGAATGGTACTCTTCGATTTATTCAGGACATGCAGCCAGTGAACAGAGTTACTATCAGGAATGTTGGTATAGGTCCAGTTGTGGATGATTTTCCAGAGGCATTTGCTGGACGTGCCATCTATTCTTTAGGTGATTTGTATTCAGGATATGATCAATTTCAGCTGGCTTTGGAAAGCAGGGACATAACCACCATGAGAACTCCTATTGGGCTTGTTAGGATGTGTACCTTGCCTCAAGGTGCCACTAATTCTGTTGCGCATATGATGAATGCCATGCATAAGGTCCTTCGTGATTACATACCTCAGCTTACTATGCCTTTCTTGGATGATGTGCCCATTAAGGGGTGTGCAGAAGAAGAGAAGAATGAGAGCCTAAATGAGCAGGGATGCAGATACTTTGTGGTTGATCATATTTCAGCATGTGAGAAGATTTTGGCCAGGTTAGAAGAAGTGAACTTGACACTTTCAGGGAAAAAATCTGTTTTTGGAGTGAATGAGGTTGTCATTGTTGGACATATGTGTGGATATTATGGCAGAAAACCCTCACCTGATAAGGTGAATGCTATAGGCAAGATTGCAGAGTATTGTTCTACCACTTCGGAGGTACGGAGATTCATTGGTGCTTGTGTGTTTTATATGATTTGGATACCTCATTTTGCACACATAGCAGATTGTTTGTATCAGCTGCTTCGAAAGGGGCAGAAATTTTACTGGGATGAGAGTCACACTAGAGCCATGCGGAAATTGAAGTTATTGCAGAATGCTCCTACTCTCAGGAAAGCGGATTATAATTGTGAAAGGCCTATTGTATTGACAGTTGACACTAGTCCAATTGGGATAGGTTGGGCTGTGGGTCAAGATGATGCAGATGGAAATAGGTATGCTATTCGGTTTGGAGCGAAAGTTCTAAACGAGAGACAGAGGAGATATCCGCAAATCAAGAGGGAGTTATTGGGGATTGTCACGGCTCTCAAATGTGACAAGGAGTACTTTATTGGAGCTTCAGTTGTGGTAGAGACAGATTGCTTGCCATTGATTGGTATGATCACGAGTTGCTCTACTCCGGATATAGCTATGCTGAGATGGATTGCATATATCAAGTCGTTAAATCCGGAATTTAAACACATAGCAGGGAAGGATAATCCAGTGGCAAATATGTTGTCTAGAGCCAGATATGATGATGAGGAGACTCTACTTGCAGAAGAGGATGATGCAGAAATTTCAGCCACTATGGTTGATCATGTTTGTCATGTCTATGATATTGTGGCTTTTACAGAAGAACTCTATGTTGGAGATTGGTTGCAGATTGGCAGGTACCTTAGTACACTAAACAAAAGAGATGAATGGACGGATGAAGAGTTCAAGAAGATCAGAGGGAAAGCCTATGGTTATTTTCTCAAGGATGGATTTCTTTGGAAGCATCCGAAGAAAAGAGGCGGATTACCTTTGCGGGTTGTCTACGATAGAGAGACACAGTTACAGGTGATGAGGGAGTTTCATGAGAGTCCTTGGGCTGGTCATAGAGGAGTATGGGCTACTTATGAGAAAATCAAGGAGAAATATTGGTGGAAAGGCATGTACAGAGACGTTTCTCACTTTGTTGAGACTTGCAGAGACTGTCAGATGTATTCAGTAGTGCGTCATCGAGATGAGCTGCATCCGACCTATCCACTATGCATTCATTATAAGTGGGTAGTTGATTTGGTTACCATGCCTATGGGTCTATGGCAGATGAGGTACATTGTTTTGGCTAGAGAGGATCTTACCAATCATGTTGAGGGCAGATCTTTGAGAACGAAGACCACTAGTGCAGTGTGTAAGTTCTTATTGGAGGAAATTTTCTGCAAGTATGGTTGTGTGGGTAAGATCACTGCAGATCGTGGTGAATTGGATGCAGATGAAGCTAGGGAGTTTTTCTCTCAGCTAGGAATCAAGTTGGCTCTAACAATAGCATACAATCCAGAGGGAAATGGAAAGAGTGAAAGAGGGCATCCGTCGATAGTGAAAGCATTAGCCAAAGCATGCAGAGGACGGATTGGAGAATGGCCGAGACTTCTACCATTTGCTTTGTGGGCTGATCGTACGACTCATAGTGTTACCACAGGATATATGCCTGCAGAGTTGATGTATGGTCAGAAACCTGTTATGCCGATTGAGACTTGTGCTTTGACTTGGTCAGTTTTACCTTGGCAGGAGGATTTGTCGAGAGAAAAGCTCTTAGCTCTTCGGATTCGACAGTTGGAGAGGAGACCAAAGGATATTCAGCTAGCTATTGACAGGTTGAAGGTTCCTAGACTAAGAAATAAGGACAGGTTTGATAGCAGGCATCACTTACGGCCTAGAGCAATAGAAGAGGGAGATTGGGTATTGGTCTTTGATAGCAGCCTTGAAAATCAGCATATTGCACTTTGGAAGATGGTGAAAAGATGGTTTGGGCCGCACATAGTCAGACATGTCTTTGATAATGCAACATATGAGCTGACAGAATTGGATGGGACAGTGCTTAGAGTGCCTATTGCTGGAAAAAGAATCAAGATTTTCAAGAAAAGAGATGATGAGGAATATGTATTGGAAGAATTTTCAAGAGAAGAACAACGAGAAGAAATTCCAATGGAATAGACAGATGATATGACAGATAATCTTGTTGATCTACCAGAAATGCATAATGAAGAGATTGATCTGTTTGTGGATCTAGATGATAATGATCATGGGTAGTTGGCCCATCCGGAGGATGCACAGGATTAGAGGGGGTGGATGTCGTATTGTTGCGCATTCGAGGTGTGAAAACCACCCAAAAGTTGTGCGTGTGATTTGATATTTTGTACATACTTAGTTGTTGTGTTTACATTTATTTTCTGCGTATGAGTATAGTGGGGAGGAGTTGGAGGCATAGTGGTGAACATGATGAGATGCTTTCAGCCTATGATGAGCAAGGTCGAGTGGAAAGCGCAACTGATGTTGGTGAACATGTTATACATATTTGTTTAGGACTTTGTCTTCTCCAGCTACGTCAAAAATACCTAATGATATCAAACCTCCACATCCAGGAGTTGGAAAGAAGGAGGCCAAGCATTGAAACGTGCTATGAGAAGCATGGAGTTGTCACTGCTATTGTGTGTGCTTGTTTTGGGTTACAATGTGTTGTTTACATGGGGCCAAGGATATGGAACGACAGGTTCTTAATGTATTCAGAATGAGACTCCTTGGAGTTGAGGTATGTGCTGTCCAGTCTGGTACAGGTATGTTGAAAGATGCGACATCAGAAGTAATAAGAGACTGGGTTACAAATGTAGAGATCACACACTATATTTAGGGTTCGTAAGCTGGACCTCACCCTTATCCAGTTGCTAATTATTAGCAGATTCAAAAAGCTAAGGAGAGAGGGAAAAGTAAGCGTGTGACGAAAAGGAAGGGGGGGCGATGCTAATTGGGGGAGAAAGGAGAGAAATAGCAGAAGGAACAGAAAAAAAAAGGACATGGCATTTCAGAAGCTGGGGAGGATGGTGCGCATGCGTTAGAGGACAGCATCAAAGTTAGAATGCTAAAGGAGGAGGAGAGTGGCATAAATGGTAGTCTGAGCTGGGATAGAGGGAAGGAAGTTTGTCGATGGATGCCGCTGGAAATGGGGAATCAGAGGGAATCCTGTACTCGGAGGAGATCGACGGGAGAGGACTACGAAAAGAAGAAGATGACGCGACTACTGTGAAGAAGGGAGCTCTGAGGGGAATTTGGGGGGGTCCTTGTTAATCATTATGACGAGGATAAAAGAGGAGAGGAGATGACGATGAGATCATCAGCAAACACGACGAAGAGGAACGAGAGGACGCTGGACGAGGAGGAAGCTGAGGATGGGAAAGAAGCTTTTTGGGGAGAGATTATGGTGGAAGAAACAAGCGAAACGAGAAAAAGGCCCGTCATTGAACAAGAAATGGAAGATGAGGACTAGCCTACAAATGCCCATCTCAATCATGTTATCCGACAATCCAACTGTACTCAAATTCGAAGATTCCTGCTCAGGGAATGTGCCTATTATTCTTATACTGGTCGTTGATTCGACCGACCTTGCTTTAGTGCAAGCGGCAGGCAGAAGAAGAAAATTGTGATATGAAGGGGAGGATTGTCGTCTGGTTTTACAGGGCGACTCGTTTGAGAAGTAGGTGTTGAGCTGGCGACAGTTGATCATTCGAGTTGGTGATGGAGGTCACGTTGACGCAGAAGACCAGATAGAAACTTGCTATGGTTATATTTACAAAAAGCTACAAGGTTCAGAAAGTGACATTTTGCAAATTTTACTGCAATGTGCAGAAGAGCTTCCACATAAAAGTCCCTTTTATGGAACATTGGTTGGCCTATTGAATACTGAAGATTCAGACTTTGTTTCCAGCATTGTGCAACAAGTGCATGACCAACTTTAGGAGCCATTGAATTCAGGAGATTGCAACAAGATAAGGATATTATTGCGGTTTCTCACTGTTTTGATGTGCAGCAATGTTATTGCACCTGCTTCACTTGTGGAAGTGTTCGAAACTTTACTGTCCTCAGCTGTAACAACTGAAGACGATGAGAAGGGAAATTCTGCATGGCAACCAAGGGCTGATTTTTATGTATTCTGTATATAGGACTTCATGCCAATCAGCAAACCCTTCTCACCTTAAAACGGCCTTTGGACAGAATGAAATCTTATTTTCCAACTACTCCACACTGCCTCGACAGGATCTTTGGTTTGTTTCCACTCTCAGGAAAGAGACAAGATTGAGCATGTGAATTTTAACCATAAGCAGCAGGTCATTCATTCTTATGATAAGACCACTGGAAGATCCGAGTACTCCCGTGGTTTTTTTAATTTTGGGTCTAAATATATGGTAGTAGAAGAGTCTAGCTATATCAAGACAGCTTCTTCAACACATGTAAATGGCAAATCTAGGAACCTAAAAACAGGAACATCACTTGAAGAGGAAGCTTGGGATTTTCTGAGAGCTGCAAATTGTCATTTATTGTGGTAATCCTGTTGGTACAAATGCTGCCAATGACCCAATAGAGTCAAATATACGTAAATATGATCAGGTTTTTTTTAGAGACTTCATCCCATCAGCTATGGCATTCTTACTTAATGGTGAACATGAAATAATGCGGAACTTCTTGCTTCACACTCTTCAATTGTAGTCATACAGATTTGACTTCATTCTCTTGCCTGATTTTCTATCCTGAAAGTTATCAAGGACTTCTGAAGTTGCGACATTGCTTTCGAAACCCTTCGACAACGGTAGAGTATCCTATTCCTTGGCTATCAACACAAAGCTCTCACAAGATTGAGCAACAGAGAAGATAGATGTAACAAATTTATACTAAGATTGTGTTGTCAGTGCAAGGATGGATCTATAGTTTGTCAACTATAGTTGCAATATGGAGAATGATAGATCTCATTATCTATAGTAGACTTGAAGCTCACAAAAAAGGACAGAAAATTAAAGATGAATTATCTTACAAGCCTTACTATTCAGCATCTAGTGCAATTGTGTTGATGACACACAATCGAGAGAAAGATGATTGGAGGTTCTAAGTGATCTGGTAGGGGGAAAGGCCATAACAGTCACCTATGCATGCTAATGAAAGCTTGAGAGGGTGATGGTCTACAGTAGGATGATAACGTTAAGCATGAATAGGATGACAACAAGGAAGAGGAGCAAGAAGATGGAAATGAGCAGCATGAGGCAAGTGGCTATTGTGGCTTTGCATCAGACTCTAAATCTAAGGCTGATCGCAATACTCAACTCTCGGATTTAACTAGCAAATTGCAAAACCAATTTATGCGATCAAAGAGACAAGCGACCATTGAGTTTCTGTGAGTTTTTCAATGAAATGGCACTCATGTTTTGAAGAACCAAAAGAAAGAAAAAGAAGAAAAGCTTCAATAGGTTTTCATTAGAAAGGCATTAAGATTTTATTAAAGAAATCATAATGTGTTGTAAGAGGACAAAAAACTTACATAAAGGGGGGAGAGAGAAAGATTAGGGGCCCTTCTTTGAATTGCAAAAACTTGTTTCTTATGTGAGGAGAGTCACACACAAGTGTGTGAAGGCTTGTTGAGTTTGTCAAAATTTTCGAAAACCTAGATGCTAAAGGGTTGCACTACTATAGCAAACTCCAAAGAGATATGATAAGTTTATGCATTTTTTCTTCCAATTCACATGTTTACTTTGTTCAAGGTGATTAAGATGTTAGATGCTCTTCATAGAGTGTATTTTCATAGAAATTAAGTCTATACGAGGGATAATTGGTCGATTGTGTTGGTGTGATGGTTGTGTTGTGGTTATAAAAATTTGAAGCTTTTGTTTTAAGTTGTACTTTGACAAAGTCAAATCCATAATCCGAACTCCTTGACGTCTCATTTGTGGGTTGTATGCAAGGCTTATCTTCACACACCACTAGGTAAACGTCATTTTTGGTGCCCTCACTAAGGAGCGACAACAAATTTGACTTTGTTGCAATTTGTTGAATTTTTAAGACTAATATCCGATGACTAGTTCTTTTTCGAAATTGCATAGTATGAAAGGGGAGGATCCTTAGCAATTTCTCCAAAAATTGGAGCTTGAATTCATGATTTAGTGAACTATTGACTCAACCTTAAAACTCGAAATTTTGAAATATTAGTTGTTGGATGAAGGAAGAAATTGGTTTGAGGATTATGAAAAAACTCTCAAATTAAGAAATCCTCGTATTTCTATGGAATATGACATTACTAAGCAGGTGATTCTTGACTGATTTAGAGAAACTAAAACTTCCCAACACCTTTGGCAAAAAATAAAATTTTGTCAAAAAAAGATCAAACCATAGAATGTTTTTCCCTAGAATACACTTGATTATGGGATCATTGGAACACAACCCTAGCCATAGTAGGAGAGAGTACCTGAAATGTGAGAAATGAAACATTTTGTGAAAAATTTGTAGGGAGAGGTGAGAACAAAATAAGAAATTAAGAAACCAAATACTTTTGAGAAATCAATGATGATTGCCATAGAAAAAGAGAGAAAATTTGAGAAAATACAAAAGAGAGAACCATGGTGAGCACGTAATATAAAAAACAGAGACTAGAAATGGCAAGGGGATGGTTAAAATTTTTAGAATTTTGCAAGACAAAATGGTCAATTAGCTTTGAAGGTTTAGGATAAATTGTTTGGACAAATGCAAAACATGGGGCTAGGAGTTTTGTGAGGTAGAACTTGGGGAAGAGGAAGTGGAGGACTTGTAGGTTAAACTAATCAAGGAAAAATGGGAGGTGGAAGAGGAGGAAATGGACGATGATATTTTCAAAGACCAATGGTGACTTGTTTTTCTTGTGGAGAGATAGGCCATATAAGCACAAATTGTCATTATCCATCTAGAGCATGAGGGGATATGTATCATTGACCTCAAAATCTTTCAAGTAGACAAAATTATTTTGGGATAGAAATCAAAGATTGTTCCATGTCCCAAGCACCAAGGCCAACTGAAGAAGAGAAATGAAAAATTGTGGTTCATTGTATTCTTCTAGAAAGTCAAAGTGAGAAAAATAAAAAATTTGATGTAATACCTGCAATAAGGAGGAGAGATATTGAGAGAGATGAACCTAAGACTAGTAAAGTTGGTGAGAAAATAGGAAGAAAGATAAAGAAAGGAGAGAAGAAAGTAGAAAATAAATTAAGAGTGTGTAGGAAAAACTATCATGCTTCTAAAATTCCATTGAACACTATATTAGAGAATTTTGGAATCTCCCAAGTTCCACTCTCAAATTAGAAATAAAGATTTGACCATGTGGCTAAATCTTAATCCATTTTTTCAAGGTGAAACTTAGTACTATCATCTATATAGTATCTAAAAAAAGTTTAACCTTCAAGGAAGGGGGTAACAATTTGACCATGTGACCAACTATTAACCATTCTATAAATTCCCAAAGTGTATGAAATTTCCCAAACTCCCTAATATATTGTTACTGGGGGAAGGGGAAAATGACTACGACCTAAAAAGAGATATGATGGGTAAGAAGGCTCATATATCTTTTGCTCAATTAATGGAGTTGTGTCCTAAGATGACAGAATAGTGAAACAAATTAGTGAGTCCAAAGTACAAGGAAAGAAAGAGAGGAACAAATTAGTGAGTCCAAATTAGTGAGTCCAAAGTACAAGGAAAGAAAGAGAGGAACAATAAGAGCTTTGAGTATAAAGAAGTTACTTGATATGTATCCTATTGTTGATGCTCGGTACAAGAATCAAAATATAGGTGAAGCACATATTGATATAGGAGCACATGTTAGTGTGATTACTCAAGCTTTTGTAGAAAACTTTAGACTTGGAATTGTCGAGGGATGAAAAATTTAAATTAGACTTGCTAATCATGCTAGAGGAGGTGCTTAGACATAATTTAGAATTTGGACGTCAAAGTTTATGGTGTGTCTATGAGAACTGATTGTCATTTTATGCCAACAAGATTGGAATCTTTTTCACTTATCTTGGATAGATCATGGTGCTTAGGGAGGTAGGCAGAATACAAGATTGGGAGAAAGGAATGATAAAAAATTATGATCATAAAGGAGTAGCAAATAATTTTTTATATGGCCTGAAGAAAGGAATTGGTGAATGAGGATGACAGTGAAGAAGAAGAAGAGCAGGAGGAGAGTGATAGCTCTAATGAGGAAGATGATAGTGAGAATGAGAGTTGTGAATGTGATTTTGATTGAGAGGTGCCATCTATTGCAGTAGACTAGTAAATCTTGAGAAAGATGGGGATAGACAAGAGAGTCAAGAATGTATTGATGATAGACTTGAGTGTTTGAGAGATAAAGAGAAATTTGAGGATGATTTTTTGAGATTTTTAGAAGATTGTGAGGGGGAGGGATTATAAAATGAAAGATGTAGAAATTGTTAAGAGAGAGAGAGAGAGAGAGAGAGAGAGAGAACGAGAGAGATACACAAGACATGATCCCAAAGAATGATTCATATTGATGTAGAGTTAGTATATATAGGTGAGACCCAAGTCAAGTGAGAGATGATATATATAGTTGTAACATCCCCACTTAAACAAAGGTCTCTGACTGCGAGTGAAAAAACCCTTGGGGAGAACAATGGAAAAACCCGAGCCCCTACACATACCTACGATACAAAAATGATTTACTATAAAGTTTTCTTGAATACAATGATACATGCCTCAATCAGTGAGACAAGAACTTGGAACAATACCAAGTTCATGTCTTAATGAACTAAAGCGAGCTTCACTAAGAGCTTTTGTGAAGATGTCTGCAACCATTTGATCATTGGGACAATGCTCCACCATAATGGAACCTTTCTTGACTTCATGTCGAACATAATGATAATGAATAGCAATATGCTTTGATTTACTATGTTGTATATAGTCTTTGGTAAGACTAATAGCACTTTGGTTGTCACATCGAAGAGGTGTACTAGATGATGAAGGATGTCCCAAATCTGTAAGTAGTTGTCGAAGCCAAACTAGCTCGCGAGCTGCTAATGATGCAGCAACATATTTGGCCTCAGTTGTAGAAACCGCAACACATCATTGTTTCTTGCTGGACCAAGAAACCAAACATCCATTTACAAAGAAACAATTCCCACTTGTAGATCGCATGGATAAATGTGAACTTGCCCAATCACCATTTGTATATTCAATAAGGTCAAGAGAAGTTGAAGAAGATAAAGAAGAATCCTCTCGACGACGATAAATAAGACCAAACTCCTTAGTACCCTTGAGGTACTTAAGAATACGTTTTGCAGCACTCCAATGAATAGTGGAAGGGGAAGAAAGATACTGTCCCAAAAAGTTAGCTGCAAATAAAATATCTGGTCTTGTGTTTAAACCAATAAATTGAAGACAACTAACAATATTAGCAAAAGGTTGATGAATGGCTGATTCTTCATTGCGTGTTGTAGATGTACCCTTGGTAGAGCTCGAAAGAATGGGAGTGTTGGCAGAGTGCGCATTTGTCAACCCAAACTTCTCAACAATATCATTAATAAACTTTGTCTGGCGAAGAAGAAGAATGCCTTGTTGTCAGTGTCGTTGAACTTGAATACCCAAACAAGAATGTATCTCACCAAGATCCACCATTTCAAATGCAGTCGATAAAAGCTTCTTCATAGCATTCAAGAAAGCAATATTATTTGACACAAGAATAGTGTCATCAACATATAGAGCAAGAATAATAAAACATTTATCCTCCCTTTTGATGTAAAGATTTGGGTCAGCAAAGCATGCAACAAAACCTTTAGATGTGAGGAACTGATCAATCTTAATATACCAAGCACGAGAGGCTTGCTTCAATCCATATAATGCATGATGAAGCTGGCATACAAGATGCTCCTTTCCTGCAATCATAAAACCTTCGGGTTGCTCCATATAGATTTCTTCTTCAAGATCTCCATTGAGAAAAGCCGTTTTAGCATCCATTTGGTGAATTTCTAGATCAAATAGTGTTGCAAAAGCCAAAAGCATACAAACAGTTGTGGATTCTGCTCTTGCAATCTGCGAGTAACCTTTTGCAACAAGTCGTGCTTTGAACTTATCAAACGAGCCATCAGCTTTGGTCTTGGTTTTATAAACCCATTTACATTTTATAGGAACACGATTTGGGGAGAGTTCAGTAAGAATCCATGTACCTTTGGAGATTAAAGAATCGTACTCAGCTTGCATAGCTTCTTGCCATTGATCCCTTTGAGACAAATTGATAGCTTCCATATATGATATTGGATCCTCTTGGACAGGCATAGCATCATCAAAAACATCATATTCAATAGAATAGAATCCATGCTCTATCTCGATAGGAAGATCCACATATATCTCCAAATTTTCATCAATCTTCTTTGGAGGTGAAGGAGGTTTATGATCATCAAAATTAGTAGACTCACAAAGCAAGTAAGGAAATGCACTAAGCAAAGACTGTGTATCATCTGAAACATCTGATGACGATGTGCCACCCATAGTCTTCTCATCAAATATAGCATCACGACTAATGATAACCTTTTGAGTAGAAGGATCTATTTGTAACCTTTGGAATGATCTGAATAACCAAGAAAAATAACCTTCAAACCTGGAGGATCCAACTTATGTCGAGTGTCCTTGGGCACATGAATATAAGCAATGCAGCCAAATGTGCGAAAGTGAGGGACTGAAGGTGTCTTCCCTGTCCAGATTGTTATAGGAATTTTACTAGCAGGTGCAGTTGTTGGAAGATGATTTTGAATAAAAACGGCTATTAGAAGTGCTTCAGTCCAAAACTTTCGAGACAAACCAGAGTGTATAAGCATGCAACGTATAGCATTAAGAATAGTGTGATTTTTGCGCTCAACAACACCATTTTGCTGAGGAGAATAAGGAACTGTAAACTCATGATGAATACCTTGATCCTTACAGAAGTCATCAAATAGATTGGATACATATTCATCGCCATTGTCACTGCGAAGAGTCTTTATAGAGAATCCAGTTTGAAGCTCCACATTTATCTTGTATTGCTTAAATATAGATAAGGCCTCAGACTTATGTCGAAGAAGATAGACATGTGTGTACCGTGAGAAATCATCAATGAAAGCTATAAAATATTGATATTGAGACTTTGAGGCAGGAAAAGGACGGCAAATATTGGTATGAACCAAATCCAAGAGAGCACAGGAATGTGATGAAGTAGAAGCGTGGAAAGGCGAACGATGGTGTTTTCCAAGTGCACAGTACTTAGATATTCCCATACGTGGATGAGATTTAAGATCCATACCTTGCAAAAGACCATGACGATGAAGATCAAGAATTTTGGCAAAATCGGAGTGTGCAAATCATTGATGCCATAATTTGCAATCTGCATCTCCAGGGGCAGTAACAACATTTTACCATGTCGAGGAGGCACTGCTATAGTATGTCCGTCTTCTCTATATGACATTGATTATGATCAAAGCCAACAAACAAACCAAGATCAACTAGACGAGCAACAGAAAGAAGATTTCTTTGCAAATCTGGAACATGAAGAACTCCTCTTAATATTCTAGTGGATGAAACAGTCCCCAGATATAAATCACCCACTCCTTTGACTTGACAACTCGTATCATCCGCAAGGTAAACAAACTTCTTGACAGGAAGAGAATGATAATTGTGAAGCCACTGCGATTGGTATATCATGTTTCCAATGGCACCTAAATCAATGATGAATAGAGAACCATCACGAACATGAAGTACCTTTTCTGAAGAGATATCATGATGGACAAAATTGAGCTCCTACAGATGAGTATGATCATCATCAGTTGTAGTTTGTTGAACAATATAAGCTCGAGAATGTTCTTCATCATATCTACGTTTATAACAACAACTAGATGGATGATCTATATGTGCACAATAATCACAAGGAGGAAAGCTTTTGGACGAGCGAGGTTGCTTTGTAGTAACTCCATGCTGCTCATCATATTGACGTGCCCAGCAATCAGAAGCCACATGGCCTTTCTTATCACAATAAGAACAATGTTTGTTAGGATAAGGAAGACGAAAAGATTTACCACCTTGATTAGGGCGTCCACCCTGCTGAAAACGTGAAGCGGGACGCTTACGAGCAACAAAAGCAGCATCAAAATCCCTTTGTTTGCGAGCATCGGATTTTTCCAAATGATGCTCATGACATTGAGAATATTCAATAAGATATATAAATTCTTTGCCAAAGTGGATATAATCCTTGTTAGACAAAATAGTGATGATATTGTCATATAAAGGATCTTTAATGGTATGAAGAAGTTAAGTAACAATATGATTTTTAGCAATAGGAGCGTCGGTAGCACCAAGCTGATTGATAACGTCTTTAAAAGCCTCGATATGAGAGTGCATAGAAGTACCAACCTTATATTGAAGATTCTTCAAACGAGTTTGGAGATATAAAATTTCGGTGACCGATTTCTTCTCAAACGTTGAGATAAGATACTCCCAAACAGCATGAGAGGTTTCCAGATGAAAGACATCCAACATAAGTGAGTTAAGAAGTGCAGACAATATATAATGACGAGCCGCTTTGTCACGACAAATCCAATCAGTATGATCAATTTTCCATCGTTCAAATAACGGGCCATCAGTAATCAGAGAATTGTCATTCATCACATCAATAGGTTGAACTGGGCAAGACAGGTTGCCCAAAACAATATCAAATAATTCGTCACCTTCAAGAATTAGTATCATCTTTGCTTTCCACCCAGGAAAGCCTTGTCCTTGGAAGAAGGGAACTAAACATTGGCCAAACGGATATCCGTTAACAATTATGCAATTGGCCATGCCTGTATTTCGAGAGAAAACAAATAAGATGAGATCGCAGAATCTGCAAACCATGAACAAGACGAGCATAGTTGAGATGTGTGACAATAAAAATAGGGAGATGCACGTAAGAACGACGGAAAGTATTGAGTGACTAAAAAGAAAGCCCAAAATAGAGAGACATAATGTGCAAGACGAGATGATGCATATAAGAAAAGTGCTATTTCGGTTGAACAAAGAATGTGAATGAGAATAAAACATCGCTAAAAATAGCAAGATGTTTGCTTGTCGTAATCAACGTTATTAACAAAGATGAGGGATTAATGAATTGTAATTGGGGATTAACGAACTGTAATTAGAATTACAGTTTTAAATAAAGAATCGCAGATTCAAGTAGAACTGTTGTCTTGAATCCTGAACTGTCATAACTTTTGATCCAGAACTCTGATTGACAAGCGGTTTTGACAGGATTCGAGAGCACGACGAGAGCTACGCATCCAGACCTGGTTCTTCCTTGTTGTTGCTATGCATCCATAGCTTCAATACCATGTTGAGAGAGAGAGAGAGAGAGAGAGAGAGAGTACGAGAGAGATACACAAGACATGCTCCCAAAGAATGATTCATATTGATGTAGAGTTATTATATATAGGTGAGACCCAAGTCAAGTGAGAGATGATATATATAGTTGTAACAGAGATGAAGTTGAGGATTTAGAACTGTTGACTCATAAAGCTTATGTGGTTGAGAATGGTAGCTAGTTTCAATATGTAGAGGTTGATGAAGACAGATTTTAGACATGGATTTTGACTCTTATTGTGA
Organism: Lygodium microphyllum; assembly: GCF_053477565.2. Lineage (NCBI taxonomy): Eukaryota > Viridiplantae > Streptophyta > Polypodiopsida > Schizaeales > Lygodiaceae > Lygodium > Lygodium microphyllum. The sequence goes on along the minus strand of NC_141148.1, from coordinate 123,939,911 downwards.
TGTTGTTGTTGTTTTGGACTCTCATAAGCTTTGTAAGTTGGTTGATGATGGTATGAGTAGCGCTAGAGAGAGGCTTTTGTTTGTGAAGTTGTTGATGTTGATCAGAGTAGCTTAACCTCATGCTTCTCAATGTTTGTGTGGATGACTGTATGGTAGATTTAGGCAACAATATAGAAGATAAATTTTCATTGAAAAGTCTTTTAGTCTCCTTGAGTTCTAAATAATGGTTGTGATGATTTTGATTGGGGTTTTGAGGAGCTTGAGAGTGTCATCGATAATAACGTGAAAGAAAATATGAGTAAGGCTATGCAATTGAAGGAAGATATATCAAAAACTAGGGGAACAGAGTTTGAATGAGATTGCGAGATAGAAGTAGAAGAGAACTAGACAATTGGGTATTTGGATGAGGATTATGAACCTGATGTGTTGCCTAATGTGTTTATAGCTTCTTGTGAGATTCCTTCTAAAATTATTTGTGGGGATGTTATGAAAAGTCTTGACCATTGTGTTTGTGAAGTAGAAGAGTTGGAGTCTTGTTTTGTTGAAGGGATGAGTAGTTTGAATGGTTGTCTTAGAGAGAAGTCCCATGTTTTGATGAGTTTGGATGTTTTGTAGTGATGGAAGATGTTTTTCTATCATTTTGTAAAGATTTTTTGGATTGTTTGAATGTCATTGTGGATGGAACTAATTTTTGGCAACCTACAAAGGGTTGAAACCGTGCTAAAAAACCTTAGAATTATCATGTTTTCCCTTATGGTGAGTGGGAGGCATATGTGGATTATTGTAGATCATGAGTTTACATTGACAATGTGGGTTGCTTTGAGGGTTTTGGATTTCAAAACTTTGTTGATTTTGAGAATTTTATCGATGTTTTTTTGTGTTCATTAAGGACTTGTTTGAGAGAGATATGCCATTGATTTGTTCGATTTTGAGTTTGATGAGGAGTTCATGGATAAATTGTTGGGTTCGATTTTTTATTGGCTTGTAAATGTTGCATCATTTTATGATAGCAAACTGCTACGTTTGAATGCTTCCAAACTAGAGGGAGGGATAAATATGCCAAGAGTTTTTGCATAAATTGAAAAACCCTAGAAAAGCATTAGTTTGACAAGATTTTTATTAGCATAGTTGCTGTGTGGTTGTCTGATTTTTTGTTTCGTACTTGATTTATTTGTGTTTGTCTAGCTTAGGAATTGTTTTTGTCATTTTGTTTGGATTTTTTAGTGTGGAATCCTAATAGTGTTGGTCGAGTTTGGAGTTTTCTAGACAAGTTAGAGCTAAAGATTGTTGGTAGCTATTGAACATCTTGAAACACATATATTCTCGCTGATACTCTTGCACATCATGGGGACTTATGGATTCACGAGCATTTCACATTGCACTTGTTGAATCCACTGCACTTGGGGGTTGTCTCTCCTGATTTTTTTCAATTACTTCCATGCCAAGGGTTGGATTGATGCACATTTTGTATCATCGTTGAGAACTTACACGGCATGATGCCTACTATTGTAGCTATATGTAGTAAATTGTAGATGCATGAGCACTTGAGAGAGCACCTTTCATTGTGCATGCATTGTTCTGTGCATGCACAAAAGTGTGGATTTTTATCATCAAATTAGAAATTTCTAGTTGAGTGGGATAGGAGGTTGGGTGAGTTTGAGGGTGGTAAAGAACTCCTTTAGTTGTGACATGTGTTGTCACTCTTGTTCAACATCATGAGGACCATTTTTTTCTGAGAAACTTTGAGATTTTGGGAGGGTGGAGAAGAGTACTACAATATTTTTTCTTGCTCATTGATAAGAGGTGAGGTTAAGAAACTAAAATAATTGTGGAATTGTGTTTGCATCTTGCATTACACACGAGCACATGTAGATGGGCTAGGCACTAATTTTTTTAGTGCATCCATCTTTTCGTGTGGTTTTCTAAATTGGTTGGATGTCGTTGTGGATGGATTTGAGTTTGGTATAATAGAAAGGGTTGACATGTTATTCAAGGACCTTATAATTGTCATGTTTTTCCGTAGGGCAGATGGGAGGGGTATGTGGATTATTGTAGCTGATGAGTTTATCATTGATAGTGTGGGTTGTTTTGAGGGTTTGATTTGAAAACTTTGTTGATTTTGAGAATTTTATGGATGACTTTTGTGTGTTTATGGAGGAGTTTTTTGAGAGATATGTGCCATTGATTTTCTCCAATTTTTAGTTTGATGAGGAGTTCATGGATAAATTGTTGGGCTCGATTTTTGATTGGTGTGTAAATGTTGCATCATTCTATGAAAGCAACTACTACGCATTAATGATTGCAAACTAGGGAATGGCTAAATATGTCAAGTATTTTTTGCATAAATTGCAAAAACCTAGAAAAACATTAGTTTGGCAAGATTTTAGTCAGCATAGTTGTTGTGTGGTTGTTTGATTTGTTGTTTTTGTAGTTGAACTATTTGTGTTTGTCTAGTTCAAGAATTGTTTCTATCATTTTGTTTGGATTTTTGAGTATGAAAACTTGATAGCCTTAGTCAAGATTTGGGTTTTTTGGATAGATTTTGAGCTAAAGATTCTATGGTAGCCACTAAACATCTTGAAACATGTATATTTTCTTGCCAATACTCTTGCACATCATGGGGACTTATGGATTCACAAGCACTTCACATTGCACTTGTTCAATGCATGGACACTTGAGAGAGTACCTTTCATCGTGCACACATAGTTTTTTGCATGCATGAGAGTTTGTATTTTCATCATCAAATTAGAAACTGTTGGTTGAGTGGTAAGGAGGTTGGTTGAGTTTGAGGGTGGCAAAGAACACCTTTAGTTGTGAGATGGGTTGTCCTTCTTAGTCAACATCATAAGGACCATTATTTTTTTGACAGACTGTGAGATTTTGGGAGGGTAGAGCAGACTGCTGCAACATTTTTTCTTACAGACTGATGTGAGGTGAGGTTAAGGATATAAAATAATTATGGAATTGTGTTTGCATCTTGCATGACGACATAGGGGCATATGTAGATTAGCTAGGCACTAATTTTTTCAGTGTATCCATCTTTTTGTGTCGAGCATTGTTTATATGATTGAATAGCATGGAGCTGACTTTGCATTTTTTCTCAACACATATGTGACTCCACATTTGCATACATTCTCGAAGCATGTTTAAAAAAAAAGACATAATTGCACTGAATCAAAAAAAGGTAACCATGAAAAAAAACTTTCTTTGAAGACTCAAGGAGGGACTAGAGCCATTGATCTTGGAAGAGAGTTTTTTGACTAAGGCTAGCGCTGGCCACATTGGTCACCATATTTGAAGTTAGTTATAAAGGACGGTGTTATTTATGGGAAAGGCAACATGTTCTAAGGGAAACCTTGATTGATATGGACTAGCGTGAGCCTGTGGAAAGTTTCTTATTAGCATTCATTATGGTAAATAAGAATGTTTTGGGTGGTGGTAATAATGGGACATGATAGCTTTCTCCTTCTTCTATGATCATTGGCACTCTAAATAACAATAATGACTCGTGAAGATATTTCAATGGAATTAGTGGAGTAAGGGTCCTATTTTAGGTAGTTTGTGTAGGGGAGATTGATAAGATAAAGGCTATCTAAACTAATGAGAAGAGAGTGGCCTTCTACATTGACCATGGATAGTGTTTTTATCATGTGGGTCTAGCAAATAACTAAGAGACTCAACATTTATGAACAATCTTAACTAGAGTCAAATGTGATTTTGTTGATCAAGAAACATCATGGAGGCTTTCTATCAACCTAACTACAAGATACAAGAGGGAAGAAGTTGACATTCTAAAGGAGGTGCTCTACGTGGAGCTAGAAGGGTATTTGGAAGTGGCAGGCTTGCTTATTGGTTTGCCATTTTATCATGATGAAGGGGAGAATACGTAGTGTGGCACTCTAGGTTGCATTGTGTTTGCTTAGGGTGGTACTTTTTTGAATGTTGAGGTTTGTGTTTTTTGGGAGATATGTATTCTTTTAGGAAGCTACCATTGCAATCTATGCAAGTTGCTAAGTCATGTTTTCCCTGTGTATGAAGATGAAGCCCAAGCATATTGGATGCTTTAATGTTTTTGAGGATGACTCAGATCAAGACAATGTAGATTCACTTCATGGGAGCAAAAGCTTGCTGTTCAAAAAAAAGGAGAAGAGAAAGAGATTGTTGCAAAACATGATGATGAGTGTATTGTGAAAAATAAGATAGCATAGCGCAAGTTTCAGAAAGGGACAGTAGAGTATCTTGTTCCTTGGATATCAACAAAAAGCTCTAACAAGATTGAGTAGCAGAAAAGACAGATGTAATGAGTCTATACTATAATCGTCTTGTCTGTGCAAGGATGATCAATAGTTTGTCAACTACAGCTGCAATATGGAGAATGATAGATATAATTATTTATAGCATAGCTAAAGTTGATGAAAAAGGATAGAAAATCAAAGGATGAATTATCCTACAAGCCTTACTATTCAAGTACATTTCATGCAGTTGTGTTGATGACACACAATCAAAAGAAAGATGACTGGAGATTCTGAGTGATCTGGGGGGGGGGGGGGCGGCGGAAGGCCATAGTAGTCACCTATGTATGCTAGTGAAAGCTTAAGAGTGTGAAAGATGACTGGAGATTCTAAGTGATCTGGGGGGGGGGGGGGGATGGGGGCGAAAGGCCATAGTAGTCACCTATGTATGCTAATGAAAGCTTAAGAGTGTGATTGTCTATAGCTAGGGGAAGTTACTATATGTATATCCTCTACATCAAGTGTGTTCAAGGCCTATTCATAAATATCCTTATCTGTGAAAATTTTTAAATAAAACATAACCCTTGTCTATTCAATCTATAAATAACCCCTATATATTACACCCTTTTGTTTTAAAAAAATGTATTAAAATAATTTTTTTAAAATACCATTTTTTGAACTCACGTGACACACACATATATTCATGAGTAACTTACCCAAGGTCTGCAACAAGATGATAATGATAAGCATGAAGAGGATGATAGAAATGAAGAGGAGCAAGAATATGGAAATGAGTAGCAAGAGGCTAATGGCTCCTCTAGCTTTGTATTAGACTCTGAGTTTGAGACTAATCATAGAACTCAACTCCCAAATTTGATCAACAATATGCAAAACCAATTTATGCAAACGAAGATGCAAGGAAGCATTGAGTTTTCTATGATTATGTTGATGAAATGGTGCTTGTGTTTTGAAGAACAAAATGAAATAAAAAGAAAAAAATCTTTAATAGCTTTTCATTGGAAAGCCAAACATTAGAAAAGCATTAAGCTTTTGTTTGAAAAATCACACACCGTGTTTTGAGAGGACAAAAAGCATATACAAAGGGGAGAGAGAGAAGGATTAGGGGTCCCTTCTTTGAATTCCAAAACTTGTTTCTTATGTGAGGAGAGAGGAGAGTCACAACAAGTGTGTGTGGAGGCTTGTTGAGTTGCTTGAAATTTTTGAAAACTTGGATGCTAAATGTCGCACTACTGCAACAAACTCCAAAGAGGTATGATGAGTTTATGCAAAAAAAAAATCTAGTTCGCATGATGAACTTTTTTCAATGTGATTAAGGTGTTAGATGCTCTTCCAGAGTGTGCTTTCATAGAAATTAAGGTACAAGAGGCATAATTGGTAATTGATGTTGGTGTGATGGTTGTGTTGTGGTCATTAAAAAATGTTTTTTTTAAAAGTTGTACTTTGACAAAGTCAATTCCCTGATTAGCAGTCCTTGTGACATCTCATTTTTGGGTTGTGTGCCAGTATTATCCTTACACACCACTTAATAAACATCTTTTTGGGTGCCTCCACTAAGAAGTACCACTAAGTTTGACTTTGCTGTGACTTATTGATTTGTTAAGACTATTTTTGGATGGCTAGTTCTTTCTTGAAATTTCACATTATGAAAGGAAAGGATCCTCAACGATTCCTCCAAATATTTGAGCTTGAATGCATAATCCAGTGAATTACTAACTCGACCTTAGAAGTCCAAATTTTGAAATATCAGTTGTTGGATTCATGGGACCTCAAATGGGCCGGCACTGGCTATGGCACTAGCCGTACCTCATGCTCATAACAGACATACACACCCTCACGGCCTTGCAGACCAGGAGCGTCAATCTACTGTTAAAGGACAAACTGTCCTAAAGCTTAATCTATGCGTTTATAGTTTTATAGTTTTGTAGTCCAATGTTTCTCTTTCTATAAACTCCACAGACGGAGAACCCATACACACTGGCCATAAATGCCACGATAATCACATACATGGGAGGCAACCTCTCGGTAGGAACACTGCGGCCCCATTGCAGCTCTCCTACATCGCAGGGATTAGCCCCTTGATGCGCTGCTCAACATATAAAACAAACGAACAAACTCCACTCTTTTATTTCAAACGTCTCCAGGAGATACCATGCTTCCTCACCAAATAATCCCACAAGAAACGAACATCTATCCTACGGCTTAGGATGCCTTTTCACACTCAAATGTGGGTCATTGTCATTGAAAACAGGTGCTATGCATCCAGGTTTTTTTTCCTGATACCATGATCGTCATGCACATGCAAAAGTGGATGATTCTAAAGTGCTCAAACATCATTTTAAATTAGAAACACGTGGTGCACAACCAGGCTTTTCAATGCATTTACTAACCCGTTGCGCTGATGTAAGGATAGCATCGAGATAACACTCGTGCTACTATCCTCTTAATTAACATACCACGAACTCTATGACATGATGTGCATTAGAAAAATCAGCAACAATCAGCACACAAATCACACCATTCAAACATCCCAACCCCCTACGTTTAGGTATTGCTTTTGTTGCATAGGTGTAGAGGTTCATTTTGTCATGTTTTGATGTAGAAAAAGCAATAAATCACAAACTTTGATAAGGAGATAGGGAAAACTAAGGCAAACCTCATGCTTTTCCACTACCATACATCCACAAACAATCATTATATTTTTCCTTATTTTTCCAAGACGTATTTCTATTTTTCCCCTTATTTTTTTCATTTTCTTGATTTATTTGGCAATAAAATATACTATTTTCTGCTTTTTCTTGTTCTAATCACTTCAGCATACTAACATTCAATTTATCTTCCATATTCCGCCCATGGGAACATCTTTTACCCACCCGAAACGGAAAAACTACCATTTTACCGCTAAAAGACCGCATTTTGGGTTTACGAAAATTAAATAAAGCATGTAAATCATTGCAAAATCAAGATTTTTTTATACACAGTAGTTACTCATGATGCAAAGAGCACTCACACAAATTTTCATCCAATAAGAACATAGTTATCATCATAAACTATCAAAAATCCTTCATTTTGTTCATAAAAATTATCATACCGTGTTTTTACGTAACCCGAGACACCTTGAATGACTGCATAACCAGCAAATAGAGCCTCCATTACTCTCAATCCAATGCTGCATTTCAATCTTCAGCATCTCCATGAATCTTCATCACCACTTCCTTCATTCTCCTTCCCCGGTTCCTTCTTCAAGATGGTACACATGAACAACCCATAGAGGGGAGAGAGAGGGAGGAGAGAGAAAGACTAGATTCTGTTCTCTTCATCCAGACAGCCATTTCTTGCGTGAAGACTGGTGATATCAGCAGCCACGAGGGAGAAGTTGCTAGGTATCATGAGTTCCATGGCTTACATTCAGCCCAAAAATCGATTGGGGGGGAGAAGATGGCGCATTTTTCGGCCGCCATTCCTGCTCATGCTTCTTCACGCCATCACGTTTTTTCATCAAAAAATTAGAAGGGGGGGGGGGGGGGGGGGGGGGGTTAAAATATCCAAAGGGCACCCCCCCTTTGGTCCTCAAAGTTGTCCACCTCTTCAAATCTTGGCCCATTTTTGGCATTTTCCTCGTCCGGGCTCCGATTCAAGCTCTGAAAAATCCTGCGCGTCCGTCTTGACATCCCGCATTGACTGGCAGCTCCTGACATCCCATAGGGCAGTTGAAAACATTATCAAAAATCCACAAGTGTCGCTCGGGTGCCTTTTAAAATCCATCTTTCACTTGGTGCTTAAAATCGTCCTAGCTGCAGCCGCCGCCTTTGATGCTAAATATTTTTCCCCTAAATTCCATATTTCTTGGCAAGTTTTAGGCACATCCCGAGCTCAAAACTCTGCTCTCATTGGCGACCACGGGATAGGGTGACTCAGCTCATCAAATCCCACAATAGATCTGTACAAAACAACCAAAGGAAGCATCAAGCTGATATAAAATAGATACATACTAAAACATACCACAATGCTCACCCTACCCCGTGACAAAACCAAGGCATGAAATCCACAAGGAGTAGGCCTAGCATAATCTGATAAAATGGCCGAAGCTAGTCACTAACCGACTACTCTAACACAACCAAACTAAAAAGAACTATCAAAGAGGTCGCCCTAAGTGGTGATCTGAACTACCTACCTAACTAAGGACAACACAACTAGGAGCTCCTACTAGGCGAGGACTCCTATAGCCTGATCAAGAAGTATTTTCTTTTAACACATTTCTTCTTTTAGGTTTTTATTCTACCATACTCGAGCGTGTAAAAAGGAGCGAGCTGAGCATAATGATCCAAGGAGAACAGGGCATCGGCCTTAGGTCCTGTCTCGGTACCCAAGAACCTACCAAGCCCTCGCAAGACGACACTTAATCCTTTTCTGACGCTCACTTTTATTTTCGCTCCAACCTTCCTTACTTTCTTCTTTTCCAGCAAGACGCCATCCCTAGGAAGACAAGGCATCGGCCCCGGGTCCTGACTTGTCCCCAGGAACCTACCAGGCCTTCGCAAGGCGATGATCAACTGCTTATAAAATTTCCTTTCTTTTCTTTTCTATTTTTAGAGGGGTTAAAACCCCTTTTTGCACACCTTTGTATATATTTATTGTCTTTAAGATATTCAGGGTTTTTCTTCCTCAATATCATCATCATTTTTTCTTTTGGCAGGCTTCTCTAACTGCCTCACAACTAACAAGAACTCCTAGAATGGCTGCCTAGCAGGCTAGCAGAACAAGGTCACTAGAACTACCTTGTAAAACAGGTCTTTCGATGTCTGGCAATGCCTTTACAGGAGGCAACAACTACTTAGCCCTCCCTCAGACATACCTAACCTAAACCTGGGACTTCATGCCTTGGACGCCGGTCCCCAATCAAGAAAAGAAAATCCCCTACAAGTACACAAACACATATAACATAAGAACACAGTACTCGTAAAAGAGAGATATCACCTGGATAGGGCCACGAGAAGCTTACGTGCGACATAGGCTCCTTCCAAGCTCTTCTTTGAACCTGTCTAGCATAGGACTAAAACAAGAAACCATTAACCGCACCTGTACTAAATAGACAACTGGCCCTCTTGGCATAATGAAATAAAGCATTTAAAACATCGCAAAACTGGCCCTCTTGGCCTAATGAAATCAAATAGAATAGCACCTACACATCCCTCCCCGAAAGAGTACAAATATACAATAATATGCTCCTTTCCAAGGAGGAAAAATAGTAGGGCTCACAATCCTAAGCTAAATTCATAAGATTATGACCCATCCCTCCTGCATATATAGCAAGAGGCGTACGCATAACATGTTGTTTAATCAGCCTATGGGTCTAGGATAACAACGGTAGATTGATCTCGGCTACTCTTTGCATCACCCATATCAACCATCGCCTGCTATATATTGCATGCTCTAATAACATTCCCCACAAGCGACTGGGTCCTGTCTCATTATTGATAGCAATATCCAAACTAGAACCACAGTTGAAGAAAATGTCTTCTTCATAAGCAAGATTTTCCAACGAATCTGCAAACTGATTCCAATAATGTGGAATCAGCTGAAAAGACACTCTCTCAAATTCCTCAAGTAGGGTCGGTGATACATACAAAGGATGGGATTTCGCACTATGTATGTCCCATCTAGCTGATTCAAAATGAACTGGGAATCCCCTTTTACTAACAACCGCCGAAGACCACCTTGTTTGGCAATATGTAGTCCTATAATCAAGGCTTTATACTCCGCCATGTTGTTAGTAAATCCTACCCCAAGATAAGCAGCTAACTTCATCGTAACTCTACGTCGGGGATCTCAGATTACTACTCCAACACTCCCTTTTTTACTAGGGCCCTTGGAAGCCCCATCGAAATATAATGTGTACATCCACAATGGGTTTACACAGACTGCCATCATGAACTCCTCAGTTCGTAATTATGATAGTCAAAATTTAGCATATTTAGAGGATGAACTGACGGCTCCATCCCGCCTTCTTCATTCAACTCAACAGGGATACTTGTCAACATTCGTAAGCAGTGATGGCAGAAGACTTTGATCTCCCATACAAAGGTTCCGTCTTCTTGCTCAATTACTTTGTATCCTTTGCTCCACCAGATAAGTTTCCCTTGATGGTATCTCTGCTCCAAATAAGGAATTAACCGCCCCATCAACTAGCTTTAAGCTCTTTTGCAGGTCTCAAATCAGCCCCAACATGGACCTGCAATGCATTTTTCTATATTAGCATACTTAGAAATAATAAGGTTTAATCTTATTAAGATTAACCTTATTTTTAAATTCTACTCCTTGCATATCAGCTAGTAGAGCCGTAGACCTATTTTTCCCTATCTTGACAATCTTGTAGGGGACATCCCATCTAGGTTCCAACTTCCCTGGAAACAACTCCCTACGCGCATCGTAATACAGAACTAATTTCCCTTTTTTAAAGGTATACATCTTTGCTTTAAGATCGTGCAACTGCTTCATCCGACGTTTAGCTACCTCCTGGTGTAATAAGCTCTGCAACTTCAGTTCATCCAGGTGGGCTATGATCGTGAAACGTTCAAAGAGTGAATCCTCCTCTCCCAAAGAGTGGTTAATTACAAACCGTATGGTTGGCAACTCAATTTCGAGGGGTAATACACACTCTTTCCCATAAACTAATTTAAATGGAGTATGGCCGGTAGCTCGCTTGATTGCCACATACAACTTCCTGTCCCAGTCTCGTTTATTCTCAGAGACTATTTTAGACAAGATACCCACAAGCTGCTTATTAGTACTTTCGACTTGCCCGTTGGCTTGTGGATTATAGGGGGTCATTTTATTGTATTTGATTTGCCACAAGCCTCAGTTAGACTTTTAATCACTTTTTTCAAAAAGTGGGTTCCACAGTCTGATACTAGTTCCTTCGGTGGACCGAAACAGCAGATAATCTGCTCTAAAAGGAAACTTGCAGTCTTTTTTGCATTGTCCTGCCTCATCGCCCACGTTTCTGACCATTTTGTAAAATAATCAGTTGCTACTATAATGTATCTCTTCTAGGTAGTAGATGATGGGGTGATAGGACCCACAAATTCAATGCCCCACTTCTCAAATGGAAGGATAGCCATGATAGGCGTAAGTGGGAGTTTCCTATTCTCTCTGCTGTCATGTCTTTGACAGGTATCACATCTCTTAACATACTCAAAGGAATCTTGGAAGATGGACGGCCACCAATATCCAGCTCTTAAAGCTTTCTGTGCCATCAACCGTCCAGCGAAGTGCCCTCCATACGCAGGGTCATGGCACTCTTCCAAGATGAAAGGAACCTCATCAGGCATCATACATCGTCGGTAGATATCATCCACACCCTGCCGATATAGTGTTCCTGCGATCAAGGAAAACTTCAAAGCCTGTTGTCTGATTTTTCACTTTTCAGATTTTGATAAACCAGCTCCAGTCTCTCCCATTTATAGATAATGTGTGATAGCAACATACCAAGATGGGATAGAAGCGGTATCAATTTTAAACATTTCTTCAATATCACTTCCTTCAGCCAAAGTCTCTTTCGGCTCCTCGAAATCCACAAGGCATTCCACAATCCCCTGCAACCTCGGTGGCTTACTCTTAATCTCATAATCGAACTCCTGCAAAGTGATTAACCACTTTGCCAAATGATCAGGCGATTGTAGCTTGTTCATAAGAAATCTAAGCCCTTCTGCCTTTGTATAGAAAACTACCTTCTCATAGAGGATGTAGTGCCTAATTTTTTTAGTCGCAAAGACCATCGCAAGAAGGCACAACTTCTCCATGTAGGTGTAGTTAATTTCTAATATGCCCAATTTTCGACTAGCAAAATTTATTGGATGATACCACTTTTCCTCCCAGATTTGGGCTAAACTGGTGGCTGCTGAAAATATGTAAAATACCTCACCTCTTTTAGATGCTTTTAAAACTGGTGCTTTTACTAGCTCCTATTTCACATCCTCGAAAGCTACCTTACAAGGGTCACTCCATACAAATAGACAGTTAAAAGATAATAAGTTCGTTAATGGCAATGTCCTTTTTGCCAAGGCATTTATAAACCTCCGATAGTATCCTATCGATGACAGAAAGCTATGTACCTCTTTCGGAGTGCATGGTGGACTCATAGTGACTATAACCTTGATCTTTTCAGGGTCAGTTTGCGATCCCTAATATTGAATTGACCACATGGCCTAGCAATAGCCCATAAGGCACTCTAAAGACACACTTCCGTGAACTACAACAAAAAGGCCTCATAGATGCACTTTTAGACGCGATTTTTGAATATAGAGAAAATCTTACGGGCGCGTCTATCCGCCCGTCTATTTGTGAGTCTACCGTGTCGCGTCTATAATCGCATATATGAACGAATTTACACGCAAAAATAAACGCGCAATAGACACACATATACACCCGTGAATACAAGCGCATAATAAAACACAATATTAGTGAGTTTGGGAATCTCCCAATTCCCATTTTTTGAATACTAAAAATGTGGCACACGGATAACATGCCCATAAGTTTCTCAAAACCATATCATGTGACCTATCATTTGAAAGCGCTTGAAAAATGGAATCTATTGAGATATAGATCGCTCGATTTGGAGTTATAGTGTTCAAGTTATGACAAATCCAAAGATTTGACCACGTGTCCCAAACTTATGAGAAATTCCCATATTCCCCAATATGGTGTTATAAACCAAAATTTCTATTTATTTAATTCATTTTGTGCGTCTATTAGTGCGTCTATTTGGCAGTTAGATGGGCATATAGACACGCTTATAGACGCGCTTTTAGAAGCACCCGTAGACGTGAACGGAAAACAAAAAATCTCCTTTTAAAAAAAAAGATATTTAATTTCTTTTTTAAATTTGAATTATCTAGCGCATGTACTCTGCACTGTAGACGCGCTTATAAACACGCATTTTCTGCAATTTAGACGCACGGATAGACATGCAAAACAAAACTGGAAAAAAAAAACCAGAGAGCATGTGGTTACTTTGCAATTTAATTTTCTGAAATGGATCTAAAAGCACGAGAATTGAAAATAAAAGACCATGTATTCATTATAGATCAAAAGCATTTACATGGGAAGTTTAAGTGCTTACGACCTAAAGCGTGGCCGCAAGCAGTAGGCTCAAAGATGGATCATACATATACAAGAAAACAAGGCCATAGAGGAGGTATGGTGCTCCTCTACGAATCTGAAGAAGAAACATCTTCGCTAGTACCACCATGGCTACTAGCGTTGCTATCCCCCTCCTCGCTATGCTCCACATCCGGGTTCGCCTACACACACAAAATATCAAGGTTGCTTACGTAGACATGGTGGAGAAAAAGTTATAATTAGCTATACTTTTAATAGGAAAGTAAGAAAAACATACCTCCTCTGGCTGTCGAATCCTCATAGCCCAGTTGTATTGGTCCTCAGTGATGAGACCCTCCTCATAGAAGTGAAGCCATGTGGCTACGCGGTTATGGCCTCGATGGTAACCTACCTCTCTAGGAGTAGGTATCCTACCAATGATAGTAGTCTGCAAAACAATTATGATATATACAAACAATTATGAGACACAATGTATTAGAACAAATTATATAAAGAATTGAAAGAAATATAAATTTTAAAAAACTAGAAATCAAAATATACTTACAAACTCTGCCTCCCACGACTCTCTACCACCCGATCTGTAATGCGACGATCCCATTGTTTCCATTTGGATCCGTCGCGCCTCTTCGTGCTGGTGACTCTTCACTTTCTCTGCTGCTTTCTTCTTGGCTTTCTTCCACTCTATGCGGTGGCACATAGGTGGTTGACTATAGGCTCCACGCCCCTCCTCCTGGCTCCGCAGTGAGTCCCTTGCGCGTGTCATGAGATGGGATCTTTTGTTGTGAAGCAAATCCCTCACTTTTGTGCGTCCCCAATCATCCGAGAATCGCTGACCCTCAGGATTTGGGTATCTCCTATGGACTGCCCTCAACATCTCCTGCCACAAGCCGCTTTTCTGATTTTTGAAGGCAATGAAACAATCTTTATACGTCGCATGCACGACGCTCCTCATGTACGCCATTACATCCCTTCCTTCATCATCATGGAAGATGCCACCAGTATCTGTAACTCTATAGTACTGGCATACAAGCTCCTCTATGTGATCTACTGGTGAGGGTGATCGCTCGCCACCTACTAGGAAACCCCCACACAAGCCTCGTCCTCCCCCTCGACTCTCCCTCCTCCCTCCCTGTCGACTACCCTCTACCTCGCTGGATGCACGTGCTTCTACAGATGCTTGTGCTTTAGCCGATGCACATACAGGTACTGCATGTGGAGTACTTGCATATGGAGTACCTGCATGTGGAGTACCTGCATGTGGAGTACCTGCAATTGGAGTTTGGGAAGTAGTGCCAGGAAAAGATGTCAGAGGCGTTCCAGACATGACATTGAATACCTCATCCGCTGTGGGAGAGCGGCCAAGGTGTCTGGTCATCTCTCCAATGAAGTCTTCCCTACTAGGAAAACCTCCAAAAAATGCATTGACCCCCCTGCCAAACGAGGCCAATGTATCATTCATGCGATCCAAATCCGGATCATTGCTAGATGAACCAGGATACGACATCTGCAAAAAAAACACAGAAAAAAGACAAATTTGTTTGCATACAAAAAATCATATATTACCTACATTTTCAAAGAGCTTTCTTTAGACATTGAGCATAAAACTTAAGTGCTAATGCTTCTCATAAACAAGAAAACTGATAAACACAAACATGGGATTGGTCACATTCATCATTGCAAAAATATATTGTTTTTTATCAGAGCTGGGAGAGTTGGCGCATGTATAACCGCGTCTAAATTGCAGGTTAGATGCGCTCTCAGATGTGCTCCTAAAGTCAACCCTCTATTCAGCACGTCTATATTCGCATCTGAGATACAATATAGATGCACTGTCACACGCATATTCCAGGTCAATCTGCGCGCACGTGTATCATCACGTGTAGACTGCAGAGCATATGCACCAGCACACGCGCTCTAAGACGCGTCCTTAGACACAATGAGAGGAAACATTTTTTCGTGTCTATACATGCGTCTACACTGAAATGTAGATGCGCTAGCAGACGCGCTCAGTCGACTGATTTTAGTCCGACGACCGCCATTGATGATTTACAAAATGCAATACATAATGGAATCAAAAATCCTAATACACAGACAGAGCAGAGAGAGAAAGAGAAACAAAGAGAGAGAGAGAGAGAGAGAGAGAGAGAGAGAGAGAGAGAGAGAGAGAGAGAGACTCACCTTGGGTGTTTGGTGTGGCGGGTGGTGGCGCTTCTTCCTTCTCCTTCTTCCTCTCCTTGGTAAGTTACCCTCCCTTGATGCTTGCTTGCTTGCTGCTTTTTCTTGTTCTCCTCTCTTTTATTCTCTCTTTCTTCCTCTCCTTGGCTTTCCTTTTTGCCTTCTTGTGTGTTTGAAATGAAATAAGAGGTGAGTCATGAGGAGGTGAGGCATGAAGAGACTGCATGTCCGCTAAACTCAAGCTTCAGAACCACAAAAAACACAGGAAAGGAAAGGCGCAGTTTGAAAAGAAATGATTTAAGTATGGTTTGAAATTTGACGTGTGCGTCTATTTTAGTGTGTATATGCGCGTCTATTGTTCATGTAGATGCGAACATAGACGCACAAATAGACGCTAATATAGATGCATACGTAAACGCGGATATAGACGCGCATTTAGGCTTTATCATAATTTTTTGTTTTTAAGATAAGTTTTGATAGTGAATTCTTATCATAAGTTTTAATGTATTTATGATGATTTTTGTGTATTTAAAATTGAGATCTTAGAATAATTAATACGTTAGCTTTAAGTTTTTATGTAAACATATGAATGACAAATATTTTGATGTTGTCATGAATTAGGTTTAATCATGTCGTCGTCATCACCTAGTGCGGTGCATGCTGATGAGTCAATGAGCACATCCTCAAGTGAGGATGAAACCTTGCATCTTCATAATCGAGATGCATGGCTACGACGAAAAATTAAATGCATGTGTGATCGTTGTTGAGGGTGTATTTTTCGAGCACGTCGAATTGCAATGTCACACCTCAGCTTGTATGGAGAATGGGACTGAGAAAAATCACCGGTATTCATTGTTTTTTTTTACCAATAAGATTGCTAGTCTATGTTACGGGAATTATATATCAACGTACATGTAACTCCCTTTTATGGTTGAGCAGGATGCGGTGCCACATCCTCAGATGCTCCCTCCCGGGCGTCGAGAGGTTGCAAAACGTCGATGCGAGGAGGCAGAGTCTTCAAGAAGAGTAGAGACTCACGATCATGATAGTAGCCCTCATGAAATGCCCCATCAAGTCGTGGAGGATGAGATCTTGGACAACATGGTACACCATCTATTTTCACAACCGGTTCAGGGAGAAGGTCACTCTACGAAGCCAGATGATCCACTATATGTAGCATCATCTACTTCGTTGTATGAAGGTTGTACGTACTCCATTCTTCGTGCGTCCCTCGAGATACTTAACTTGCAAACAATTTATGGATGGAGTAATGTTAGTTTGGATGCGTTATTGAAGTAGGTATCAATTCAGTTTGGCTTATGAATCATAATATTAATTGTTCTATTTTGAAATCAGACAGAAATATATGTTGGTGGTTTTTTAACTCACTTTTAAAAATATATGTAGGTTATTATCACAAATGCTTCCAAAAGGAAACAAATTGCCAACTAAGAGAGAGCAAGCAAGACATTACTTGACATCTCTGGGAGGCCTCGATTATGTCAAGATCCATGCATGTGTCAATGATTGTGTCTTATTTTGTGGAATTCATGAGTTCGCACGAGAGTGTCCTGTTTGTGGAAAATCAAGATACGAAGTGGAGATGAAGTCAATGGATGTGCCTCGTAAGGTTTTGCGACATTTTCCGATTGTTCCACATATAAAACTTATGTTCAAGTGTAAGTCTATTGGAAAGCTCATGTCATGGCATGCTAGTCATCGTTCAAGTGATGGAAAATGGAGATCCCTGCAGACACACCGGCATGGCAACATATAGATAATTTGTGGCCCGTTTTCAAAGAAGAGCCAAGAAATTTGAGATTTGTTTTAGGTATGGATGGAATCAATCCATTTGGCATCAAAAACACATCATACAGTGTATGGCCAGTGGTATTGGTGAACTATAATATTCCTCCATCCATGGCAATTAAAAAGGGACATGTAATGTTGTTCCTTCTGATTCCTCGAAAGCACAAGGTAAAAAACATGGACATTTACTTAGAGCCTTTGATTGAAGAGTTAGAAATGTTATGGGAAGGTATTGAGGTGTAAGATACAAGTGCATCTGCATCCTCTAGAGATTTCACATTAAAGGCCATGTTGTTGTGGACCATACTTGACTTTCCAGGATGATACGGAGAATGTTCAGGTACATGTATATAACTCTATATTTGAAATTCAAGACTTGAATCAATTGCATTTTATTAATTCAATTGTTTTTTCAGGTTTAATCACATCAGGATATCATGCATGTCCTATTTGCGATCCCTCTCTAGTTTCCTCTAGACCGCCACGTTTAAAGAAGGTTATCTACAACAATCATCATCGATTTCTTCCTATTGACCATCCCAAATATGTTCTCCCTACTAATGGAACGACTTCACAATCTCTAACCATTCGAGATTGGAAGGAGAGATGGATTAATGCCGACAGCCACCCTCCACTCGGCATGAGTCGGTAAGAAGTGCATTTCTCTCGATTGACTTTAAAGTATTTAGCAAGATGAATTGTTTACATAATATATTGTTTGTTTGTTAGGCTCTCTATACTTTTTCATCTTCCATACTGGATTGAACTCAAGATCAAAATCACCTGTTGGACCCCATGCACATATTCAAAAATGTTGTATCTACATTATGGGATCACTTGATAGGGGCTCGTGATTCAGTTAATGTAAGGGAGGATTTACGTAACATTGGTCGCATGAGATGAGCCTGGCAATGCATTGGACCCAGAGGAAAGATTGAGCTACCCAATGCACCTTGAATGTTGTCAAAGAACGAGGAAAAAATAGTGAAGGAACAAATATATAGCTTTCGAACACCCACAGGACGTATGAGATGTCTCAAGGGAGCCTTCATAAAGAAAAAGAAAAGAGGTGTGGAGCAACTATCTGGTTTGAAGTCCCACGATTGGCACAAAATGATTCAAGTAAGGGTATCTCTAACCATGAATATAGTAATTAGTGGAGTAACTATATGTAAACTTTGGGGTATGATGACTTCTTCCTCAACTAATCATTTGATCTATGAATATTATTTACATTCAGTTCATACTTCCTACTAGCATATCCCATTGTGTATCCAAAGATGTACGTGATATCATTTACAGGATGGGAGAGCTTGTGAGGTGTACTCATTTATATTTACTCGTACATTTGATTGATGAGATCGCACTTTGTGGGGCAGTTCATGCAAGCTGGATGTTTTTTCTTGAGCGCTTCATGAAAACCTTGAAAGATTTTGTGAGGCAAAAAGCACGGCCTGAGGGAAGCATGGCTGAGGGTTGGTTAGTGCAATCATCCCTTGTTTATATCTCTGAATATCTTGCTGAAGTGGATCCCTCTCAACCACGACTATGGAAAGATGATGAAGACTTGAGGATGACCTCTATAGTACCTCAAGGAAAAGGAATGAGTAAAGTGCTAACAAAAGAAGAACTTCGTAAGTTAAATAGTTTTTGTGTGCTCAATAGTGATGTAATGAGCAAATGGGTGACACTATATAATGAAGCAAGGGCAAGAAGAAAAAGCAAAAGATAAGAATTTCACACTAGATATGGACGTAATGTCTCATTTCCAGATCATCTAAATGCGCTCCCACGTCATATTGATATAGATTGGTTACATGAGAAAATGGAGAGAATGGAAAAAGAGGAGGAAATTAATATATCTCAAGAAGAGTGGGAATACGCACGAGATTGCTTATGAAAGGTGAGACATACTATCAATTAATTTGTTTCTATAAGTTTTATTTTATATAAATAATTGACATGTTTGATCTTTTATCTTTTACTACTAGTGCACATTATTCAATGCACTTTGGTGTGAGGGTAAACATCCTCCTTAGAGGAAAAGAGAAATACCCAAGATTGTGGTGTCCTTGCTCACTTCGAGGATGCCAATGGTACCATGGAAGGTTATTGTGGCTTGATCTAAGATATTCTGAAGCTTGACTTCAGACAATTCTTTATATATGTACTAGATGTGAAGTGGTTTAAAGAAGTGGTAACAAATGGTGAGCATTGCACAATCAGACGTCATCCAAGTGGTTTTGTAATCATTGACTCTACAAAATTTCACCAAAATAAGAATGACACATTAGTACTACCTCAACAATGCGAGCAGGTATATATGCAAAGTCTAATTTTTTAATATTTATACATGTGATACATATACACAATATAATAAGTATTTAAGTTTCTTGCTTTTGTTTTTCAAATACAGTTGTGTATCATCCAATGGTAAACAATAACCGATGGTGGTATGTCATCCCTATATCTAATCGTTCAAAACCAATATATGGTAATATTATTGACATGGAGATAGCAGATGACAATCCAACAATTAATGATGATGTGCATGATGACACCATAATGGATGATATGCGTGATATAGCACAAGATGAACCTCGCGAGGATGTTCAAGGAAACGCAGAAGAAGACAATAATGTGATTGTCAATGATATTGATGAAGTTTTTGAGCAATATAGCAACACATCTGATAGTGGGATAGACTTATTTATTTCATTACCTCTTGGTAACATAGACCTAGAAGTAGATAGTTTAGCAAGGGCTGATCTCATTGAAGATGAGATGGATCATTCACTGTAACATACTTAATTTGCTTAATGATTCAATGTGTATTCTTAATTCTATGGTTTTTATCATGCGCACACGTGCATACTCAAGAATCAATAGTCAAGTTTAAAGCTAAATTGAATTTTCCATAATAAAAAGGAAGTATTTTTTATCATCTTCAAGTAGAGAAATTACAAGATACATATTGCAATGCTTGCTACTAATTGTAAGGTTTCTCTCGCTTGCCGCTAATTACTTATATCAGGCTTGTCAATTGGAGGAACTCCCATTCATTAGAGAGCAATGAAAAAGTAATTATTAACTCTATTTTTTTAATTCAATGATTCAATGTGTATTCTTAATTCTATGGTTTTTATCATGCGCACACGTACATGCTCAAGAATCAATTTCAGGTGGTTAAATAGTTATTAACTTTGGTTTTTTAATTATATCAATTCCAATTTCAAGTGGTTAAATAATTACACGTCTATATTGGCATCTATTTGCACGGATATATAGATGCAAAATTCGCGTCTATCACGCACATATAGATGCAATGATAGACGCGCTCGACTTTGCGCGTCTAACATGCGCGTCTATGCCTCGTTTCTGTTGTAGCGGTGGGTTAAGAGCAATGAAAAATTGTCTCAGCACTCAAAGCACTTTCTTAAGATAATCAACATCATTTCCCTTACAGTGGCTGCCCCCAGGTCATCGATAAATACTTTTAACTCATCTAGGGAGATGTCGCCAAAGGTCTTGTCTACTGTTCATTGCCATGATCCAGGTGCATTGCACAATCCAAAGGCCATCACATGGTATGCAAAAGTAACAAAGATAGTAATAAAAGTCGTTTTCAACTTGTCCTCTTCTGCAATTTCCATCTGGTTGTATCCCGCAAAGCAATCCATAAACGAATATATTTCCCTACCCGCTAATTGATCCAAAATTTGGTCAATAAATGGCAACGGGAAGTAATCCTTAACTGTCTGCTTATTTAGCTCTTTAAAATCTACACATAGTCCGGATCTGGTTGTTTTTCTTCTTCCTGATAACAACTTGTGAACACCATTCTGTGTGATGTACATGGAAGATTAAACCAGCTTTCCGTAACTTCTGTAACTCCTCAAACAGCTGGTCCCTCAATTCAAAAGGCATACACCTTACCTTCTGACGCACAGGACGACTGCCTTCTTTTACAGGAATAGTATGAACAGCCAGGCTGGGAGGAAGGCCTCTCAGCTTGTTATAACTCCAAGCAAAGATGTTGCGGAAATCTTGAATCAAGGACACATAGTCCTCCCTTTCTGCTAAACTGAGCATGGAACCTAGTTTAATTGGCCCCAAATCATTCGGCATGCCAAGGTCTAACTCAATCACATCTGCGTCTCTTATCCTATCTTGCGGCTCTATCGGCTCATTTAGAGTTATCTGATAAATATCCTCTGTAGTGGACCCCTCTTTAGATTCATCACTGGATGATGTCTCACTGCCAGATGGATCATCTGCTGTTTCTACTTTAGAAGAGGATAAAGGAGCTCTCTCACTCTGAGAGACTCAGGGTAAGCATCGACTATTACTCAATTAGCACCTCTACCTAGAACCACCCAACCAGCGAATATATCGACTTGACAGTCTGTTTGTAAAATCCAAGGCCTACCTAGCAAGAATCAATAGCTAGGATGTCCTGCAAATCTTATTACCCTAAAGTCCAAGAAGCATTCTACACTTGCAACTGTAACATGGACTTTAGTAACGCAACCTTCTGGTTGCCTTAGACTATCATCAGCCATTCTAAGAAGGGTGGAGCTATCTTTTTGGATGCCTAGACCCAACCTCTCCATCAACTCAGAACTCATGATATTGATGGAGGACCCAGTGTCTACGATAGCATGCTCTACTAATATTCCATCCACATATGCTGGAACCCTAGGGCAATTCTTTTCAGCATGATCAAACCAATCTTCCCCTACTCTTTCTATGCCCAAAGGTTCTACAATATACCCAATACGTAGGATCTTCTTGAATTCCTTGCGTACTCCTGGAGATAATTTAATCAACTGTAAGAGGTTTACATCTGGTTTGACTTCGCAAAGAGAACTTTCTAAATCAAAATCATGATAGGTAGCCAAAGCTCTCTTTTCTCGCCAAACCATTCTTTCTTTTGGTCTCGGGACCGGCTTTGGTGCTTCTTTTTTAGCTCTTGCCTTCTTTCTTGGCACTTCCTCATCCTTCTTAGGATTGACTTTTCTATCAACAGGCTTTAGAGGTCCCCCTTCCACGCCAGGATTCAGGACTTGCATTCCCTTATGCCCTTGCTTAGGATTTCCCTCGACTAGTTTTTACATTATCTTTGTCAACCTCTTTAGCCTTTTGGCATCTTGTCATGGCTCGTAGATTAGAGGTTTCAGCGGCATTGATGCGTACAGCCTCGATAAGGCTAACTCCATTGCCTTGTGGCAACTCTTCTATAGTGGTCTTTCCCCTTTGCAATATTTGTCTTGGTCCATCATTTTGCTGGAGGTTATTACCTTGCGCTCTATGATTAACTAGACTTGGCTGTTTACTCCCTTGTTGGAGGGAACTAATCTTACTCCAACAGGTAGCGGCTAAGTGGCCCGACTTCCCACAAATATCACATTTAACATTTGGACAGTTTCTAGGGAAATGTTTTCTTCCACACCACTTACAGTTGAATCTTGATGGACCACCCTCTTCAGGGGGTCGACTCCCTATCAGATTCTGCTGCTTCTTCAAGAAATTGACATCAATAGCTATTTGCCGATATTGTTCAGAAATCATGTCGGTGTAGTGCTTCATCATATCCTTAACTTCGCCAAGGACATTAGAGGTACTCGACTCATAGGCTTGATCATCTATCCGTCGTTCCATTGGCCTAACAATTTGATTGGGCATTGGTTGTTGACTCATAGGAACAACATTGGGGTTCGAAGCTTGGCCTCCAACATTTGGTGGAGCCAACTGACTAGCCATAGGCATAGTCACACTGGGAGGAGCTGACAGCAAAGGTACATTTTGAACCATGCTTCCTCTCCCATTAGGGTTACTCATAGGCATCCCTTGACTTCCAGTTATCAGTGGTAAATTTCCTCTAGGTACTAGACCCGCATTAAGATTTATTCGAGAGGAGTAGGCCGTTTGTAATCGTGACTCTACTCCTTCTGCCCACACAATGGTGGTGTCTATATCAGCCAGAGCCACACTGCTCAATTGTACCTGAATATTGAAATTCAATCCATGCAAGAAATATTGCAATTGGGCAGCCAGCAAAATAGGAATGTAAGTTTGTAACTTACGAAACACTTCCTTAAGCTTCTTGGCATAGGCTTTCACATTCTCATGCGGGTCTTGGCATGTTATATTCAAAACATGCAACCAATATTGGCCACCTCTTTCAGGGGCACATTCTCCTCGGAAAGCTGCATAAAATTGGTCGATTGTGGTTATGGTTCTAGTCTCTATGCTATGATACTATACTGCAGCCCTTCCTTTTAATGCCATGTTAAAGAACATCATGAGATGTCCCTCATCTTGGATGCGGTAATTAAACATTAGTCTTTGGAATTCACAAATGTGAAACTCTACATCTTCTTCGGCTAACCCATTAAAAATGGGCAAAGGCACTCCTAAAGCTGGCAGATCCGGCGTCCCTGCAGGAATTGCAATGGGTTGTGCCATGACAACAATCAGATTGACAATAGGAGTTTGAACTGATGGAATCACACCCCCACTTGAAGTGGGTTGACTTGGTGAAAGAGAGGAAGAACTTGCGCTTCCTTCTGCACCTAAAGGACTATGTGTAGCAGTTGAATTACTAAGACCACTGCCTCTTATGTGTATCGGGCTACTCCTTTGAGGAGAATAGCAACTTACAATCTCCAACCGCCGTCTAGACCTCTCAGCACGTTCTACTTTTTGTATTTCGGCTTGACGGTCCTTGTCAGAGGACATAAACCAACTTTTTTGGTCCCTAAAAACCCTAGATTTGAGAACCACCACTTGTTGGCGGCTCCCGGCAGACACACCACTGATGGGACCTCAAATGGGCCGGCATTGGCTATGGCACTAGCTGGACCTCATGCTCATAACAGACATACACACCCTCACGGCCTCACGAATTAGGAGCATAAATTTGTTGCTAAAGGACAAACTGTCCTAAAGCTTAATCTATGCGTTTATAGTTTTATAGTTTTGTAGTCCAACGTTTCTCTTTCTATAAACTCCACAGAGGGAGAGCCCATATACACTGGCCATAAATGCCACGATAATCACATACATGGGAGGCAACCTCTCGGTAGGAACACCGCAACCCCATTGCAGTTCTTCTACATCGCAGGGATTAGCCCCTTGATGCGCTGCTCAACATATAAAACAAACAAACAAACTCCACTCTTTCATTTCAAACGTCTCCAGGAGATACTATGCTTCCTCACCAAATAATCCCACAAGAAACGAACGTCTATCCTACGGCTTAGGATGCCTTTTCACACTCAAACGTGGGTCATTGTCATTGAAAACAGGTGCTATGCATCCAGTTTTTTTTCCTGATACCATGATCGTCATGCACATGCAAAAGTGGATGATTCTAAAGTGTTAAAACATCATTTTAAATTAGAAACACGTGGTGCACAACCAGGCTTTTCAATGCATTTACTAACCCATTGTACCGATGTAAGGATAGCACCGAGATAACACTCGTGCTACTATCCTCTTAATTAACATACCACGAACTCTATGACATGATGTGCATCAGAAAAATCAGCAACAATCAGCTCGCAAATCACACCATTCAAACATCCCAACCCCCTATGTTTAGGTATTGCTTTCGTTGCATAGGTGTAGAGGTTCATTTTATCATGTTTTGATGTAGAAAAAGCAATAAATCACAAACTTTGACAAGGAGATAGGGCAAATTGAAGCCAAACCTCATGCTTTGCCACTACCATACATCCACAAACAATCATTATATTTTTTTAATTTTTCCAAAACATATTTCTATTTTTTCTCTTATTTTCTCCATTTTTTTTATTTATTTGGCAATAAAATATACTATTTTCTGATTTTTCTTGTTCCAATCACTTCAACATACTAACATTCAATTTATCTTCCATATTCCCCCCATGGGAACATCTTTTACCCACCCAAAACAGAAAAACTACCATTTTACCGCTAAAAGACCGCATTTCGGGTTTATGGGAATTAAGTAAAGCATGTAAATCATTGCAAAGTCAAGATTTTCTGATACACAGCAATTACTCATGATGCAAATAGTACTCACACAAATTTTCATCCAATAAGAACATAGTTATCATCATAAACTATCAAAAATCCTTCATTTTCTTCATAAAAATGGTCATATCGTGTTTTTACGTAACCGAGAAGCCTTGAATGATTGCATAACCAGCAAACGGAGCCTCCATTGCTCTCAATCCAATGATGCACTTCAATCTTTAGCATCTCCATCAATCTTCATCACCACTTCCTTCATTCTCCTTCCCCGGTTCCTTCTTCAAGATGGTACACATGAACAACCCATAGAGGGGAGAGAGAGGGAGGAGAGAGAAAGACTAGATTCTATTCTCTTCATCCGGATAGCCATTCCTCGTGCGAAGACCGGCGATATCATCAACTGGTGCGCAGATCGGTCGTAGAATGCTCACGTAGTGAAAATCCCGGAAGGTTCCCAAGAACAATGAACTCTACCTTTTTGCACAAAAAACAATGTAAAAGCATGAACGACAAGAAGCAAGAGACCAATTGGGTTCAATCTCCCCCCATGCCTTGTGTGAGCGCTTCACAAAGCATGTATTTTATGTATATTTCAATCTTCATGCTCAATAATAGCCCAATTTACAAAAATATGACAAGCTTTTAGCTTTTGAGTTTGCTTTCTACAAAAATAGGAAAATAAAGCTAATGAACGGTGCCCATAAAGTCTGGCACGCCCAATCTCAATGTCCAAATAGAAATAACATATCTGTGCGCATAGGCGCATACAAAATAATAATCAATAATCAATGTCTCAATAGACATAACAAAATATAGGCGTGGCGCCTATCAAAATATAATCCAAAGGTCGAATACTCGCTAGACTCCAATGCTTTCCTCCGCCACTGCTGCTATCTCTACACATCAACTGAAGCATTCACAATCGTTAGTAAAATAATACAATTAAACCGATAAAAGTGAATACCTAGCAGTCTTCAGCTACATAAATAAATCAACTGGTTAGAAATAAATCCTAACCTTAATTTATTACGAGTGCGCACTCTAAACTCATAAACGTTTATTAATTTAATATGCATTTTGATACCACTGGTGCACAGATCGGTCGCAGAATGCTCACGTAGTGAATCCCGGAAGGTCCCCAAGAACAATGAACTCTACCTTTTTGCACAAAAAACAATGTAAAAGCATGAACGACAAGAAGCAAGAGACCAATTGGGTTCAATCTCCCCCCATGCCTTGTGTGAGTGCTTCACAAAGCATGTATTTTATGTATATTTCAATCTTCATGCTCAATAATAGCCCAATTTACAAAAATATGACAAGCTTTTAGCTTTTGAGTTTGCTTTCTACAAAAATAGGAAAATAAAGCTAATGGACGGTGCCCATAAAGTCTGGCACGCCCAATCTCAATGTCCAAATAGAAATAACATATCCGTGCGCATAGGCGCATACAAAATAATAATCAATAATCAATGTCTCAATAGACATAACAAAATATAGGTGTGGCGCCTATCAAAATATAATCCAAAGGTCGAATACTCACTAGACTCTAATGCTTTCCTCCGCCACTGCTGCTATCTCTACACATCAACTGAAGCATTCACAATCGTTAGTAAAATAATACAATTAAACCGACAAAAGTGAATACCTAGCAGTCTTCAGCTACATAAATAAATCAACTGGTTAGAAATAAATCCTAACCTTAATTTATTACGAGTGCGCACTCTAAACTCATAAATGTTTATTAATTTAATATGCATTTTGATACCACTGGTGCGCAGATCGGTCGCAGAATGCTCACGTAGTGAAACCCGAAAGGTCCCCAAGAACAATGAACTCTACCTTTTTGCACAAAAAACAATGTAAAAGCATGAACGACAAGAAGCAAGAGACCAATTGGGTTCAATCTCCCCCCATGCCTTGTGTGAGCGCTTCACAAAGCATGTATTTTATGTATATTTCAATCTTCATGCTCAATAATAGCCCAATTTACAAAAATATGACAAGCTTTTAGCTTTTGAGTTTGCTTTCTACAAAAATAGGAAAATAAAGCTAATGGACGGTGCCCATAAAGTCTGGCACGCCCAATATCAATGTCCAAATAGAAATAACATATCTGTGCGCATAGGCGGATACAAAATAATAATCAATAATCAATGTCTCAATAGACATAACAAAATATAGGCGTGGCACCTATCAAAATATAATCCAAAGGTCGAATACTCGCTAGACTCTAATTCTTTCCTCCGCCACTGCTGCTATCTCTACACATCAACTGAAGCATTCACAATCGTTAGTAAAATAATACAATTAAACCGACAAAAGTGAATACCTAGCAGTCTTCAGCTACATAAATAAATCAACTGGTTAGAAATAAATCCTAACCTTAATTTATTACGAGTGCGCACTCTAAACTCATAAACGTTTATTAATTTAATATGCATTTTGCGGAATCACCCGCTATGGAATCACCCATGTACACACTAAATTAATGAAACGCCCGAAAAGACAGGCGTCCCCATCAACTTCTCACACAAAGAATCCTCTTTGTGTATGAGCCCCGGTCATCTAAGTTTACGGAATCCACCGTAAAACCTCACGGAATCCACCGTGGAATATGCCTCCTGGCATCATCAACCAAGAGGGAGAAGTTGCTAGGTATCATCAATTCCATGGCTTACATTCAGCCCTGAAATTGATGGGGGGGGGGAGAGAAGATGGCGCATTTTTCGGCCGCCATTCCTGCTCACGCCATCACATTTTTTCATCAAAAAATTAGAGGGGGGGTTAAAATATCCAAAGGGCACCCCCCCCCTTTGGTCCTCAAAATTCTCCACCTCTTCAAATCTTGGCCCATTTTTGGCATTTTCCTCGTCCGGGCTCCGATTCAAGTTCTGAAAAATCCTGCGCGTCCGTCTTGACATCCCACATTGACTGGCACCTCCTAACATCCCACACAACAGTTGAAAAAATTATCAAAAATCCACAAGTGTCGCTCGGGCACCTTTTAAAAGCCATCTTTCACTTGGTGCTTAAAATCGTCCTAGCTGCAGCCGCCGTCTTCGATGTTAAATATTTTTCGCCTAAATTTTGGATTTTTTTACAAATTTTAGGCACATCCCGGGCTCAAAACTCTGCTCTCATGGATGAAGGAAGAAATTGGCTTATGGATTATGAAAAAACTCTTAAATTAATAAATCCTCTTATTTTTATGGAATATGAAGTTAGCATGCAAGCATTTCTTTACTGATTTAGAGAAACTGAAACTTCCCAAGACCTTTGGCAAAAAATTGAAAATTTTCACAAAGAAGAAGATCATAGCATAGAATTTTCTTCACTAGAATACATTCGATAATGGGATCATTGGAACACAACCTTAGACCTAGGAGAGAAAGCACCTGAAATGTTGAAAATTTAAAAAAAATGTGGAAAAGATGTAGGGAGAGGTGAGAATAAAACTAGAAATCAAGCAACCAAGTACTTTTGAGGAACCAGTGATGATTGTCATAGAAAAAAGAAAGAAAATCAAGAAGAGAGAACCATTCAAAGCACCTAACATTGGAAATAGAGACCAAAATTGGCAAGAAGATGGATAAAACTTTCATATTTTAGCAAGATAGAATGGTCAGTTAGCTCAAAGGTTGAGGATCAATTGTTTGGACAAATGCAAAACATGAGGCTAGGAACTTTGAGAGGTAGAACTTGGGGAAGAGGAGATGGAGGACTTTTAGAATAGACTAATCAAGAAAATGTGGGAGGTGGAAGAGGAGAAAATGGGAGAGGATATTCTCAAGGACCAATGGTGACTTATTTTTCTTGTGGAGAGATAGTTCATATAAGCACAAATTGTCCTTATCCATCTAGAGTAGGAGGGGATATGTATCATCTACCTCAAAAACTTTTTAATAGATGAAATGATTTTGGGATACAAATCAAAGATCATTCCATGTTCCAAGCACCAAGGCCAACTAAAGAGGAGAAATGAAAAAGTGCCATTAATTGTATTCTTCTAGAAAGTCAAAGTGTGACGAAAGAGAAAGAGAGATAAATAAAAGAGAGAAGAGAGTAGAAAATAAATCGAGAGTGGCTAGGAACCATTATCATGCTTTTGATACTCCATTGGAGGAAGGGAGAAGTGACTATAACCTAAAAGAAAATATGATGGGTAAGAAGGTTGATATATCCTCTGTTCAGAAAATGGAGTTGTGTCCTAGGATGAGAGCATAGTGAAAGAAATTAGTGAGTCTGAAGTAGAAGGAAAGAAAGAGAGGAATAGCAAGAGTTTTGAGTATGAAGGAGTTACCTCACATTTTTCCTATTGTTGATGCTTGGTATGAGAATTACAAGATAGGTGAAGCATATATTGATGGAGGAGTACAAGTTAGTGTGATTGCTCAGGCTCATATAGAACAGTTTTGACTTGGAATTGTCAAGGAATCAAAATTTTGAATTAGGCTTGCTAATCATGCTAGAGTAAGGTGCTTAGGCATAATTCAGAATTTGGAGGTCAAAGTTTATGGTGTGTTTATGAAAATTGATTGTCATGTTATGCCAACAAGATTTGGAGCTTTTTCTTATCTTGGGTAGACCATGTCTTAGGAAGGTGAAGGGATGTGACCTTGAAGTGGAAGCATGAGTAGGAGCAAGAGCTATGGTGGAAGGAGAAAGAGTAAGAGAGAGAGTGACTCCAAATGTGGGAACTCCAATAGTCACAATGTGTGTTTGGACTTCCCTTTATTCAAATTTCACTGAAAGAATAAAGAATGAAGTGACAATGATGGGTGTCCACTGCCTGCAATGTGCAGGCGCAGGTAGTGTTAGTGTAGTAATACAAGGGTAGCTAGGTAGAGGCACCTTTACCCACAACAACCTCCCACTTAAAGGCAAATATGCCTTAGTGAGGAGGTAAAAAAAAGTAAAAAATACAAGTGTACATAGGTACAATAGGATGAGGAAAGACATCATCTCATGCAAAATGCTCTAGTGAGAGACTTTTTTTTAGCAAACCTGTAGGATTTTGGCAATTTGAGATCTTGACAACAACTTTCCTTCCCTCAATGACCTCATGAATGAAGTGATACCTCACCTCAATGTGTTTTGTCTTCACATGGAAGATGAGACTAGATAGCACTCGAGAATTTGAATGCAATGTAGGGATAGCATATGTCATAGCAAGTTTAACAACCAAACAACTAACCAGATGGCCTCCTTGCAAGCCTCAATGATGGCTGCAACATAATTGACCTCTGTAGTGGAGAGGGCCATGCATTTGTGCACCACGGACATCCATGAAACAGAACCTCTAACAAAAGTGAACACATAGTCAGAAGTGGAGTTCCTACTATTTGCATGTCCTATATAGTTAGAGTCAGTGTATCCCATGATTCTGGTATCCTAGCTGCCATAACAAATGCAATTATCAGTAATGCCTTTCAAGTATCTCATGATACCTTTCACAACATCCCAATGCCTCTTGCCAAGTGTAGCCATATAACGTGCCACAACACCACCTGCAAAGGTAATACTTGGACGAGTGGCTATCATGGCATACATAAGACTCCCTATTGTAGATGCACATGGAATCTTAGCAATCTTGACCTTCTGCTCATTTTTTTGCTAAAAATCTAGTGGTGATACCTTCAATGAGAAGGTGAAGGAAATCCAATCGGCTTTAGATCCTGCATACGGAAGTGCTCAAGGATGTTATGGATATACACCTTCTATGATAGATAGAGTAGTCCCCTAAGACTTGTTAGGTCTAATGCACATACCAAGTATATGAGAGGCATGTCCCATATCTTTCATCTCAAAGCTCATTTTTATATGTTCCTTAAGAGCATCTAGGTCATCATGAGCTTTGCATGCCAAAATCGTGCCATCCACATAGAGTACCAAAATCAATAATGAACCATCATGGGCTTTCTTTGTGTACAAGCATGGATCCACAGCACTATGATTGTAGCCCTATGATTTCATGAAAACATTGAACTTGTGGTACCATGCCTAGGTGATTTATTTAGACCATAAAGACTCTTCCTTGGTCTACACACTAGGTGTTCCTTCTCTGCAAAACCCTTAGGTTGCTCCATGTGTATTTCATCATGCAAGTCCCGATTTAGGAATGCCATCTTGACATCCAATTGATAAAGATCCAAGTCAAGCTGGGCAACCAAAGCCATGAATAAGCACAAGGTAGTCATCTAGGAGAAAATACTTCATCAAATTCAACATCATATTCCTGCTTAAAACCTTAGCGACCAAACTAGCCTTTTATGCCAACTTGGGGTGTTTAGGGGTACTTTTCAACTTATACACCCACTTGCTAGGCAAAGCCTTCTTGCCACTAGGTAAGGAAACCATGTCCCACATATGATTATTATGCAATGAGTCAATCTCAGACTGCATAGCTCTCTCCCAAGAGTGAGAGTCACCCCTACGCATAGCCTCATCATAGGTGAGAGGTTTGCCTGCATTTGTAACCAAGACATAATCCATGGAGGGTGTAAAATGGTCAAGAGGTCATCTACCTATAGTAGAATGCCTCAAGGAAAGCTATGCTACTACCCCTCCAACATCCTGTCTAACATCCTGGCCATGAGCATCAATTGGTGTAGGATTTCTAGTTGGCTATATGGAATCAAGGGGCTTATCTTGAAAGATAACCCTCCATATCTCAATCACTTTCTTAGGCTGCCTATGCATCTTGTCTTCATGGAAGACTACATCATGGCTACAAATGACTTTTCACACCTACAGATCCCAAAGATGGTAATCCATCTCACATGTATCTCAATAGCCAAGGAAAAATCATTTCATACTTTTTGGATCTAGCTTATTGCATTGGTCCTTGGGCACATGGGAGAAGGCCCCACATCCAAAGACATGCAATTGAGCATATGAGGGAGCCTTTCTTGTCCATACCTCCTCTACAACCTGAAAGTCAATATCACTACAAGGTGATCAGTTTATGAGATGCTAGAGCCCCAAGAGGAACACCAAGAAAACAAGGAATCTATTGCAGGAAAATCTGTATTGTATCATCAACAAGCATTTTTTCATACTTCATGTGACCACAACAAGGAAAAGAGACACCAATCTTCTCAAGTTTTCACGCAACTTATTCTCCTACGGATTTAACTTGAGAAACATCGATTATACTCTTCATATTCTTCATAGAATTCATCAAGAGACCACAAAAACACAAGAGAATACACCATTTTGAATGGAAATCATCACATAGCATTCATCTTCAATAGTTCCATACCTTTCTCTCACAATCTCTAACTCATATATACATTGTTTTGCATAGATTTTGCTATCTCTCACACTCTCTCTCACACATATACTCTCTCTCAATAGTACAATGTAATAATCAAGAATAACTATCCATAATTCCTCTTTGGTTGTGGATACCCCTCCTAAGAGGTATGTCTACTATGAAAGGTCACCAAATCCACTAGAGTGTCCTTTCACAGCTCAACAATGTCCTTGTCACTTCAGTCTTCACTTGAGTCTTTAGTAGCTATTTTTTCCACTTCTTTGAGCTATTTTGAACTTGTATTCATCTCTTCCCAAGGGTCATAAAACTTTCTCAAGCTACACATTCATCTAACATAACACTTACAGAGGCATACAAAATAGAAACAGAATAAAAATAGAGGCTCTACAGATGGTCAACAGAGGGTTAATAGAAAGTCATCAAAAAGCCTTTAGCTCAACTAAAACCATTCAAAAAAATCAAGAATCATTCAGTAAGATTTCAAACACTCTCAAAATCCATCCATCATCATTCCATCCTCTCATATAGAAAGAAAACAAAGCAAAATAGAAGCTCAACAAAACGAAACATAACCAATTAGACACTAACAGGACATTAACAAAACATCATATCTTCATTGAAAAACATCATGAGCTTCTAAATACTAATCAAACTTATCTAAAATACTCTCAAACACTTCTAAACCAACTAATCATCATACAAAATCTATCAAAAACCAATCATTCAGTCCACAAAAATAACAAAATCAGCCAAAAAATCAAGTCAATTCAACCCTCAACATATCCCCATACTTAATCTTAGAGCGTCCTCGCAACCTTAGAAAAAAAGAATAGAAACTCAAAATATAGCTCAGCTTGATCTTCTTCCACATCTTTAAGAAACCCCATCCAAACACGACTTCAACCTCTAACCTATATTCACAATAAAGAACTACAATGAAAGGAAAACACCTTTATTCATTAACATAACTTTGAAATAGAAAAGCATGACAAACTTTTAAAGGATATAAGTTTTCAACATAAGCATCCATCCATTAGATAGAATCATGAAGGTTCATCAATCAGCTTCTCAGAAGCTCCATCTTTATCTTCAACTCCACACAAGAAAGATAAAACACCACATATACACCATAGAGCAGTTACAAAACTCACATAGACACAAGAAAATATAGTCTAAATGGCACATGCTCCCAAAAAATGAAGAGCGAAGAGAAAGACTTTCATTAAAAGGATCAATATATCCAAGAGAGTATCCAGAGGCTATGTAGGATGAATATTTTTTTTCTTGAACTTCACACTCAGCTTGAGACGTTCCAGACTCTTATTCTCATCCACAAAATGTAGAGGCACATTCTGGAGAAATTCTAAACAATACATCCTTTCTAACAAGATAATAAATCTGGTAGGAAAATCTTGTGCAAAATAATACAGGACATCCATCTGAGCAATAGTCACATCCTCTTTAGGATTAATCATCAAGTTTCAAATACTCTTCAAAGTATTCAGGTGAGATTGCTAATGCGTAAAAGCAAGATACCAACAAAAATGAGACTCCAAGCATACCAAAGTATCCTCAAAAGAAGCATGTGCTCTTGCAAATTGAAGATAAAAACTAGAGTATTGCAAAAAAAGTGTCCCAAGAACTAGGAATGACAAACCAATTAAACGTTAGTCGTGCCAAAGCATCATTCAATGTCCACTACCATTGACACATGATATAATTGTTATACCTAAGAGTATCCATCATTGATGGTGGAGGAAGATTAATATAGTGAGATGTGTTAGCTATATATAGTCTGTCTATATATGTTATCTATATATAGTCCATCTATATATAGCACCCTAGGTCCCCTCTATATATTCCTATAATGTGTGCTCAGTTTACACACTTCTGGGGTTCCACTTCCGGTGTCTCATATCTCTCCTCTCTCCTCTCTTCCTTTCGTCTTTCATCTTCATCGTAGTTTCCTACAAGATGGAGAGGGTAAGGAAATAGCTTGGGTAAGTTACTCATGAATATATGTGTGCATCACGTGGGTTCAAAATAAGGTATTTTAAAAATACCATTTTTATACATTTTTAAACATATAGAAGGGTATAATATAAAGGGGTTATTTGCAAATTGAATAGAAAAGGGTTATGTTTTATTCCAAAAAAAATCATAGATAAGGATATTTATAAATAGGCCTTGAACGCACATGATGCAGAGGATATACATATAGTAACTTCTCCGAGGGAAATAATAGGACAATAGTGAAGAGGTGGGTAAGATAAATTATAAAATGAAGATATTTGAAAAGAATGAATGATTTATGGTTGAATGCATTAAGTTTTTGATCTCTTAGTATTAAATGAATGAAAGGACTATGAGTTCTTGCATTGATTGCATTGAAATGGTTGAAAATAGGCTAAAAACTACATTTTTTGACCATAATTAAGAAAAATTAAGATATCTTGATAATATTAATAAGAAAGGAATCAAAAGAAAGTTAGAATACATGAAAATAAATGTAGAAATGAATGTTTATAACATCGAGATGAATCTAGCAAAAGATTTATGCATTTTAGTACAAAAAATGATAATTTTTTATTGTAATTAGTGAAAATGAAGGACATTAATAGGAGATTAAGGTCAAGACCAAAACGAACAGTTGAATCAGGTTTAGATGGACTCAACTATCAAATTTTAGTTCAAATGGACCTCTGAAGTTAAAGTTATCAAATTTTCAAGCATAAAAATAGCAATTGTAGTTGTTTTTTAGGAATAATTAGTGAATATTAAGAATACATGAAAGAATTTATGGACACAAACTAGTATAAAAAATACATTCATCATGAGGAATGTTTGGTTTTTAATACAGTTTGATGTGTTAAGATCGGATATAATTATTTTTATTTTTCTAAGTAGCAATAAAGAATAATTAATAACTTTTGATAATGAAGGAATTTTAAGGGAAATTGAAAAGAGACTATAGTTAATTTTCTGTTCAAAATATTCTCCTAAAATTTAATGGATAATGGATTTTGTTTACACATACTTCCTTTGTAAAACATCATTCAAGGTTGAAACAATAATTAGTGAATATTAGTGATTATATTAAAGTATTAACAAAAGTTAAGAATGAAATAAGATTTTTTGAGTGAGTTATTTCTCTTATTAAAGTTTTGGGAACATTGGAGTTAGTATACTATGGGTTGTAGTTCAAATTGGGGAGGCTAAATAGTAGACTATTTAATCTATTTCAATACCAAAATAAGCTCCAAATCCCATAACACAAGCATAGCATTCCCATACATGTAGACATCACCCTAGCATAACTGATTCATCATAAGACCAACAAAATAGAAGCATTAAACAAGGTGCTATCCTATTTTATGATAGTCTCTCAACTGTTATAACAGTCCAAATCTGAAGCTTAATACTCAAATTGAATGCCAAGAGTGGAAGGATCAATTCCAAGTAGCATCAAAACCAAGTGTATAAGTGCTTGTATAGCTGCCCAATGAAGAAGATATGCATATTGTAGGAGATGAAAAATGTGAACTATTTCTTTTTTTTTAAATGGTCTCTTCCATGCAACGTGATGCTACACCAAAACAGGATGAGGGCTATGGGGGGCTGCTCCAACTTGCTCGAGAAGGCTCAAAGAGTGCCCAAGAAGAATGCAACCGATAGGAAGCTTGAATGAGGTGTCTATGGTTGCCAACAAAGAGATAACTCTTGTAGTATTCAAATGGAAGCTAAGAGTGTGCTAGCTCATGAAGAAGGAGGCTTTGATACCAGTTGAAGGGAGGTGAGCCCTAAAGTGGAAGCATGAGCAAGAACAAGAGCAAGAGCTATGGTGGAAGGAGCAAGAGCAAGAGCAGGAGCAGGAGCAGGAGCAGGAGCAAGAGAGAGAGAGAGAGAGAGAGAGAGAGAGAGTCCAAATGTGGGAACACCAACAATCACAATGTGTGATTGGCCTTCCCTTTATTCAAATGTCACTAAAAGAATAAACAACGAAGTGACAGTGATGGGCACCCACCGCCTACAGTAGTGTGCAGGTGCAAGTATTGTTTGTGTAGTAATACACAAGCAACTAGGCAGGGGCACCTTTACCCCCTGACAAAAGGCTGGTGTAATACAAGATTAGGGGAAATGAATCATAATGATTTATGATTATAGAGTAGTAGCAAAGAAATTTGATATGGCATCAAGAAAGAAACTGGTGAATGAGGATGACAATGAAGAAGAAGAGGACTCGGAGGATAATGATAGCTATGATGAGGAAGATGATAGTGAGGATGAGGGTTATGAAAGTGATTCCAATCAAGAGGTGTCATCTATTTCAATAGAGTTAGTAAATCTATAGAAAGATGGGGAGAGACAAGGGAGTCAAGAATGTCTTGATGATAGACTTGAGTGTTTGAGAGATAAAGAGAAAATTGAGAAAGATTTGTTGATATTTTTAGAAGACTATGAGGGGGAGGGGTTAGAAAATAAAAGATGTAGAGATGAAGTTGAGGATTTAGAATTGTTTCCTGATAAAGTTTATGTGGTTGAGAATGGTAGTGAGTTTCAAGATAAAGAGGTTGATTGAGAGAGTTTTGAGGTTATGGATTCTGACTCTTATTGTGATGCTATTGTTGTTTTGGACTCTGGTGAGTTTTGTGAGATGATGGCGTGAGTAGCATCGATAGAGGAGATTTTATTTGTGAAGTTGTTGATGTTGATTTGAGCAGACATGACTTCATCGAAAAGTCTTGCAATATCCTTGAGTTCTCTTAGAGTTTTAGGTAATGATTGTGATGATTCTGATTATGGTTTTGAGGAGCTTGAGAGTGACATCGGTGAGGATGTGAAAAAGGAAATTTGAGTAAGGCTATGAAAAGAATAGAAACATTGAAGGAAGAGAGATCTAAAACTAGGGAAAAATAGTTTGAATGAGAGTGTGAGGTAGAAGTAGAAGAGGACTAGACAATTGGGTATATGGATGAGGATTATGACACTAAAGTATTGCCTAGTGTTTTTGCAGCTTCTTATGAGATTCCTTCTAAATTTTTTTGTGGGGATGTTATGAAAGGAGTTGACCATTATGTTTGTGAAGTAGAAGAGTTGGAGTATAGTTTTGTTGAAGGAATGAGTAGTTGGAATGGCTGTCTTGGAGAGATCCCATGTTTTGATGTGTTTGGTTAGGAAATGACTCAATTTGATATAGAAGATGGTATTTTTGGATGTTTTGTAGTGATGGAAGATGTTTTTCTAGCTATTTCTAAAGATTTTAGGGATTGGTTGTATGTCGTTGTGGATGGAACAGAGTTTGGCAACAGAGAAAGGGTTGAAACCTTTTCAGGAACATTAGAATGGTCATGTTTCCCCTTAGGGCAAATGGGAGGGGTATGTAGATTGTTATAGCCAATGAGTTTACCATTCATAGTGTGGGTTTTGGATTTGGAAGCTTTGTTGATTTTGAGATTTTTATGGATGACTTTCATGTGTTTATGGAGGAGTTTTTTGAGTGGGATGTACCATTAGTTTTGTCAGATTTTGAGTTTGATGAGGAGTTCATGGATAAATTATTGGGTTCAATTTTTTATTGGCATATAATTGTTGCATCATTTTATGAAAGCAACTACTATGCATGAATGCTTGCAAACTAGGGGGAGGGTTAAATATCTCAAGCATTTTTGCTTAAACGAAAAAAAAACCTAGAAAAACATTAGTTTGGCAAGGTTTTTATTAGCATAGTTGTTGTGTGCTTTTTTGATTTGTTGTTTTGTAGTTGAATTATTTGTATTTATCTAGTTCAAGAATTGTTTTTCTCATTTTATTTGGATTTTTTAGTATGGAAACTTGATAGCTTTGTTTGAGATTGGATTTTTTTGGATAGGTTTTGAGTTACAAATTCTACTCTAACCACTGAAAATCTTGAAATAGGTATATTTTATTGCTCATATTCTTACACATCACGGGGACTTATGGGTTCACGAGTAGTTCACCTTGAACTTGTTCAATGCACTATACTCAAGGATTGTCTTGTGATTTTTTTTCAAGTACTTCCATGCCAAAAGTTGGGTTGATGCAAGTTTTCTATCATCCTTGAGCACTAGCATGGCACAATGCCCCCCCTCCCCCCCTTGCCGCAACTATAAATAGTAAATTGTAGATGCATGCACGCTTGAGAGAGTATCTTTCACTGTGGATGCATAATTTTTTGCATGCACGAGAGTTTGGATTTTCATAATCAAAGTAGGAACCACTGGTCGAGTGGGAAAGGAGGTTGGGTCAGTTTGTGGGTGGCAAAG
The DNA here is from genome assembly GCF_053477565.2 of Lygodium microphyllum. Taxonomy (NCBI): domain Eukaryota; kingdom Viridiplantae; phylum Streptophyta; class Polypodiopsida; order Schizaeales; family Lygodiaceae; genus Lygodium; species Lygodium microphyllum. Next base: position 123,900,975 of record NC_141148.1, on the reverse strand, counting down.
AACACCTTTAGTTGTGAGATGGGTTGTTGTTATAGGTCAACATCATGAGGACCATTATTCTTTTGAGAAACTCAAATTTTGGGAGGGTGGAATAGAGTACTGTAACATTTTCTCTGGTGGAGTGATGAGATGTGAGGTTAAGCATCTAAAATAATTATGGAACTGTGTTTGCATCTTGCATGACAGACGAACACATGTAGATGGGTTAGGTACTAATTTTTTTCATGCATCTATCTTTTCGAGTGGGCCATTGTTTGTATGATTGCATAGCACGAATCTGACTTTGCATTTTTTCTCAACATATATAGTGCGCAAATCGGATGTTGGATGCGTATGTAGCGAGCATCGGAAGGTCCCTAAGAACAAAGAACTCTACTTTAAGCTCAAAAATCAAGAGAATAGACTTGCACAACATGAAGCAAAAAGACCAAATAGGTTCAATCTCCCCCTATGCCTTGTGTGAGCGCTTCATAAGGCATGTACTTATAAATTTATTCATATCAAAGCTAAAAAATGGCTCAGTTTTACAATAAGCATGCTTTAGCTTTTGTGTTTGCTTTTGTCTAAATAAAGAATAAAGCGGTTGGGCGACCCAAGAGTCAGGTTGTGCCCAAATACAATATCCAATAATGAAATATTTAACCCATGCGCCCATGCGCATACAAAATAAAAAATATTTATCAAGCGCTTTAATAAATAAGCGTGCCTAAATAAATATTAGAGCCACATCTTTAATGATAAGACACGCGCCCATTAAAAAAGATAATTTCTTCTAGGTAATGTGAATACATGCTACCGCCAAGTGCTTTCCAATGCCACCGTCGCCTGCTCTACACATCAATTGAAGCATTCACAATTATTAGAAAATAATAAAATTAAACCGAAAAAATGAATACCTAGTAGTCTTCAGCTACAAAATAAATAAATAGGTTGGAGCTCTGTCCTAACCTTAATTTAATATGAGTGCACTCTAAACGCATAAACGCCCATTAATTTAAATATATATTTGACGAAATCACCCGTCGTGAAGTCACCCACGTGCACATTCATTTAACATGATGCCTAAAAAGGACAGGCATCCCTGTCAACTTCTCGCACAAGGAATCCACCTTGCGTACGAGCCCCAGCAAATAAATATAGTTTTACGGAATCCATCACAAAACCTCACCAAATCCACTGTGGAATATGCCATGGTCCTACACAAGGTGGAGAGGCATATTCCACGGTGGATTCCGTGAGACCACGAAGGATTCTGTGAGGTTTTGCGGTGGATTTTGTAAAACTATATTAATTTGTCGGAGCTCATACATAAGGTGGATTCCTTGTGTGATAAGTTGACGGGGATGCCTGTTCTTTTTGGGTGTCATATTAATTTAATGTGCACGTGGGTGACTCCATAGCGGGTGATTTTGTAAAATACATATTTAAATTAATGGATGTTTATGAGTTTAGAGTGCACTCATATTAAATTAAGGTTAGGACAGAGTTTCAATCTATTGATTTATTTTGTAGCTGAAGACAGCTAGGTATTCACTTTTGTCAGTTTAATTTTATTATTTTCTAACAATTGTGAATGCTTCAGTTGATGTGTAGAGCAGGCGGCGGCGGTGTTGGGAAGCACTGGGCGATAGCATGTATTCAAATTACCTAGAATAAATTATTATTTTTTATGGACACGCATCTTATCATTAAAGGCATTGTGCTAATATTTATTTAGGCATGCTTATTTATTAAAGTGCTTGACAAATATTTATTATTTTGTATGCGCATGGGTGCACGGTTTAAACATTTCATTATTGTACATTGTATTTGGACATAGCTCGATGGGCATAGCTCGACTCTTGGGCCACCCAATCGCTCTAAGAAAACACAAAAGCTAAAGCATGATTATTGTAAAATTGGGCTATTTTTGAGCTTTGATATGAATAAATTTATAAATACATGCCTTATGAAGCGCTCACACAAGGCATGGGGGGGGATTGAACCCAATTGGTCTTTTTGCTTCATGTCATGCAAGTCTATTCTCTTGATTTTTGAGCTTAAAGTAGATTTATTTGTTCTTGGGGACCTTTCGGTGCTTGCTACGTACACATCTAGCATCCGATTTGTATACCAATATATGTGACAAAGCATTTGCATACATTCTCGAAGCATGTTTTTGGAATAGGACACAACTGCAGTGAATCAAAACTAGGTAACTATGGAAAACAACATTCTTTGAAGATTCAAGGGGGGAGTAGAGCCACTGATCTTGGAGGAGATTTTTCTGACTAAGGCTAGCATTGGTCACATTGGTCACCATATTCAAAGCTAGTTATAAAGGACCGTGTGACCGTGTGATTTATGGGAAAGGCAACATGTTCTAAGGGATACCATGATCCATATAGACTAGCCTAAGACTATGAAAAGTTGGTTATCAGCATTCATTATGGTAAATTATCATGTTTTGGGTGGTGGTCATAATGGGACATGATAGCTTTCTCCTTCTTCTATGGTCATCGATGCTCTAAACAACAATAGTGACTCATAAAGATACTTTACTAATAGAATTTGTGGAGTAAGGGGCCTATTTAGGTAATTTGTATATGGGAGATTGATAAGATAAAGGCTATCTAGACTAACAAGAAGAGACAACCTTCTACATTTACCATCCATAGTGGCTCTATCATGTGGATCTGGCAAATAATTAAGAGATTGAACGTTTTATGACCAAGCTTACTAGAGTAAAATGTGATTTTCTTGATCAAGAGATAACATAGAGGCTTTCTATTAGCCTAATTGCAAGAAGTGGGCTGTTTATGAGAGGGAACAAGTTGATGTACTAAAGGAGGTGCTCTAAGTGGAGCTAGGAGAGTATTTGGAAGTGGTTGGTTTGCTTATTGGGTGGCCATTTTTTTGTGAGAAAGGGGGAATTATGTATTGCAGTAGTCTACGTTGCATTGTGTTGGCTTAGGGTGGTACTTTTGCAAATGTTGAGGTTTTTGTTTTTTGGGAGTGTAAATTCTTTGAAGAAGCTACCATTGCATTCTATGTAGGTTGTTAAATGATGATTGCTACATGTATAAAGAAGGAGACCAAGCATATTGGATGTTTTGATGTTTTCGAGGATGACTCAAATCAAGACAATGCATATACACTTCATGGGAGCAAAAGCTTGCTACTCCACAGAAAGGAGAAGAGAAAGACACTACAAGGGAAGGGGGGAATAGCCACACTGAGTTCCGACACAAATTAGCAGTATTGCTATTTGCATTGCAAATGCGATGCAAATAGCAATGGTACTCACAAAAAAAAAGCGGCCAAAATTGGAGCATGGAATTTTGTGAAAAATTTTGCAAAAGAGAGAGAAAAACAGGGAGGGAGAGGGGGAGAAAGAGAGAAAGAGAAGGAAGAAGAGCTTCTCCCCACCGCCGCTACCTGCCACCGTTCACGAAGAAGAGGAGGAAGTGTACGAAGGGCAAAGAGGAGCCGTCGCAAAGAGGAGACAAAGAATCCATCTTCGAGCTTTTGTGGTGAGTACATTTCTCCCTCTTGCTTTGTTCTTGTTCTTTCTCCTTTTCTTTTGTTTGTTTTGTTTGATAATGAGGTGCATTGAGGGAGAAAGAGAGGAAATGAGAGAGCGAGAAGAAGAAACGAAAATGAAGAAAGAACGAGAGAGAGAGAGAGATAGAGGGAATAAAAATAAAGCATAATAAAGAAAGAGTGAAAGAGAGAGAGGGAGAGAGGGAGGAAAGGAGAGAGGAGAATGAATGAAAAAATATGAGGGGGTAGAGAAAAACAAAGAGAGATCGCAGTCATGCAAGAGGACATTTCATGGTTAAAATCTTGGTGAAAGAAACTCCCTACATGTTGACACATCACAAGGGCCATTGCACTTGAGAAGGAGTAACCAAGTCTTCACTAATGGGAAGCTTAACTCAACTCACTTGTTTGGACACCTTTAGGAGTACTTTGAGAGTGCTAGATACACGCAAAAGAGATTATGCCAACAGTTGTGATACGCTCACTTCCAAAGTATGTTCTAAAGGCTCACTTCATACCTTGAGAAGTGAACTTGAGTAGTCAACCAAAAACAATTCTCAAGCTCACCTCGAACCATTTGGTGAGAACAATTGGAGTGGAGGTAGCACTAATAGTGATAGTCAAGCCCTTGGACCTCATGTAGCTAGGTCATCAAAAGTGACTACATCTAAGAGATTGCAACCCTAAGAAGACTAGGATCTCACCTTAATTAGCCTACAAAATCACTCACAAGTAGTTGGATCATCGAAAAGAGAGTTCATACATTGTGTAGTGTTGTAAAAATTATGATTGAATGCTTGTTTGTATATGTCATAATTGAATTAGAAGTTTAAGCACCATCATCATGAAAATACTTACATTTATATTGAATAACATTGATTGTGAAGAAAAAAAATCCTAGTTGTGGATGGTGCACCTACATACACTTGCAAGTTAGTAAAAGTGTAAATTTCTAACAAAGGAGCACAAGATACATAAAGAAATAAATCAAAAAAATCAATCACAAAATACATAAAGAAATTTGAGAAATAGAGAAACCAAATATTGATTAACTCTAGAAACCCATACAATCATAGCTTAGAAAAAAAAATCACTGTGAAAAATGGACCTTATCATCAAAAATATTCTAAAGCTTACACACCATGCAATAGAGACCACATCATTAAATGAACCTGACTAGCCAACAATGACAAATTAGGCAACAAGCTTTTCAGTACCTAGCATAAGACACATCGAATATATGACAAATTTGGAGAGCAAGAGGTGTCTTCCCTAGAAGCCACCACTTCCTTGCCTAAACTAATCACTTATTAAGACCGTAGTCATGTAAGAGGGGGTAGAGAAAAACAAAGAGACGAGGAGGGAGGGAGGGAGGGAGAAAGGAGAATGAGTTAGAAAATGTAAGGGGGTGGATAGAAACAAAGAGAGGGGAAACAAAGAAAGAGAGAGAGAGAGTAAGAGATAGGAAATGAGAGAGGGAGAATAAGAAAGGAAAAGGAAGAGAGAACAAGAGAGAGAGAGAGAGAGAATAAACTTGAAAGACAACAAAGAAAAGGGGAAAGAGAGAGGGAGGGAGGGAGTGAAGGATGGATTTTAGGCCCCGGAACGTGCCTAAAAATAGGAGGAAAATGTGGAAATGCGGGGGAAAATGCTCAACCACGAAGGCGGTAGCTCGACCTAGGACGATTTTAAGCATCAAGTGCTTGACGGGCGCCCATACGACACTCCAAGAATTTTCATAATTTTTCCGTGCACCCGTGCCAGTCAGTGGAGCTGCCGGTCAGTGCGGGATGTCGAGACGAGTTCATAGAAATTTTCAGACTGATGATCGGAGTCCGTACGCGGAAGATGGCCCGAAACCGGCCGGGGTGCCCAAAGGGGGGCCCAAATTGGAAATCCCAAGAGGTGTAAGGGAGGGGGGGTGACCTTTGGCACCCCCCCCTTCAAAAAAACGTGATGTAGGGGGGGGGCGGCGGCTGTTTTTTCAGCCGCCGAAAAAATCGCGCCTCCCCCCCCCCCCAATCATGATGAAGATTGATACACAAGCTATGCAGATCATCATGCCAGGCTCCTGCATCAATGCTACGCTCCGTATCGCCGGTCTCCTCTCCCGCAATGATGGACTATAGAGAGAGAGAGAAAATCAGTCTTTCTCTCTCCTCCTTCTCTCTCCTCTTAACCCCCGTTCGTGCGTGGAAGAGTAGAATGGAAATGGATGGCCGGATGGATGCCGATTCTTGACGAAGCTGAAGGGCAATGCCAAATCATTGTAGATTGCTGATTCCAAGCAGAATTCATGGCTGGAAATCAATGGTGGGACGTGCTAAATTTAATGGAAAAACCCGCAAGACACGGTAATAATTGTTTTTACAAAGAAAATGGTCTTTTGATGCAAATTTGGTTGATAAAAATGTGTTCCTATGGATTGAGTTTTGAGTATGTCGTGCTTTGAGCTGTTTTCTGGCTGTTCATCATTTAAAAATCAGAAAAACATGTGTGGGATAGCAGAAAATAGAAAACCGAGACACGAAAAACCATAAAAATGAAGGAAAATAGGGTTTTTTGGGCTAAAAATGATGCAATAAATTAATCCACACCTACTAAAATTCTTTTTCTGCTGAAATGAACTAAGGGCCACAGCCCATAAACTGAACTTAATTTTCAGCAATTAAAAAATGGGAGAAAATGGGAAAAATTGCAAGAAAATGGTAGAAAAACCCTAAAAAATAGGGGAAAATTATATTTTGGGCTTCGGAAAATTGGGAAAATTATGAGTAATGTCCGTGAATGTATAGTGAGACTGAGGCATGAAGATTCGCTTCAGATCAGCCTTGCTTCCGTGTTTTAGTTCGGTTTTGTCCGCTTTTGATATGAAAAATAATGGAAAAAGCCGTAAAATGCTATGCAACGAAGCATACAATCATTAGAAAGAAAGTATGAAAGGGATGTTTTTGCACTTGTGCACGATACTGTTTTACTAAATGTTTGAGCACTAGGCATCCACCAAATGCATAGAGCATGAAAAAGATTTTAAAAGTATCAGTGATCAGCTCCTGGACATGCATTGCAATTGGTTCATGAGGACATGACCTACGTTGAGAGGCAGTGAGATACCCATGCTGTAGGCTAGCCGTGGGATCCTAAAGGGGAAATTAAGTAAGGACAATGGTACATTCCTGGACACGCTTATTGGGTACCTTGAGCGACGTTTGTGCGAAATGTCTAAATGTTGAGCGACGCATCGAGGGGCCAATCCCCAAGGTGTAGGAGAGTCGCAGAGGGTTGACGGCATTCAGCCGTAGGAGGAACCCCTTGTGTATGTGATTCGAGCCTTTTGGCTATGTGAAAGGGACTCCCTCTGAGGAGTAGTGGGCTAGGATCAGTTGGACTACAACGTATTACAAATGCAATGTTTAGGAAGGCAGATATTTTGCTAGACGCTCCTGGCCGCGAGGCCGAGGGGTTGTCTTGTGCATAGTGACGAGGTCCGGCTAGTGCATGAGCCAGTGCCGGCCCGTTTTTTGGTCCATCAGGGAGGGAGAGAGGAGAATGAGTGAGAAAACAAAAGGGGGTGGAGAGAAACAAAGAGAGGGGAAACAAAAAGAGAGAGAGAGAGTAAGAAAGAGAAATGGGAGAGAATATAAAACGAAGAGTGCTAAGAAAGGTACAAAGAAAAGGGGAGAATCAAAGAAACTGGGAGAAAACCAAGATGATAGTTGACGTTACTTTTGTTGAGTTACAGGAGAAGAAATTCCTTCTCAAATAAATTCAGAAAGAAAAAGAGAATGAGAACAAAAACAAATTGTTTGTTGTAATGTAGAAAAAATGGAAAGCGATGAAGGTCATGATGTTCAAGATCACAAGACATATCTTAATTAGCGTGTCCCGTGTCCTTACTCTCAATGCTCTTCAACATGACTCTCAAAGGAAGAGCTGCTATATGGTATCATGGTTTAGGACCCGGAACCATATTGAACATTGATGCATTTTATGGAGCTTTTCGAAGGGAGTTTGCCCCTGAAAGGGGTGGGCAATATTGGTTGCGTATACTCAACGTGACCCGCCAAGATCCACACGAGGATATTCGTGCTTATGCGAAGAAGATAAAAGAGGTTTTCCGTAAGTTGGACACCTCTATTCCTATCCCCGCAGCTGCCCAATTGCAATATTTCCTACATGGTTTGGACTTTAATATCCAATTGCAGTTGAGTAGTGTCCCCTTGGGGGATATAGATACTGCCATTACACGAGCACAAGAGGTGGAATCCCGACTACAAGTAGCCTATGCTTCTCGAGGCAATTCGAACATGGGTTTAGTATTGGGAAATAATGTGTCAATGGCCAATGGCAGTAGTAGCCAAGGGATAGCGATGGCTAACCCTAATGGGAGAGGGAACATGATACAGAATGTCCCTTTATTACCAGCTCCCCCTAGCATGTCGATGCCTACGGGCAGTCAAATGGCTTCAAGTGGTGGAGGCCAGGCGGTCAATTCTAACACCATGCCTGTGGCTCAACAACCAATGCCTAATCGAATTGTTAGGCCGATGGAACGACATGGTAATGACCAAGGCTATGAGTTGAGTTCTTCCAATGTTCTTGGCGAGGTTAAGGACATGATGAAGCATTATACCGACATGATTACGGAGCAATATCGGCAAATAGCCGTTGATGTCAACTTCCTTAAAAAACAACAAAATTTGATAGGAAGTAGATACCCAGAGGAGGGTGCACCTTCGAGGTTTAGTTGCAAATGGTGTGGTGGGCAGCACTATCCAAGGAATTGCCCGAATGTTAAGTGCGATATCTGTGGAAAATCCGGCCATTTAGCAGCTACTTGCTGGAGTAAGATCAGTTCCCTCCAGCGAGGAAGTCGGCAACCAGGGCCTGTTAATCATCGTGGCCCAGGAAATGATTCCCAGCGAGAGGACGGGCCTAAACAAATACTTCAACGACCAAAGACTACAGTGGAGGAGCTACCAAGTGGTAGTGGGGTTAGTTTGATTGAGGCTGTACGTGTTAACGATGCTGAAACCTCTAATTTACGAGCTGTTCTTACAAGAGGTCAAAAGGGTAGAGAAGCCGACAAGGATAAGCCTATCGACGGAAACCCTAAACAAGGCGACAAAGGAACGCAAGTTTTGGATCCTGCCATGGAAGGGGGGCCTTTGAAGCCCGTAGAAAGTAAAGCCGATAAGGAACCACCAAAGAAGAAGGTGAAAGTTAAGAAAGAGGCAATAAAGCCGGTTCAGCGACCTAAAGAGCGGATGGTTTGGCGTGAAAAGTGAGCTCTATCAAACTATCATGAATTCGATTTGGCGAGCTCTCTTTGTGAAGTCAAACCGGATGTGAATCTTTTACAGCTTATTAAGCTTTCCCCAGGAGTACGCAAGGAATTTAGACAGATCCTGCGTACCGGTTATATTGTAGAACCTTTGGGTATTGCGCGAGTTGGTGATGACTGGTTTGAGCATGCTGAGAAGCATTGCCCAAGGGTTGCAGCCTATGTCGATGGGATATTAGTAGATTATGCCATTGTTGACACGGGATCATCTGTTAACATTATGAGTTCTGAACTGATGGAAAGGTTGGGTCTTGCGATCCAGAAAGATACCTCTACAATTCTCAGAATGGCAGATGATAGTTTGAGACAACCAGAAGGCTGCATTACTAAGGTCCATGTTACTGTTGCAAATGTAGAATGCATGTTGGACTTTAGGGTGATTCGTTTTGCAGGCCGGCCAAGTTACCAAGTATTACTCGGACGACCTTGGATCTTGCAAGCGGATTTCCAAGTAGATATACCTGCCGGTCGGCTAATATTCGGCAGAGGTGCCCAGCGTGTGGTGGTTGATGCTTATCCTAAGTCCCCGCAAAGTGAGAGAGCTCCTCTATCTTCTACAGAATTGGAGACATTAGAAGATTTATCTGCCAGTGAGACATCATCGAGTGATGAGTCCAAAGAGGGATCCACCACGGAGGACATCTATCAGATCACTTTGAACGAGCCGATAGAGGGCCAAGATCGTATAAGAGATGCAGATGTTATCGAGCTAGACCTTGGTACGCCTGATGATTCGCGGCCGATCAAAATAGGTTCTATGCTCAGCTCAATAGAAAGGGAGGACTATGTGGCCTTGATCCAGGAATTCTGTGATATCTTTGCCTGGAGTTATGATGAGTTGAGAGGCATTCCTCCTAGTCTTGCTGTTCATACAATTCCGTTGAAAGAGGGCAGTCATCCTGTACGGCAGAAAGTAAGGCGTATGCCTTTCGAATTGAGGGACGGCCTGTTTGAAGAGTTACAGAAGCTTCGAGCAGCAGGTTTGATTTTTCCTATGCAACACACGGAATGGTGTTCGCCAGTTGTGATTAGAAAAAAGAAGAATAATCAAATCCGTTTATGTGTAGACTTTAGAGAGCTGAATAAGCAGACAGTTAAGGACTACTACCCGTTGCCATTTATTGACCAGATTTTGGATCAATTGGCGGGTAGGGAGATATATTCGTTTATGGATTGCTTTGCAGGATATAACCAAATGGCAATTGCAGAAGAGGATAAGTTGAAGACAACTTTTATCACTGTATTTGGTACTTTTGTGTACCATGTGATGGCCTTTGGTTTATGCAATGCGCCTGGTTCGTGGCAACGAACAGCAGATAAGACATTCGGTGACATATCCCCTGAAGAGTTGAAGGTGTTTATTGATGACTTAGGGGCTACCACCGTGAGAGAAAGGCAGTTGATCATTCTAAGAAAATGCTTTGAGTGCTGTAGACAATTTTGCATCGCCCTAAACCCACGGAAGTGTGTTTTTGGAGTACCTTATGGGCTGTTTTGCTGGGTCATGTAGTCAGTTCGGTGGGAATTGCGACAGACCTCGAGAAGGTCAAAGTTATAGTTGCCATGGGTCCACCACGCACTCCGAAGGAGGTTCATAGCTTTCTGTCTTCGGTTGGTTACTATCGTAGATTCATAAATGCCTTGGCAGAAAGAACATTGCCGCTTACAAATTTATTGTCCTTTAGCTGTTCGTTTGTATGGGGTGACCCTTGTAAGGTAGCATTCGAGGATGTGAAACAAGAGCTAGCAAGAGCGCCTGTTTTAAAAGCACCTAAAAGAGGTGAGGTGTTTTATATATTTTCAGCAGCCACGATGTATAGTATCAGCTGCTGTTTAGCCCAAATTTGGGAAGAGAAGTGGTATCACCCGATTGCTTTTGCTAGTCGGAAGCTAGGGGTATCCGAAATTAATTATACCTACATGGAGAAGCTGTGTCTAGCGATGGTCTTTGGGACCAAGAAGTTCAGGCATTACATTCTCTATGAGAAAGTCGTGCTTTATACGAAGGCGGAGGGACTTCGATTATTGATGAATAAGCTACAGCCGCCTGATCGTCTAGCGAAGTGGTGGATCACTTTGCAGGAATTTGATTATGAAATCAAGAGTAAGCCACCAAGGTTGCAAGGCATCGTGGAATGTCTAGTGGACTTTGGGGAGCCGAAAGATTCTGTGGCTGAAGGTAGTGACATGGATTTGTTATTTAAAATAGATACGGCATCTATTCCCTCCTGGTACGCTGCAATAACGTGTTATTTATCAACAGGAGAGGCGGGATCCGAATTATCTAAAGCTGAGAGAAGGAAAATTAAGCAGCAAGCGTTAAAGTTTGCCTTGATCGCAGGTACATTATATCGGCAAGGGGTTGATGATATCTATCGCCGGTGTGTGATGCCTGACGAGGTGCCATTCATTTTGGAAGAGTGCCATGATTCTGCTTGCGATGGCCATTTTGCTGGACGGCTTACAGCACAAAAGGCTTTAAGAGCAGGTTATTGGTGGCCTGCCATCTTCCAGGATGCGTTTGCGTATGTTAAGCGATGCGATATTTGCCAACGGCATGATAGTCGAGAGAATAGGAAACGACCACTCACCCCTATTATGGCGATACTTCCATTTGAGAAGTGGGGAATAGACTTTGTGGGTCCTATTACTCCGTCGTCGACTACGCAAAAGAGGTACATCATTGTCGCAACTGACTACTTCACAAAGTGGTCAGAAGCACGTGCAACAAGGAAAGATGATGCTAAAGAAACTGCTAGTTTCCTTTTAGAGCAGATAATATGCCGGTTTGGTCCGCCGAAAGAATTAGTGTCGGACCGCGGAACCCATTTCTTGAATAAGGTGATCAAAGGTTTGACAGAGATGTGGCAAATCAAGCATAACAAGACAACCCCATATAATCCGCAAGCCAATGGTCAGGTTGAAAGTACCAACAAGCAGCTTGTGGGCATCCTGTCCAAAATCGTGTCGGAAAAGAAACGAGATTGGGATAAAAAGTTATCCGTGGCAGTGTGGGCCTATAATACGACTTTCAAACGAGCCACTGGCCATACCCCGTTCAAGTTAGTATATGGGGAGGAGTGTGTCTTGCCTTTAGAGATTGAGCTACCAACTATTCGGTTTGCTATCAATCATTCTTTGAGTGATAAAGACGCACTTTTTGAGCGCTTGACGACACTGGCACATTTAGATGAGCTTAAGTTGCAGAGCTTATTGCACCAAGAAGTGGCAAAGCGCCGAATGAAACAGCTACACGACCTCAAAGCCAAGAAATACACCTTCAAGAAAGGACAACTTGTTCTGTATTATGACGCACGACGAGAATTATTTCCAGGCAACCTAGAACCCAAATGGGATGGGCCCTATAGGATCGTTAGAATAGGAAAGAATAAATCTACAGTGTTGTTAGCTGACCTTGAGGGGATAGAATTTAAAAATAAGGTTAATCTTAATAAGATTAAACCTTATTATTTTTGACTGCACTAATGCTATGACTGCCTTGCAGGTCTAGGCGAGATCGATCAAACATCTGCAAGGAAATCGTGATAGAGGTTGATGGGTCATCTGATCCCTTATTTAGAACACCCATATTTAGAGCAGAGGTATCATCAGGGAAAGCTCATTTGGTGGAGCAAAGGATACAAGGTGATTGAGCAAGAAGGCGGGACATTTATTTGGGAGATCAAGGTCTTCTGCCATCACTGCCTACAAATTTTGACGAGTATCCCTGTTGAATTCCATGACGATGGAGGGATGGAACCTACAGTCCACCCGTTGAATATGCTGAATTTCGATTACCATAATTACGAGTAGAGTTCAGGATGGTAGGATATGTAAACCCTTTATGGACGTACACCTTGTACTTTGATGGGGCGTGCAGGGGTCCATGCAAAAAAGGAAGTGTAGGAGTTGTCATCCGAGACCCCCGACGACGCATTGTCATGAAGTTAGCTGCTTATCTCGGGGCGAATTTTACCAATAATATGGCCGAATACAAAGCCCTGATAATGGGTTTGAATATTGCAAAGAAGGGTGGTATCCGTCAGTTATTGGTGAAAGGGGACTCTCAGTTGGTTTTAAATCAACTCAATGGGACGTACATGGTACGGAACCCCATCCTTTGTATGTACCATCATACTGCCATAGCCCTGCTAGACGAATTCGATCGAGTGTCTTTTCAACTGATTCCACGGAATTGGAATCAGTTTGCCGATTCTTTGGCTAATTTTGCATATGAAGAAGACCTCTTCTTTAATTGTGGCCCTTGTCCCGATATATCTATTGATGGTGAGACAGGACTTGGTCGCTTGTGGGGTATGCTTTCTGAACATGCCCTCTTTGGCAGACGATGGTTGATTTGGGTGATGCAGAGGGTAAGCAAGACTCATCTTCCTTTATTATCATGGACCCATAGACTGATTAGACGACATGTGATGCGAACACCTCTTGCGATATACGCAGGAGGGATGGGTCATAATTTAATGCACCTAGTTTAGGGCTACAAGCCTCTGTTCCCCTGGGAATAGTATGCTTTGCTGTCTATCATGGTTGTTTCCAGGAGGATGTTATGCATAGTATTGTTTTATTTCATTAGGCCAAGAGGGCCGATTCAGTTTTGTAGCATAGTCATGTTTCATTTCATTAGGCCAAGAGGGCCATTTCCCTGTCTAGTGCGGGTGCGTTTAATCGGGTTTTTGTTTTAAGTGTTGTGCTGGGCAGGTTTCGTGTTTGGTGGACTTTGGTGGAGCCTGGAGGAGCCTTTGCTACAATGGAAGCTTTTTGTGGCCAATCCAGGTGATACCTCTCCTTTACGAGTATCTTTCTTTCCTGTTATATTTGTATTTGTACTTGTCGAGGGGATACATTTTTGTTGGGGGCCGGCAACCAAGGCATGAAGTCCCAAGTTTAGGCTAAGTATGTTTGAGGGAGGTCGGAGTAGTCATTGCCTCCTGCAATGACATTGTTAGACATTGAAAGACCTGTTTTAGAAGGACGCCCTAGTGGCCCTGTTCTGCTAACCTGCTAGGCAGCCGTTCTAGGAGTTCTTGTTAGTAGTGAGGCAGTTAGAGAAGCCTGCCAGAAGATAATACTAATGATGCCAAGAAATCGGGCACATCCTAAAAGATGAATATAAATACGAAGGTGTGTAAAAAGGGGTTCTAACCCCTATCAAAGAAAAGAAAAGAAATGAAAATATATAAGCAGTTGATCATTGCCTTGCGAAGGCCTGGTAGGTTCCTGGGGACGAATCCGACCAGGGGCCGATACCTTGTCTTCCTAGGGATGGCTTCTTGCTGAAAAAATAATGACAAAACAAGGACGGTTGGAGCGAAAATAAAAGTGAGCATTAGAAAAGGATTAAGTGTCGCCTTGCGAGGGCTTGGTAGGTTCTTGGGTGCCGAGACAGGTCCTGAGACCGATGCCCTGTTCTCCTTGGGTCACTACGCTCAGCTCCCTCCTTTTTACATGCCCAAGTCTGTTCATCCACTATAAACTCTAAAAGAAGAGATGTACTGAAAGAAAATACTCTTTGATCAGGCTATAGGAGTCCTCGCCTTGTCGGAGCTCCTAGTTGTGTTGTCTTTAGTTGGTAAGTAGTTCAGACTACCACTTAGGGCACCCTCTTTGATAGGTTTTTTAGTTTGGCTGAGTTGGAGCAGTTGGTTAGTGACTCACTTCGGATCTTCTATTAGATGATGCTAGGCCTACTCCTTGTGGATGTCATGCCTTGGTTCTGTCCAGGGGTAGGGGGAGCATTGTGCTGAGTTTTAGTATATAGTTGTTTTGTATCAGTTTGATGCTTCTTTGGTTGTTTATGTGCAGATATGTTCGTGGGTTCGACGGACTGAGTCATCCTATCCCATGGTCGCCAATGAAGGATGGATTTTAGGCCCCGGAACGTGCCTAAAAATAGGAGGAAAATGTGGAAATGCGGGGGAAAATGCTCAACCACGAAGGCGGCAGCTCGACCTAGGACGATTTTAAGCGTCAAGTGCTTGACGGGCGCCCGTACGACACTCCGAGAATTTTCATAATTTTTCCGTGCGCCTGTGCCAGTCAGTGGAGCTGCCGGTCAGTGCGGGATGTCGAGCGAGTTCATAGAAATTTTCAGACTGACGATCGGAGTCCGTACGCGGAAGATGGCCCGAAACCGGCCGGGGTGCCCAAAGGGGGGCCCAAATTGGAAATCCCAAGAGGTGTAAGGGAGGGGGGGTGACCTTTGGCACCCCCCCTTCAAAAAAACCTGATGTAGGGGGGGGGGGGGGGGGGGGGGTGGCGGCCGTTTTTTCAGCCGCCGAAAAAATCGCGCCCCCCCCTCCCCCCAATCATGATGAAGATTGATACACAAGCTATGCAGATCATCATGCCAGGCTCCTGCATCAATGCTACGCTCCGTATCGCCGGTCTCCTCTCCCGCAATGATGGACTGTAGAGAGAGAGAGAGAATCAGTCTTTCTCTCTCCTCCTTCTCTCTCCTCTTAACCCCCGTTCGTGCGTGGAAGAGTAGAATGGAAATGGATGGCCGGATGGATGTCGATTCTTGACGAGGCTGAAGGGCAATGCCAAATCATTGTAGATTGCTGATTCCAAGCAGAATTCATGGCTGGAAATCAATCGTGGAACGTGCCAAATTTAATGGAAAAACCCGCAAGACACGGTAATAATTGTTTTTACAAAGAAAATGGTCTTTTGATGCAAATTTGGTTGATAAAAATGTGTTCATATGGATTGAGTTTTGAGTATGTCGTGCTTTGAGCTGTTTTCTGGCTGTTCATCATTTAAAAATCAGAAAAACATGTGTGGGATAGCAGAAAATAGAAATACCGAGACACGAAAAACCATAAAAATGAAGGAAAATAGGGTTTTTTGGGCTAAAAATGATGCAATAAATTAATCCACACCTACTAAAATTCTTTTTCTACTGAAATGAACTAAGGGCCACAGCCCATAAACTAAACTTAATTTTCAGCAATTAAAAAATGGGAGAAAATGGGAAAATTTGCAAGAAAATAGTAGAAAAACCCTAAAAAATAGGGGAAAATTATATTTTGGGCTTCGGAAAATTGGGAAAATTATGAGTAATGTCCGTGAATGTATAGTGAGGCTGAGGCATGAAGATTCGCTTCAGATCAGCCTTGCTTCCGTGTTTTAGTTCGGTTTTGTCCGCTTTTGATATGAAAAATAATGGAAAAAGCCGTAAAATGCTATGCAACGAAGCATACAATCGTTAGAAAGAAAGTATGAAAGGGATGTTTTTGCACTTGTGCACGATACTGTTTTACTAAATGTTTGAGCACTAGGCATCCACCAAATGCATAGAGCATGAAAAAGATTTTAAAAGTATCAGTGATCAGCTCCTGGACATGCATTGCAATTGGTTCATGAGGACATGACCTACGTTGAGAGGCAGTGAGATACCCATGCTGTAGGCTAGCCGTGGGATCCTAAAGGGGAAATCAAGTAAGGACAATGGTACATTCCTGGACACGCTTATTGGGTACCTTGAGCGATGTTTGTGCGAAATGTCTAAATGTTGAGCGACACATTGAGGGGCCAATCCCCAAGGTGTAGGAGAGTCGCAGAGGGTTGACGGCATTCAGCTGTAGGAGGAACCCCATGTGTATGTGATTCGAGCCTTTTGGCTATGTGAAAGGGACTCCCTCTGAGGAGTAGTGGGCTAGGATCAGTTGGACTACAACGTATTACAAACGCAATGTTTAGGAAGGCAGAGATTTTGCTAGACGCTCCTGGCCGCGAGGCCGAGGGGTTGTCTTGTGCGTAGTGACGAGGTCCGGCTAGTGCATGAGCCAGTGCCGGCCCGTTTTTTGGTCCATCAGGGAGGGAGAGAGGAGAATGAGTGAGAAAACAAAAGGGGGTGGAGAGAAACAAAGAGAGGGGAAACAAAAAAAGAGAGAGAGAGTAAGAAAGAGAAATGGGAGAGAATATAAAACGAAGAGTGCTAAGAAAGGTACAAAGAAAAGGGGAGAATCAAAGAAACTGGGAGAAAACCAAGATGATAGTTGATGTTACTTTTGTTGAGTTACAAGAGAAGAAATTCCTTCTCAAATAAATTCAGAAAGAAAAAGAGAATGAGAACAAAAACAAATTGTTTGTTGTAATGTAGAAAAAATGGAAAGCGATGAAGGTCATGATGTTCAAGATCACAAGACATATCTTAATTAGCGTGTCCCGTGTCCTTACTCTCAATGCAAGGTGGCAATCAGACGAAAGGGTCGCTTGTCTATAGAGCACATACGACGCTTTGACAAGTTTCAATTAGAGATCATTGATCAGGCGATCTCAGATATTGAGAAAATGGTAAGAAAAGTGTGTATGAATCATGCATCATATTTGCAAACTAATTGAATATCATATACAACAACATTGGATGTGATAGTAACAATTATATAGGGAGGTGATGTCTCATCCCAAGGAGGAGTGCACCTATTGTGGCTAGTTAGAAGAGTTTGTTGGTGTGCGATGGATGGAGTGCCTGAGCCAATCCACCACTTGGAAGTCACTACCCAGTCTATAATGTCAATAGCAGAGGAGACATGCAATCTTTTAGACTTTCCTACAATCTTGGAGCTTGAGATGGAGGCAATGATCGATGCATTGATTCCCATGGATACCGAGACATCTAATCCACTTAGAGAGGAAGCATCAATACCATTACATGATGGTGGGTGCCGAGTATCTCACTTGAAGACGCTACTTGTACTCTTAAGTGTGCAAAGCAAAATACAGGTGGAGCAATGTGAGTGTGACTGAGTTGTTCAGGTACCTTGTACGTACTCTTGGTTTATTTCTTTTTGGTATCATTATGAAAAACAATTGTGCTTTTTCAAGGTGTTTTATGATTTCTTTTCAAGTTTCTAAAGTATCATATATTACCACTTGGAAATACCATGCCTAAGTCTCGTGATGATGCACAATATGTTTTACAAAATCTTGGCATGGACTACAATTGCATCCATGCATGTGTCAACGATTGCGTGCTGTTTTAAGGAGAGTACGAGACTATGAAGACATGTCCAAAGTGTGGTGCTCATAAGTATCGATAGGACTTGCAAGGGCAAACCATCTCTCAGAAATTTCTTAGACACTTTCCACCTATCCCCCGTATACTTCACATGTTTCTACATCGAGCATAGTGAGATTGACAACATGGCATGTGCAGAATAGATCCAAAGATAGAGTCCAATGAATTTAAGCAGATTCACACACATGGAGCCACATTGACTCTATTCACACGCATGGAGCCACGTTGACTCTATCTTTCCAAGATTTGCATGAGAGCCAAGGAATCTTCAACTTGGTCTTGCTATGGATGGTGTGAATCCATTCGGTCTTCGCTCAACATCTTAAAGTGTGTCGCACGTATTCCTTGTTAACTACAATATCCCACCATGGATTTCTACGAAGAAAGGACACCTGATCCTTAGCTTGCTCATTCCTGGCCGCTACAAAGTCAAGAATATGGACGTCTATCTCTGTCCATTAGTTGATGAGCTTAAGATTTTGTGGGAGGAGGGGGTCTCCGTGGAAGATATGAGCAAGTATGATGGTCGACGGTTCACCAATATACAAGCCATTCTCATGTGGACCATGCATGAATTTCTAGGATTTGGGAAGTGCTAAAGTAAGTAGGATTTCGTTCTCGTTGGTCATATCTATCATAGCTTATTCAAGTTTGTGTTCACTAAATAGAGGTGTTGGGACAGGTTTGGTTACCTCATTTTATCATGCATGTCCATTGTGTGGGCCATAGTTAGACTCCCAAAGGTTACAAAACATGAAGAATATGGTATATCAAGGACACATCACTTTCTTGTCGGAGGGTCATGAACTGAGGGAAGGTTTTCTTAGATGACCTCTCGCACGAATGAATGCCCAAAGCTAGTACAAGTTGAAAATGGTCCACACAGAGTCGCATCCAAAGGGAATGCGATGGTTCTAGGTTTTCTATGAGTTTCTGTATTGGACCTAGTTACAAATCAACCACTTGTTGGATCCAAATTTGCGTATTTTCAAGAATGTGGGCAACTTACTATGGGACCACATCACAGGAAAGAGAGACACTGCAGAATGGATTTGAAGGAGGTATGCAAGATGGAGGTGCGAGGTACTAATGGTCCTTGCAACTACCTCGTACTCCTTGGCTTTTGTCCACTAAAGAAGAGTGCATTGTGAAGCAAATTGTCAGGTCTATCTCCACTCAGATGGGTATGATGCGTTCTCTTAGATCCACATTTTCTAAAGATGACCAAGTAATAGGGCTAAAATCCCATGATTGGCATAAAATATTCTAGGTTTGTACTACGAATGGATTGTAAGTGACCTGCGTAATATGCTATTTGGAGTGTAGTCATTGTTCGTAATGCTTCTTCATTTGTGGTAGCTTATACTATTGATCGAGATTGCATGATGCCTTACTCTAGAAATATGCGGGGCAATTTAGAGGTTGTCAAATTTAGTGCAATGGATTTCATAGAAGGAGATCAAGACATCCTCTATTAAATCTGCAAGGTGGGGAGCAGTGGAGACACTCTGTCTCTTTTAGAAGTACCTGCCCACCAGCATGCTCACGATACAAACCCATCTCCTAGTGCATCTTGTAGATGAAGTGGAGATTGCTAGGCTTGTCCATATGCGATGGATGTTCTTCTTCGAGCGCTTCATGAAAACCCTGAAAGGCTTTTTGCGAAAATGAGCTTAGCCAAAAGATACCATGGCTGAAGGTTGGTTGGTGTCTAAGGCGTTATTGCATATTTCACAGTGGCTACCAATGGTGGATTCAAACAATAGTATGCTATGGTCACTAAAGGAACATGATTGACTAAAGGAGATGTGGTGGTTGGAAATGGGGTACAAAAAAGGATGGATGCTGCAATGGAGGAGAAAGTGAATCGTCTTTGTATGTTGCACAGTGCCTCCATGGAGATGTGGCTCGCTAGGTATGAGCAAGAGAAGAAAGATCAGGAAGAAGTAGGATCCAAATTTCGACGGAGTACGCGCCACCGATTGATTCAATATCCTGAGGGCATGGAGGAGATGCTGCAGTTTATGTCTGTCCAATGGTTGCATGGAGCTTTGATCGCAGCCTCTAGCGAAGGGGTGGAGGTCTCTACCAAGGAGTAGGAATTATTGAGTGGATGTAGTCCAAAGGTGACCACGTGTTTTATAAGCTATCATATCTAGATTTTATATGTGACAACTAATTAACTGTTTCAATGTACAGTACAAAATATACAGTGCGGCATGGTCACATGGATGACATTTCCGCATGGAGCGTATTGACAAAATGTGCTCCACAATGGATTGTGGTATCAATTCAAAGTTTGAGCAAGAGAGCCGACGGCGAGCCACGGATCCAAACACCATTATAGAAGACATGGAGTATTTTGTGAACTTACAAAGTATTACCATGGTGGATTACTGTAGCTTCTCCATGATTCTATTGGATGTGAAGTGGTTCAAAGTGGTACTGGAAGGAGGCGAGAAAACTATTGAACGAGGTCCATTTGGATTTCTCGAAATAGATTCCAAAAAAGATGGACGGAGTTCCATGACACATTTGTATTGCCAGCCCAATAGGTGTATGAACTCATGTTTTTTAAAATTTTATTACGACATAGTATATATCACAAATGTTAAATATATCTTGTATGTGATTTTGAATAGGTAATTCTCTATCCAAACCCCGACAACCTCGATGGTGGTATGTTGTACCTTCAGCTCGTGAAGTGTGAGAGTATATGATGAAAGCAATGTTCCCAACATAGATGAGGACAATATGCAGATAGAGGGGTCGATATTGCAAGGGATGGAGACCGCCCAAAGCTTGGAGCATGTATAGGATGCAAAATAAGGGTAACAATGATGGAAACTAAGGAGGCCAACCAAGTGGACTCATCCTTTTGTGGTGGTGACCTTTCCATCGACCTTCTAGTGTATATGGAGTTGTGTCAGGAGATTGACATGGGACCATAGGCTACGTCATACTTAGAGCATCCGCCTACTCAATCCATTAATGAATCACTTATAAGGGTACTCTAGAATATTCACTTTAAATAAGATCATTTTTTAAAGAGTTATATTACTATGCTTTGCTTGAATCTTTATATTGATTATGCTAACATCAATTTTTGTCTATGCAGGTGACCTTTCTGGATATTTGGACAACACGACTTCGAGGGATGAGTGACGAGAAGCTATAAGAGATTTTTACGTGTTTGTCTCCAAATCAGATGGCTTGTTTCAAAGATATGGCAAACCAGAAGCTATCTCAGATACCATTATGCCATTCTATTCGATCTACTTCGACACGCTCTAATGCTTCATTTTCCAGTAGACGAGGTCAATGATCTAGACTAGATGGAGGGAGTGGTTTTGGGGGATCTTGAGGAGACGTGGATGCGGTGAGCCCAGCTTGAGATACAGGTGCTAATCCTTGCTCTCGTGCAGGTTCGAGAAAGAGTGGCTCAAGTGGTTGTTGTGGAGGTACCAACGTAGTATCTCCGTCTCGTTGTTCTACTGGATTTGTGTCACCTATGGGATTTGTCACACCTGTGGGGATGTCTACTCTAGTCACTCCATCTTTTGCTCAGTCATCTGTAGGTGGCACCCCTATGGGTGCTACTCTAAGAGATACCACCCCCGTGGGTACCCTAGATGTATAGGGGTCTCTTGGATATGCCAAGGAGCGTGGTTGTAGGTGGGAGAGGACACATCTTAGACATACCCCTGAGGGGTATGGATACCTTGTAGATGATAGGACAGGAGCCGTCATCATGAATGATGAGGGGAGGAGGATTATGGCTCGTATGAGAGAGTTGTGCCAATAAGTTTTTTGGCACAACGTCTTGGATCATTGGAAGAATATATCGGAGGGGAGCAAGGACCACATAGTAGCATCCTTGCATGAGGAGTTTCCAATACCCACTGCAATAGATAGATTGTCCACAGGCTAGATGATGGAGTGCATGCATGTGTACATGTTACACAGACGATCAGATGCACGCAAGACACTTAAGAGTATAGCCCAAATATAGCACTTTGCCTTCATTTTGAAGACCATTGTACACCTTACTGTAATCCTTTTGTATATCCCAAATATAGCACATAGTGTTACATGTGCTGCCCTACCATAAAATTTTTTTTCCCTCTATAACCGTCGCTATTAGCATTGCAAATTTACTGCATGCATTGCTATTAGCATCACAGTTTGTGTTGCAAAATGTCGCTATCAGCGTCGCATTAGCAACACAAATAGCAATGCGGATAGCGACTGTTCTATGGCATTGCTAATACCGACATGTTTAGTGACGACGGGGGAAATTTTTTTGGTGAACATTTTTGTCGCTTTGAACATCGGTATGAGGCCTATATTTTATAGTGAGAGATTGTTGCAATGATGATGAGAATGTTATGAAAAATAAGATAGCATAGTGAAAGTTTCAAAAAGGGACAATAGAGTATCTTGCTCCTTGGCTATCAACACAAAGCTCTCACAAGACTGAGTAATAGAAAATATAGATTTAACAAGGCTATACTACGATCGTGTTGTTAGTTCAAGGATGGTGGTCAGTAGTTCATCAACTACAACTGCAATATGGAGAACAATAGATCTCATTATCTATAGTAGACCTGAAGCTCACAAAAAAAGACAGAAAATCAAAGGATGAATTATCTTACAATACTTACAATTCAACATTTAGTGCAATGGTGTTGAGGACAAACAATAAGGAGAAATACAACTAGAGGTTGTGAGTGATCTAGGGGGGAAAGGCCATAGTAGTCGCCTATGCATGCTAATGATAACTTGACAATGTGACAATCCTATAGCAAGATGATAATGATAAGCATGAAGAGGATGACGACAACAAAGAGGGGCAAGAAGATGGAAATGAGTAGCACCATGCCAGTGGCTCCTCTAGCTCTATATAAAAGACCGTGAATCTGAGACTAATCGTAGTACTGAACTCCCAGATTTGATTGGCAATATGAAAAACCAATTTATGCAAATGAAGAGACAAGAAAGCATTGAGTTTTCAATGAGCCTATTGATGAAATGGTGCTTGTGTTTTGAAGAACAAAATGAAAAAAGAAGAAGAAGAGAAGCTTTAATAGCTTTTCATTAGAAAGCCAAATATTGGAAAAGAATTAAGCTTTTATTTAAAAAATCACACAATGTGTTTTGAGAGGACAAAAAACCTATATAAAGGGGGGAGAGAGAAGGATTATGGGCCCTTCTTTGAGTTCCAAAACTGGTTTCTGATGTGAGGAGAGAGGAGAATCACTACAAGTATGTGGAGGCTTGTTGAGTTGGTCGAAATTTTCAAAAACCTGGATATTGCAGGGTCGCACTACTGTAACAAACTTCAAAGAGGTATAATGAGTTGATACTGTTTTTCTTTCCAGATCATCATATGTTGAACTTGGTTCAAGGTGATTAAGGTGTTATATGTTATTTGTAGAGTGTGTTTTCATAAAAATTAAGGCTACAACTCGGGGGGTTCGCTATATATATATTCTCTATATAACATGCGTGCATGGCCTATTTATAAATATCCTAATCTGCGAATTTTTCTTGAATAAAAAACAAACCTTTTCTATTCAATTTGTAAGTAATCCCTTTATATGACACCCTTCTGTATGTAAAAAATGTATAAAAATGGTGTTTTAAAAACCCATTATGTTGAACTCACGTTATATATACATATATACATGAGTGACCCCCCCGAGGGCTACAAGAGGCATAATTGGTCATTTGTGTTGGTGTGATGGTTGTATTGTGGTTGTCAAAAGTTGAAACTTTTTGTTTTGAGTTGTACTTTGACAAAGTTGATTCCCTAATCAGCGCTCCTTCACGCCTCATTTTTAGATTGTGTGTGAGACTTACCTTCACACACCACTCACTAAATATCTTTTTTGGTGCCCCCATTGAGGAGTGTGGACAACTTTGACTTTATTGCGATGTTGAGATGATTTTTTAATGCATGACTAGTTCTTTTTTGAAATTTCACAATATGAAAGGAGAGGATCCTTAGTGATTTCTTGAAAGATTGGAGCTTGAATGCATGATCCAGTGAATTAGTGACTCGACCTTAAAACTTCAAATTTAGAAATATCAGTTGTTGGATAAAGGAAGAAATTGGTTTCAGGATTATGAAAAAAAACGCTTAGGTTGAGAAATCCTCCTATTTCTATGGAATATAAAGTTATCAAGCACGCATTTCTTGACCAATTTGGAGAAACTAAAACTTTCGAATTTCTTTGGAGAAAAATGAAAATTTTTTAAGAAAAAGAAGATTAGACCATATTATTTTTTGCCCTAGAATACACTTGATTATGGGATCATTGGAACAAAAACCTAGGTCTAAGAGAGAGAGCACCTAAAATGTTGGAAATAAAACATTTTGTGGAAAATTTGTAGGAAGGCGTGAGAACAAAAGTAGAAATCAGGCAACAAAGTTCTTTTGAGAAACATCAATGATTGCCTTAGAAAAAGAAAGAAAATTTAAGAGAATTAAAAAGAGAAAACTATTGAGAGCACCTAACATCGAAAATAGAAACCAAAAGTAGGAATATGGATAAAACTTTGAGATTTTAGTGAGATAGAATGGTCATTTGGCTTTGAAGGTTGAGGATCTATTGTGTGGATAAATGCAAAACATGAGGCTAGGACCTTTGAGAGGTAGAACTTGGGGAAGAGGAGGTGGACTACTTGTAGGATAGACTAATCAAGAAAATATAGGAGGTGGAAGATGAGGAACTGGGAGAGGACATTTTCAAAGACCAATGGTGACTTTTTTAAATTATGGAGAGATAGATCAAATAAGCACAAATTGCCCTTATCCAACTAGAGCAGCAGGGAACATGTATCATCTACCTCAAAATCTTCCAAATAGACAAAATGATTTTGGGATAGAAATCAACTATCATTCCATGTCCCAAGCACCAAGGCCAAGTAAAGAAGAGAAAGGAAAAAGTTCCATTAATTGTTTTCTTCTAGAAAATCAAAGAGAGGAAAATAAAGCACTTGATGTAGTGACCGCAATAAAAAGGAGGAGAGATGCTAAGAGAGATGAACTTGAGACTAGTAAAAATTTTGAGGAAAGAGAAAGAGAAATAAAGAAAGGAGAGAAGAGAGTAGAAAATAAATTGAGAGTGCCTAGGAACCATTATCATGCTTTTGATATTCCATTGGAGGAAGGGGAAAGTGACTATGACCTAAAAAGAAATATGATGGGTAAGAAGGGTGATATATCCTTTATTCAATTAATAATGTCGTTTCTAAGGATGAGAGAAGACTGAAAGAAATTAGTGAATCTGGAGTGGAAGGAAAGAAAGAGAGTAACAGTAAGAGTTTTGAGTATAAACGAGTTACCAAATATTTGTTCTATTGTTGATGCTTGGTACCAAAATTAGAATATAGATCAAGCATATATTGATGGAGGAGCACAAGTTAGTGTGATTACTTAGCCTTGTATAGAATAATTTGGACTTTGAATTGTTGAGGGATCAAAATTTGGAATTAGGCTTGCTAGTCATGGGGGGTTCTTTTGCATAATTCATAATTTCAAGGTCAAAGTTTATGGTGTGTCTATGAAAGTTGATGTTCATGTTATGCCAACAAGATTGGGAGCTGATTGTGGCTTAGGAAGGCAGGTGAAATACAAGATTAGGGGAAAGGATTATCCAAAAATCTAGTTTTTTTGGATAATCCATGCTACTCACACTAGTACTAATGACTCAAATCACATTGACTCTCTTGATCAATAAGAAAGTCGCATGATGATGCATTCCATGCGTTTTCACACTGTGTTTGCATAGCATCATGACACTGTAGAGATGGATAGCGCGTCACCTATGTGAGAGGTAGCCATTAGTGCTCGGCTTGGAATGATTGAAGAAATAAGAGGTCCGTGGGTCTTGGTGGTTGATTTCCTCTATAGTTAACAATCCCAATGTGGTGTTAATCATGGTGTGTAATAAAGGTAACATATAATATTGGTGGATCACTGCTGCAAAACAAGGATTCTTTAATAGATAGCCTTTTGCCCTTTCACTGATAGAAGTGGTCCTCTTACGTGGCATCCTTATCTTGATTTTTCCATAGTCTCTAACTGACCTTTCACCTTTAGGGTCCCCCTCCCCCCATAAAGAGAGACCTTACATTCTCAACAATAGTGAGATAGGCAAGCTTCCTATATGGCCATCTAGTAGAATAACTAGTTAGTCAAGTAGTTGGATGTGGTGCCTCCAAATCGGATTTCTAACTAACTAGTGGATATATACTCCTAACAATCCTAACTTGCTACTTGGCTAAGTATCTAACTATCCCTTCTTTCATGGTCATCTAGTTAAGTAACTAGCTACTAGAGCACTTGTATGTGGCGTTTCCTACTTAAGTTTGTAATTAACTAGTGGGTAAGTATCTATAAGCATAAGTAGCTAGTTGACAAGGTAGTTATCTAGATAATATAGTGTAGCTAAGTAAATGGGTGTGGTCCTTGCTTAATGGTTCCAAGTAGTGAGCTAAAAGGCACATGTCAAGTATAGATGACTTAGCACACTCTTAGTTTACTAGTTCATGAGGCACTAGGATAGCTACCTCATTATGTCCTTACAAGTTCTGCACTATAGTGCTCTGTACTGTATTGTTCTGTTCTATACCGATCTATCCCTCTATAGGTAGGTTGAACTTCACAGTCTTGGCAGGAGAGTTATTTTCGTTCTATACCATTGGTTCCTTCTTCTTGGTGTGCGTAATAGCAGCAACTTCCAACTCTACCAAATTGGAAGCAGGCTCTTGTACCTTCTATTGGCTATCAGTGGCATTGGCCTTTACAGGAGCTGGACTGGGACAGTCCTTTGCAGTGTGGCCTTCTCCTTTGCATCGACTGCATAAGGGCTTGTAATCCACAGATCTGGACAATTTGGGGAGATATGTCCCTTTTCTCCACACCTATAACATTCCACCTCTGATCTCTGCAGACTGTCGTCCTCTGTAACTTTGAGAGGGAAACCTCCTTGGACCGAAATTAGGACCAAACTCCCTAG
Source organism: Lygodium microphyllum (assembly GCF_053477565.2). Lineage (NCBI taxonomy): Eukaryota > Viridiplantae > Streptophyta > Polypodiopsida > Schizaeales > Lygodiaceae > Lygodium > Lygodium microphyllum. Next base: position 123,874,040 of record NC_141148.1, on the reverse strand, counting down.
GCTTTGGTCCAATATCTTGTGTTGTCATTTTGGATTCTAGCAAGTTGAATCTCAAATTTTCATCCTTCTGTCTTCGTTCATACATCTCTTTCAGAGAGAAAATATCCTCAGTATGGTTTTTCCACAAACAGTAAGAACAGAAGGCTCCAGGAATGGTTAGTTTTTCGGTATATTCAGTGGCTAAATGTCCCGCTTGATGACACTTTCCACACCATGTAGTAGAGCGCATCACATCTCTTCCAGCTCCCGCAGGAGTGGATATATTGACGGTATTCACTTTCAGCGTCTGTAGCTGCTCTGTAATCACATCCAAAAGCTCCTTCTTAATACTTGCAACTGAGTTGGATAAGTAGTCTTTCAGATTTTTACCTCCTGAAGTGCTTGTAGTAGGGTTTTGGGAAACTTCTGTAATTACTGCATACACTGGTTGGGTAGATCTAGAAGATCCTCTGTTCTGGCTCTGATTCAGAGCTCTTGTTGAGACTTGGGGTTGTTGATTCTAGTTGGTAGGATTCCACTGTTGTTGATTCGCCATTGGAGGAACTATTTGAGGCCACTGTTGTTGTGGTTGAACCATCATTTGAGGCACTGTCGTCTGTAGTGACCACACTAGATTAGGTGCACTATATTGCGGCACTGTTTGCATCTGGGGATAGGGGTAAGGAACTGTCCCTGGGACTGCATTTGATGGGTATACCATTCCAGGCATAGGAGGAGGTAAGACTCCCCTTCCTGGAGTCATTGATAGCCTTGCTTCAACTTCATCATACAATCTTGCACCTTCCACTACAGCTTGCAGATTGACTGGTTTTCTCAATTCTAAGAACTTAAGAACTTCTGGTTGTAGGCCCCTGAGAAACACTCCTTTTTGGATTCCTTCGTCCAAATGATGGTTAGTCCATCTCTTCAGGATGGATTCCATTCGTGAGACATAAGCTTCTCCTCTTTCTCCAGAGGACTGACTTAAATTCATGAACTCCTCTCGCATCCGCTCTTCAAAACCTTCACACCTAAATTTAGTGAGGAAGGTCAACTTTAGGTCTCGTCCCATGTGCCAAAAGTTCCTGCTGCTTGTCTCTCATACCACTGAAACGCCGCACCCTTGAAAGTGGCGGGGAATATTGATAACCAATGCTCAGGGGTTCTGGCATTGTTAGCCACACATGCTACCATAAACTCTGCTACATGAAGATCAGGGTCCTCATTATACTCTCCCTTAAAAACTGGCAATGGAACTACATTTCCTGGCCTATCATCAATATTTCTAGGACGAATCTGACTAGGAAGGGGACATTGAGTTGCCATGGGGACTTCTGTAAAGAGTGCTTTTAAGGCGTCAAAAGAGGCTTCTGCTGTGAGCTCGTTCTTAGATTTGATTTTTGCCTTCTCTCTTCTCATGTACCTCTAGACTCGTTCCAACGCTTGCCTCTTTATTGAGTCATTCATCAAGGGGTTGATTTCAACCAGTTGGTCTGGACTCAATAGGATAGTGTTAGAGGGGCTTCAATCTCTGATAGATTCTCTGGCCAACATCTCCTTTACTTCCTTCTTCTCAACATATCTGAATTCAGCTTTCAAACCACTACAGAGGGGAAGATATTCTATTTTGAAAGTATCAAAACTCATTCTTCTTAGGATCGTTGTTGCGTCATTATAATAATGCCAGCTTTTGAGGGTTTCAACAGTGTATGTTGTGAAAAACACTCTGTCTAACAACTTCCAGTGGGTTGCTAATTGAACAAACAGAAGATTATCAGTGCACCAAGCATCCCATGTATCTTGCTGTTGAGTATCCACGAACAAATTCCAACTCCTTTCCTTCTTGTCTTCGTGAACCTCCATAGACCAAGAATCATGAAGCTTCTTCACAATCTCCCACTTGATGATGTCTGGAAACTTCTCAATGAATGCCAAATCTTCCATGGATGGTCATTCTCTCTGTTTCTGCTCTTCAGTTTGTTCCCAAACAGTTTGCCACCAAGATGCAAGTTTCTGCTGCTTCAACAGGAAGAGGAAACAGTCCACCACATAGAGCATGCATCACGATGGTGACATGTTTCTGCCATTGTGGGATGAACTTCTTGTGGAAAGTTGCTTTGATAAGAGAAATTCCAACTCTTCAGTGGAAGAAGGAACTTTACAAACATCCATTGAATTCTTCTCTTCTTACAATGCCATTTCCTTCATTTTCAGCCTCTTCTGATGCTTGTTGATGGCAAGTTTCCCCGACTGTGCACCAAAAACATGGAGCCCCAAGAGGAACACCAAGGAAAAGGGAATTCTCTTGCATGAAAATATATTTTGTAACATCAACAAGCTTTTATTTCATTCTTTTGAACATCAAAACAAAGAAAACAACAATTCTTCACGCAGCATCATAGTAGATTTCTCCCACGGATTTGATAGAATCAACCATAATCTTCAACATCTTCACAAAATCCATCAATAGAACAAAGAATACAAAGGAATACACCATCTTTGAATGGAAATCAATCACATATTATTCATCTTCAATGTCTCCATAGTTCTCTCTCAATCTCTCATATACAATTATACTGTTTTGATAGAATTGACTATCTCTGACTCTCTCTCTCTCTCTCTCTCTCTCTCTCTCAATCGTACATTATATCCTCACTACAATTCTCTCATAATAACTCTCAATAATCCTTCTTAGGTCGTGGATGCACCTCCCAAGAGGTATGTCTGATATGAAGAGTCACCAGAGCTACTACAGTGTCTTTTCAAAGCTCACTACTGTCACTGTCACTTAGTCTTCTCTTCAGTCTTCAGTAGCTGCTTCTTCCACTTGTTTTAGCTCTTTTGAACTTAGATTCATCCTTTCCAAAGGTTATAAAACATTTTCAAAATCACACATACATTCTACAGAATACTTACAAAAGGTCTACAGAACAGTCACAGTATAGCACTAGAAGAGCTACAGTACAGTTACAGTACAGAGACAGAGGCTCTACAGAAGGTTTACAGAAGGTTACAGAAGGTCATCAAAACCTCATAACTCATACTCAAACCATTCCATATTATCAAAAACTATTCAATAAGCTTTCAAAATATCTCAATCTTCATCAATCATCAATCCATGCTTCATACAGAAGACAATCAGAACAAAATAGAAGCTATACAGAAGGTATACAGAACCAATCAGAACCTATCAAAACATCATAGAACCTCATATCTCCATTGAGAATCATCATGAACTTCTAAAACATAATCAATATCATCCAAAACACTCTCAAATACTTCCTTTACAACCATACATCACTCTAAATCCATAAAAAATAAATCATTCAATCCTCAAAAACAACAAAAATCAGTCAAAAATTTAGTTTTTTTCCACTCTCAACAGTACTTCCACAGTCAATGATACTTAAAAGGAACAACTTTATGGGTTACCAATGTTTGGATAACTAAGAATTACTAGTTCAATTCCTTTCTCTCCAATGCAACATGGACTATACCATTCTCTATTTCTCTCTCAAGAGAAGGATTTTCTTTTGCATCTTCTTTCTAAGAATAGACTTGCATAGCTACTGCATGACATTTGCCTTATCCATAGACAACTCTATTGGATGGTGCATTTCTAGATATATATTCTTTTTTCCTACATTGTTTTCCAACTTGGGGCATCATATTTTGAAATATTGCAAGTCATTGTAGTTGAAGCATCTTCTTCTGTCATTTTCTTATTGTTCTAGAGGTAGGTACATTGGCAAAATTGGTTTTTCCTTTCTTTCTTTGCCTAGTTTGTTCATCAAACTAACTTCTTTTGAGGAAAGATTTTTATCTCCTATATTGATCTGATTGGCCCTAGTAGTGTCTTCAGTGGCCTTCTTAGTAGAGATCTCTATTAATGGTTTTGCTTATATAAGGGACTCTTGTAAGTCATTGGGATGCATTGCTACAAGTTGGGATTCAAAGGGGATTTTAGTTCTTGGCAAAAGCTAGCCAATTTCATTGGAGGTATCCATAATAAGTGCATGTTTTTTAAGTGGATGACACTTGAATAGTACACCTAAAGGTGTTGCTTTTTATTTAAACATTCATTCATTTTAAGAGACTTGTATAATGGAGGTAAAATTTCTCCCTTATACTATCTTATTAAATTTTTCCCAAGTGATGGAAAGCTTAGAGGTGTCACATTTCTTACACCATCTTTACAACATAATCAAGCTTCCCCTATTAATATCATAGCAACTCTCTCATAACTTAGTTAGTGATACTAACACTAGCTACTCTCAAACAATCTTCCAATGATTGAATCCATATCTTTGCATCGATATCCACACCTTTCCCTTCCTATTAAATTTTGGGAGGCTTACCTTACTTGAGAAGAAATTTCCTCTCTTGCAATTGGACTAGGTTGGGGATTGCAAAGATGTCTAGACAAGTACTAAATTATATTAAAACTTTGGATTTAAACAAGTGCTCTTTATTCAACTATTAATTTCCACAAGATGAGAACTTTATGGAGGAATCTCAATTATAATATATTAATCTTCAATGTTAAGATGTAATGATGACTCGTAAAGTCTTTGTATTTGAGTTATTACAGATTTTGGGCTTCTAAATCATGAAACTCCTTAGTGTTTGTCATGCTATAGGTAGATAGTTCTTTGAAGATATGAAGAACTTGATATTGGGTAGGTAGTTTTGGGAATCCTTCTTTGAGATAGACTTTTTTTAAAAAAAGACCTTCCTAGTATTGCAACTCTTTGAGTAGACACCACTTATAATCTATAATTGAGTTTCGATACACCTATAGAATACAAAAATCCATAATACCCAAACCCCACATAGGGAGATTCGAACTAAAGATTCATAAAGAATTCATAACTGAAATGTACCTGAACCTAGTTGAAATAGGGACGAGTAGCTTTTGATAGTCTTCTAAGGATCAATCATGGTCAGCACCATCACTGCTAACTTTGAGCATTGACACTTGGCTCGCTAGGTAATCCTTAGGTATCTACCTTGTATATATGAAATGTCTAGCTTCATCTCATGAGGATCAACCTATAGGTTCCCAGATACACAACTAAATTCTCTAGTAGTAGTCTAACATCAAACTCAAAATGAACGCATTTTGTGAATCATCCAAGTTTGAGGTAAACAAGCACCACACTTGGTTTAATGAGAGTGAGAAATGAGGGGAGCTAAGCGCTTGCGGGGTTCACTATATATATATTCTCTATATAACGTGCGTTCATGGCCTATTTATAAATATCCTAATCTGTTAATTTTTCTTGAATAAAACACAACCCTTTTCTATTCAATCTATAAGTAACCCCTTTATATGGCACCCTTCTGTATGTAAAAAATGTATAAAAATGCTATTTTAAAAATTCCTTATTTTGAACTCAGATTATATATACATATATTCATGAGTGACCCCCCCGAGGCTAAGCATCAACCCCTCTACCCATGAGGCATAGTCTCACACTAGCCCCCTAAAATAGCACTTACCTAACTCATAGGAATATCTCAATTTAACAATCCTTGATCTAACTTTTGGAAAAGCCACTTCGCTAATTGGGTCCAGCTAGTCAATTCTATTGAAAAATCATCCACCCACTTTCTATCCAAGCATATTTTATAATTGCCTAACCTAGGTGAAAATTTATATTTTCATAAAAATTCACAAAAAATTGAAGTATTTCGAGAAACTTTAACCATTTTTCTTAATTAAAACTTCACAAAACTAACATTTTTAGTCATACTTAATTAATTTTAATGTCTTAATATATATTTTTATTTTAAATAAATTATATATATATATATATATAAAGAAATTAATATTATTTTGATCATAATCCTAATGTTAAAATATAAAATGCTATAATAATAAGAAAATGATTATTCTATTGATTTCAAAAGAGTTTTAGTACTAAATTTATTAAAATTTTACTTTTTGAATAAAAATAAAAATAATTTTAAAATGTAATATCCTTTTTAAAATAAAATTTGATATTATTTTGATTATTTAAAAATAATAAATATCTAGATATTATACCTTGACCGTATTAATGGTTGGAATTTTAGCATGATGGTTGCCTAAGGATCCCACTACATTGCTGCACTGGTGAGGGGCCATCGTGGATAAGAAGGATAAGAAAAGCAAGAACTTTGGGATAGGGGGATGGTGCATGAATGGTCTCTAGCTCCTTCGTGAAGAGTTATCTCACCTCTGACTTGTGAGTATCACTTCCTCGCTCACTCTCAAGAGTTGACTCTTTGTCATTGTGTGTTGAAAATAAGAAGATGTACCCTCCTTTATATAGTTTTAAGGAAGAGAGGGGGATTTTTGTCTGTTAATGAGTTTTAGGAAGGAGGGAACTATTTTCGATTTATTATAAAAGAAGTTTCTTTTGTTTTTTACGAGAAAGGGAATTTTAACTAGTTTATTGTAAAAATTTCAACTTATTTTTCATCTTTTATGGGTGTGAGATAAAGAGTTTTTATTTTTTTTCTTAAATAATTTAGAAGGGGTCCTCATTTCAACTCATAATAAGTAAGAGAGGTTGTATTTTTAAAATAAAAAGGGGAGGCGAGAGTGATTCAGAGAAATAGGGGAAGCAAGGGGGGGGGGAATTTCCAAAAAAAAGGAGAGTTCTTTTTTAGTATGGAGGGGGGGAGGGGGGTCCATTTAATCATTGGGGGGAGCCTCAGGGGGTTATAATGTACTTGCACTCAATCACTCACTCAATATGATATAGAAAGGTAACATGATATGTGAGAGCAAGGTATACTCTTGTATTATTCAATGAAAGAAATGGTACAACATGGACACATCTTAGGACTATACCCTTGTGACATTGCATATATGAGGACTCACCACTAGATATATGGAATGATACATAGAGTGGAAATCAAGTAGGGCTTAGAGTCAATGCTACTCTCTATATAAGTGTTTCTATAAGCAACACCATGGTATACCTACAAAGCCTTACACTCACCCCCACAGAATGGAGTGTTGTCCTCCATCAATCCAAGAGTCGTGTTTATTGACTCATTGTGGGGTCTTAACACAACTCATTCTAGCAAGCTAAATCATGTCTACTAGTCTAGTATTGGACTCATTAGTGAAAGCTTAACAAAGCCTTCTTTATCAAGTTGTTGGAAGAGAGGGGGAGAGACAGAGTGGAGCAGAAGATGAGTCTCAGCTCATTGTTGTTCTTCTTCCATTATCCTTTCATCATACTGACTGAAAGAGACTTATACACATAGGTATGACTAACCAAGACTAGTTGTGGTTAAGTCATTGACTACACCGACTTATTGAATGTCACACACATGTACAATTGTATCCAACTAATGTTGGTCACACACATAAAGATAGCCTGACTGAAGAGTTATGGGAGCTTGATATTCTAGCACTCTCCCTCAAGCTCAAACCATTTGATAAACTCCAAGTAGCTCTCTGAAATATATAAACTTTTCTTTACCAAGAGACTTGGTTAATATATCTACTACCTAGTCTTCAGTCTTCACATGAATCAAGTCAATCTGCCTTGTAAGAACCATTTCTCTGATGAAATAGTAGTGAACCTCAATATGTTTGGACCTAGCATGGTAGACAGGATTGCTAGCCAACATAACATTGTTGAGGTTATCACAATGCAATCTCACTCTACTTTTCAGTTGTATTCCCAAGTCTTTCAATAGTTTCATTAACCAAATTGCTTCGCAAGCCGCTAAGACAGCTCCTCTGTACTCAGCTTCTATACTAGAAAATGCAATAGTAGGTTATTGCTTACTCTGCTAACTAATCATGCTACTGCCCAATCCAAATGCATAACCACAAGTGGACCTCCTGTCATAGGCACAACCAGCCCAATCAACATCAGTAAACCTTAACAACCCATAATATGTAGTACCCTCTACATATCTCATGATCCTCATGACTACATCTAAATGTGGTTTGCAAGGCTTTTGCATGAATTGACTAATCAGCCCCACTGCATAACATAAGTCAGAATAGGTAATAGTCAAGTACATCAAGCTGCCCACCATCTATCAATACATGGTCACATTCTTTATGTCATTCCCAACATCAATCTGCATCTTGAAATTTTGATCAAGAGGTGTCTCCATAGGCTTGCATTCATGTTGAGATGACAAGCTCAACACATGCGGACATTAACGATGGACCGCCTGGTTAGATGGGTCCACATGTCTACACTTAGCGCGTCGGTGGTCATTATGACTCTCACATGGCCACTGACTCATTACTTATTATATTCAGGTTGTTACACCTATTTACAACTAGCATAATTATAGCGCCAGTCGACTACTAGTGTAGTCGGTTATGCATTGCTTGACTTAGTAGGCCACTTTCCTTTATGTTGTATCTTATCTATACTTTGTGTACATTGTAAAGTGTGTGGACGAAGAAAAAAAAACCAGCAAGAAAACGTTTTGGCCTCCATCTCTCTTCTTATCTCTTGAGTGAGCTTCTCCTTGTGCATTCTGTGTGTGTTCGGCACAGCATCTTGAGCAAGTCCCCCACTATACGATTCTTAACATGGTATCAGGACTGCACCACTGATTGAGGCTGGTTTTGAAGGCTAAAGTGAAGAAGAGGAGTTAAGGATTCGAGCAAGCAAGCAACGGGTAAGAAGCTCTTCCATTCTCTACTTCTTCTCTTGGACAGTGCCTGTGGAGGCACCGGAAGCACGACAAAGCAAAAATCTCAGATTGCAGTGAGATTTGGTGTGCGCGAAGAGCGCTGCATATTTTGGCCATCCAAGGTCATTTCAGGCCCTGTTTTAGACTCGCAAGGTTGTGGACAACAGTTTGAGGTATCTTGCAATTTCAGTTGTGTCTGTCGTATACAGGCGCACAGGTTACAGATTTCATATCTGTAAGTTCAAAGGTGTTTACTAGCGAATAAACACAAGGTTTATCTACAAACTTGTTGTAGATTGCATGTATTGTTGAGCAGACAGTGAAAAAGGCTGTTTGGTGTATTGTTGTGCACTATAGGTCGAGGGTTGCAGAAGATTTGCTTGCTGTTTGGTATTAGTTTTGTGATAATGGCAGAGAACAGTAGAAATCCCATCATTGAGAAGCTCGACAAGAACAACTACCCTTCATGGAAGTTCCGTGTCACGAACTTCCTTATTGGAAAAGGCCTCTACGAGTTTGTTTCAGGTGAAAAAAAGGAGCCAAAGGTGAGTGATCCTCCAACTGCAGAAGAGACAAAGGCACGGAAGGAATGGAATGCAAATGACAAAAAGGTCATGTATTGGATGTCTGCAGTAATTGACAATAATATGCTAAGACATATTAGAAATGCAGAGAATTCATATGCAGCTTGGACCATACTTGAAAGTATGTTTTCCATAAATACAAAGGCACAAAAGATTCAACTCAAGCAAGAGTTGAATACATTGAAGAAATGGAAGATGTCTATCAATTAGTATGCACTGAAGGTAAGGAGCATTGCAGATGCCTTGGCAGCAATTGATGCAATGCCTGATGATGATGATTTGGTGTCGTCTACCTTGGGTGGACTTAACAATGAAAAGGCTTGGAAGTCTTTTGTAACTTTTGTATATGTTAGAAGGCCATTTCTAGATTTCGATGAGTTGATCTCCCTTATGATCACTGAAGAGATCAAGATGCAGAGTGAGACATCTGAAAAAAGTGGTGAACAGGTCCAAGCTTTCTACTCCAGTTCAGGAAGGGGACATGGCAGATCCTCTTCAAGAGGCTGTGGTATAGGACGTAGTAGTGACAACCAGCAAAACAGATTGAATCAGCAATTTGGTGATATGCAGGTTTCAGGAGGCCATGGTAACTTTAGAGGTAGGGGGAGCTTTAGAGGAAGAGGTGGATGGCAGAACATAGGTTCTAACAACTCTGGTATTGTGTGTCACTACTGTGGCAAAACATGTCATATTGTAGCCCAATGTTATGCTAAGAAAGATAATATTCGTAGTGGTAAGTTGCAGCAAGGAAACTACGCATCATCTTCACGACAGAATGAAGACAAAAATGAACGTCTATTTGTTATGCAACATAAGATGAGTGCTGTTACAGTAAAGGGAACACATGATGATGTTTGGTATGTTGATTCAGGTGCATCCAATCATATGACCAGCCATGCAGAATGGTTTGGAGAGATGCAGCAAAATACACATTATGTGCAGATGGGTGATGATTCGGGTGATGATTCATGCAACCCAATTTCACACATTGAAAAAGTTCCCTTGTCCTTGCATGATGGTAAGACAAAGAGTCTTTTAGATGTATTAAATGTGCCATCTACTACAAAGAACTTGGTGTCAGTCAGTCAGATGGTAGAGCAAGGGCTGCAAGTCAGATTTAATGCAAAGGGTTGCTTTGTAGAAGACTTCAATGACAAGTGCAGGTTGGTTGCAAAGGGAAGTAGAGTTGGACATATGTTTACTCTGGATGCTGGAATTCTTACTATGAATGCTGCTATGTATGCTAAAGGAAAAGGTGTTGTTGCAGATATTGAAATTTGGCACAAACGCATTGGATATGCAAATGTATAAAGGTTGAAATTAATGTAGTCCAAAGGGTTGGTTACAGGCTTGCCTATATTTAGAATCGCAGAATTTCATAAGGTATGCGAAGCATGTCGGTTTGGTAAGTAGGCAAGACAACCCTTTTCACATGACAGAGATGTAAGCAGAAATATCCTTGATGTTGTGCATACATATATTTGGGGGCCTATACAAAATGTATCTCTTGGAGGCAGTTCATACTTTGTCACATTCGTTGATGATTGTTCTAGAAAGCTGTGGATATATTTTATGAAGAAAAAGAGTGAAACTTTTGAGCACTTTAGAACTTTCAAGGCTGCAGTTGTTTTTTTTTATGTCTCATGGGATAAAGAGGTAGTTCACATGCAGGTATACCCCACAGCAAAATGGGGTTGTAGAAAGAAAAAACATGCATATTGCAGAAGTCGCACATGCCTTGATGGCTGAAAAGAATATGCCTAAGAATTTTTGGTCTGAGGCTGTTCATACTACTGCTTATATTATGAACAGAACTCCCACAGCTGCAGTTCATGGTATAACTGCTGCATAGATCGGATGCCGTAAGCACGCGTAGTGAGCGTCGGAAGGTCCCCAAGAACAAAAGAGCTCTACTTTTTACACAAAACTCAAGGTAGAAAGCATGCACGACATGAACAAGAGACCAATTGGGTGCAATCTCCCCCCATGCCTTGTGTGAGAGCTCCACAAAGCATGTATTTTATGTATTAATCATCTTCAAGCTCAAATAATAGCCCAAATTACAAAATAGCACGCTTTTGGCTTTTGAGTTTGCTTTAGTGCTAAATAGAAATAAAGCTAATGGGCGGGCATCCAAGAAGTCAAGCATACCCAATACAATGTCCAAATACAAATATCTTAATCGTGCGCCCATGCGCATACAAAAATAATAAATAAATATCTAACACCTTAATAAATAGGCGCGAAAAAATATAGGCGCCATGCCTAAGGTATGCGCCCATCAAAATATAGGTGATAACTCGAATACATGCTATCCTCCAATGCTTTCCTCCGCCACTACTGCTATCTCTACACATCAACTGAAGCATTCACAATCGTTAGTAAAATAATACCATTGAACCGACAAAAGTAAATACCTAGCAGTCTTCAACTACATAAATAAATCAATTGGTTAGAAATCAATCCTAACCTTTATTTATCACGAGTGCGCACTCTAAACTCATAAACATTTATTAATTTAATATGTATTTTGCGGAATCACCCATGTACACACTAAATTAACGAAATGCCCGAAAAGGATAGGCATCCCCATCGACTTCTCGCACAAAGAATCCACTTTGTGTATGAGCCTCGATAATCAAAGTTTACGAAATCCACAGTAAAACCTCACGGAATCCACCATGGCACGGGATCCACGTGAAATATGCCTCCTTGCATCATACCCCTAGGGTGGGATAGCAATTGTCCTCAATTGCTATTAGCTCAATGTGGAGCTAGCAGAGTGGGGAAAGCATTTAGGTCTCTAGCATGCATCCATTGGGCCTCTTCAACATGATGGTTTTTAAACTTGACCAAATATCTACAATATCTACGGCCAATTCTAGTGGTCATAAAGTCAGTATCTATGATAGCTTCAAGCTCAAGGAATTCAGTCTCTTCATCTAGCAAAGGTGGGTTTTCAAAAACAGGGTGTACAGGTAATTGGCCTCTAAAGGGTCGTAATAAACTAATATGAAAGGTGTTGTGAATTTTCCAATGTGGTGGTAGTTCTAACTTAAATGCATTGTCATTAATTTTGTGAATGATCTTAAATGGTCCATAGAATCTAGGTGCTAATTTCGCAACTGGGTGTTTATCTACACTTTGTAATCTACATTTTTCTATTCTTAACCAAACATAGTCATCAACTTTGAAATTCATGGCCTATCTTTTCTTATTGGCTTGCTTTGTATATGATTGCTGGGCTTTGGCAATCATATCTTTAACTTCATAAAAAATAGTAGCGTGCATGGTAGCAATATCATCAGCACTCTAAATCTTATTTGATAAAGATGCAACATGTGTAGACAATCTATAACCATAAATCACTTCAAACGGTGCTTTCTTTGTAGCTGTATACAGTGTATTGTTATATGTAAACTGAAGTAAATGTAGATGTGTATCCCATATCTGTGGTTTTGAAATAGTGTAAGCACGTAAAAGATCTAAGATAGTACTGTTAGTAGCTTCTATTTGACCATTAGTTTCAAGATGAAATGCAGATGAGAAATCAATCTTTGTTCCTAAGTTAGCAAACAAAGTAATCCAAAAATTATTACAAAATCTAGAATCATGATCAGAAATAATAACTTTTGGTAATCCATGATTAGTGAAAACAGTTTTCAAAAACAACTGAGCTATTTGAGATGTTGTTAAAGTTTTCTTGCATGGAATGAAATATGCTTGTTTATTAAACTTGTGTACAACAGTCCAAATCATTTCATGGTTAGCTTTAGTATTGGGTAAACCAGTAATAAAAACCATAGAAATCTATTCCCATAGTCTTGATGGAATAGATAAAGGCATAAGTAAACCATACTATTTACCATGATGTCTCTTAACTCTTTGACAAACTAAACATTCAAAAACAAAGTTAGATACATCAGTGTCCATATGTGGCCAATAAAAATCTTCAGTCACAATGTACGCAAAGTAGATATAATACCTCTATGACCTTGATATGGAGGACAATGAATCTCATTCAAAACAAAAGATCTAAATGGAACTGTAACACATAATCTCTTTTCATAAAACATGAATCCATCATTGTAAGACAGTGAATCAATAGGAATCCAGTTATTTCCAACTAATTTATTCCAATCATATTGAAAAGTATGTCTTGATGATAAGTATCTTTCATAGGGGTAAGAGAATCAAATGATATGACAGAGATATTATGAATGGTCGGTCTTCTACTTAAAGCATCGGCTACTACATTCTCTTTTCCTGGTTGATATTGGATAAGGGAATGAAAACTCTGAATGAAAGCTGTCCATTTGATATGTCGGTCAGATATTTGAGGTTGACTAAGGAGATGTCTAATACTTTGTTGGTTAGTCTTAATCATAAATTCAGAACCCATTAAGTAATGTTTCAATTGTCGTAAGGCTTGTACTATCGCTAGCAATTCCTTATCATAAGTAGAATATTTAAGTTCAGACAGTTTCAGTTTACAGCTAGAATAGGCTATGGGATGATTATCTTGCATAAGTAGAACTCCTATTCCAAATCCGCTAGCATAAGTAACTACTAAAAAGAATGGTCTATTGAAATCAGGTAGTTGTAATACAAGAGCATGGGTTAATGCATGTTTTAATAAATCAAAAGAATTTTGATGATTATCAAACCAATGATAAACAATACCTTTGTTTAAAAGTTTAGTTAGAGGCAAAGCAAGTAATGAAAAATTTCACACAAACTTTCTATAAAAACTAGCAAGACCTAGAAAAGAACATAACTCATGCACATTTTTAGGTATGGGCGAGTTTAATATTGCTTCTATCTTCTTATGGTTAACCTTAATACCTTCTGATGAAACAATGCGACCTAAATATTTAATTTCTGTTTGAAAGAACTCACTCTTTTCTGGATTAGCATACAATTGATTATCTTTCAACAACTTGAAAACCAAAGACAAATGCTCATGATGCTCTTTCTCATTTTTACTAAATACCAAGATATCATCAAAGAATACTATAACACAATGCTGATATTTCAAGAATATGCGATTCATCATTCGACTAAATGTATCAGGTGCATTAGTAAATCCAAAAAGGCATCACTAAAAATTCATAATGTCCAAATTGTGTTCTAAATGCAGTTTTGAACATATCAGATTTATCTAATCTCACATGATGATAACCAGATTTAAGATCTATCTTACTAAATATGGCAAAACGTTGTAGTTTATCCATAAGATCATCTACCCTAGGAATCAGCTATCTATTCTTTACAGTACTTTTATTCAGGGCATGATAATCAATGCACATGCGATAAGTATTTTTTTTCTTCTTTACCAATAAAATAGGTGCACCAAATGGAGAACTACTAGGTCTAATTAATTCTTTGTTTAATAATTCATCTACTTGATTTTGAATTTTTTTTTGTTCAATTTGGTTATGCCTACATGGTGCTTTACATGGTGGTTGTGTACCAAGAATTAAATCTATTTTTTGATCTTCAGGACGTGAAGGAGGTAGTCCAGGTGGTAAATCTTCAGCAAAACAATCTTTAAATTATGCAAGGAATTCTTTATGCCTAGGATGCATATATTTTTCTTTAGCTTGAAGTTCATTCACCCAAATTAGATAAGATTTGCTACTTTTACGTAATGCACATTTATTTTGAGTATGAGTAAGCAGTGGAAATTTATTAGATGCATGCAGACCATGTAATGTAATTTGTTTTCCTTGAAAATGAATTTTAATTGAATGTGTGGAATCATCTATGTCAGGATTATGCTGATGACGCCAAGGCATACCTAGGATAATATCACTGGACTGTAAAGGTACAACTAGGAAATTCCTTCTTTCAGTGTATTCACCAATTTTAATTTCTAAGTCATGCACCTCTTGTGTTCCATTATATCTTGTGCCTAAGAATGCTGCTTTAATGCGATAATGCGTAGAAACAGTTTGTAATTCCAATTCTTTCACTAACTTTGCAGAAATAAAATCATGTGTACTACCATCATCATGCAAAATAATCTTTTCTTTTCCATGCACTAAACATTTCATTGTCAACAAAGAATGTGGAGTTGGCATACCTGGTAAAATATCTGAAGGAGTAGCAATGTCATCCTCATCTTCCGTAAAGTCAAGCATTTTCTCACGTTCTTCATCTTTCATTGCTCCAAGATAATTGATATGGACAGGTGGTTTCTTCAATTGGCAATTGGCTACTAGATGTCCAGGTTGATGGCATTTGTAACACACTATTGGTTTAGCTTTGGATACATTGTTGGCAATGGCATGAAGTCTAGGAATATTGGGATTTGGCTGTGAGGATGGCTTAGGGTTTTGATTGGTATTTGATGGCAAAGAAGGTGGTTTTGTCCAAGACTTACGAAAAGATGATGAAGGAAAACGACTTTGATTGAATCTTCTAAAATTTGAATTGAATTGCTTGGAACCATAGTTACCATTTGCTTGAAATGGTTGTGGACGCTTGTCTCTTCCTCGAATTTTGTCTTCAGTGTCATGAGCCAAAGAAATTGCATGTTCAAGGGTTGTAGGCTTGAACATATTGACTTCAGTGTAGTAATGCCCAAGTAATCCAGACATAAACTTGCGCTTGTGAGTCGCTTTAGGTACGTCTTCAAGCATTCGGAGTTACAGTAGGGCATTCCAAAAACGTTCGGTGTACTAGGAAATAGGCTCACGATCTCTTTCCTGAAGAAGATCCCATTGCTTTATGGCTTTTTCATGGAATTGAGGAGGAAGGAAATTCTACATAAACTTCTTTCTGAAATTCTCCCAGGTAGTGGGACAATCTATGCTCTTACGAACCACGGTCCACCAAAGAGATGCTCGATCGACTAAGTGATTAGTGACATATTTAATTTTGTCTTTTTCAGCGTATGTCACTTCATGAAAGTAATCATCAAACTGACTGATGAATGCAAGGACAGTCTTTCCATCTCGAGTTCCATTGAAAGTATGGAATTTGAAATTTTGTTTACTTATCTTTGTTTCTTTGCAGATGGATTGAGCTTCGAGAGTTGCATCGATGGTTCGTCGGATAAGATCTTCGGGTTATCGTCCATCTTTGTCGGTGGTCGATCGTTGCAAATTGGCCAATTGAACTTGCAAAGCTTGTCGGGCTCTTCGTTCTTCATCAAGCTGCATCATAATTAAATCCAATTTTTGTTCCATTGTAGGTTCGGGAAGATCGCCTTCAGCCATTAAATTGTCCATGTTTTGTTCCGTCATCCTGTAAAAATCCAAAAGACCTCACACTCTCAAAATCCAGTTAGCGGGATGAGTGTAGCTCAAAGTCGGGTATACAAGGCTTATAGATTTTTGTTTAGCTTTCACGGTCTTCATCTTTTGCGGTTGCGGAATTTGTAGTCTTCATAAAATCTGCGTATGACCTTCTGCATGTGCTGAAACTGGTCCAGCAAGTCTGCGTATGCGAACAGAGTCTTCCATAGGGAAGAACTTTGTAGTTCTATGCTTCTGCGCAGGAACAATCCTTATGGGAGTTTTTGAAATAAGTCAGTTTTGATCTTTGGTGACTTACAGGACTTGTAGAGTAAGTAAGTTTGAAATTGAGGAGTTAGAGAGCCTTAGTAAACTTGTATTACTAAGAAGCTTTAAGCTTCTCAGATTGTCGTCAATTTTTTAGGACATATTCATGTCCTCGATAGATTTATCGCCGCCCAGCACGTCCTCTTGCCATTTGATGACGATTTTTAGTTTTAAGCTTCTTTAAGCTTAATACTAAGCTTTCTAACCTTTAATTTTAAGCTTTTAAGCTTTTTGAAAGATATGGAGCTTATCTGTGTTCTCTGTTCAAAATGACTTGGAGAGAGAGATGTAGGAGTCACTACAACAAAAAGGCTCCATAGACGTGCTTGTAGACGCAATATTTGAATTGTGAAAAAAAATATCGGGCGCGTTTATTAACACGTCTTTTTGCGCGTCTACAAAATCGCATCTAAAAGCGCACTTATGATCAGCAATACACGCACATTTAGACGCGCCTTTAGACGCGCGTATAAACGCGCTACATAAATATATAATCATACTTTAAAAAAAGTGGATCAAACCAAACAAGATTGAGAGAGAGAAGAAGAACTCACCTTCTTTGCTTGTTCCAACGGGTGGCGGCGGCTAGGTTGCAAGCTCCTTGTCCTCCTTCTCCCTTCCCTTAGTAAGTTGCTTCAATCTTGTTCTCTTTCTTGCTATTTGGCTCTTCTTCTTTACTCTTTGGCTTTTCTTTCCTCCTGTCCTCTTTTTACTCTTATTTCCTTGCCTCATTGTCTTCATGAAGTGATAGATAGACAGGAGTAGTGATGTCGAGCTCCAACTGCAGAAAACGCGCAAAAAACACAAGAAAGCACAGGTTTCAAAAGAAAGCCACAACTTTTTTTAAATTTTTCTATACTTGCGTGGCGCGTCTGTCAGCGCGTGTAATGGCACGTGTATATGCGCAGATAATTCCTGCTACACGCGCTTATAGACGCGCAGGAACAATTTAAGGAATCAATGCATGCATAATTAGGGAATCAATTGACCTATGTGGTGACATATTGCAAATGCACAAGTCAACCTTTGATTTATATATACATCTAATCATCAAGCCCTGTCCAATCACATTTGTATAGGGCATGCCCTATCCAATAAATGCATGCATTTAGGGAATCAATTGACCTATGTGGGTGACATATATAACAAAGCTTGAGGATAAGAGATAACACATTGGCAAGTCAATTGGCACATATATATGTAGTGACTTACTAGACCATCCCACTTACAATTGCATATTATCCCACTTACGTATCAATAGGTGGATAAAACACGAATGGTTTTTAGCAAGAGAAAGATAATGCAATGAAGGTGTACACGAAAGAGATAGAGAAAGGCATATTATCCATCAATCAATCAAAGATATGTGAGCTATAAGTGCACCTTGACATGATTGGAATAGCTTGCATATGCACAAGCCAATTGATTTACATCAATCTACTCATGCTATGAATTGGCATCCACAATCTTTCCCACTGCATCCACAATCTCAACAAACTTATCTTCAGTAAGATCTCTAACATCATCCTCCATTTGAAATCGGCCTGTGGGGAAGGTTTTGTTCCACTAGCTGGCTATTATGTTTTTACATTTATCATTGATCTCCACAATAACAACAGCCTTCAAAATTATACCCAATTTGTGCAATGCCACTTCTTTCCCACCAAGGCTCGAGAATAAGGGCAGAACTGTTAAACCTTGCGGATATAATTCTTTCAGTGGTGAAAGATTGTACGCAATAGTATTGACTTGAAATGAGTTGCCCAATGCATCATACCGATCTGAAAGGGTAGAGCAGCCTCAAGTGTGGTCACGATCATATCCAAGCACCAGCTCAATCTCATGGGGTTCAAGTGGGGCAACTTGGCCTGGGCTGACCCAAACCAAGTTCCATATTTTGCATGCCAGGACAATCTCATGTTGAAGATAAGAAGGTATCTTGCTAGCTTTCTTTGTGGGAAGAAAATATTTTTCTGATCAATCCACATATAGTGTTAGGGGCACCCCGTGTGTTTATGCAATTCAGCTTCTCTCTCGGATCCCATGGGGGCCAATACTTCTTTGTTTTCTGAAGCACCTCAAAGATTGTCATGGGAGCAGGGGGAAGGATCAACCTTCTTCCATCTACTGGAAGGTTATAAACATAACCACCTCAGCTAAAGCATGCTAAAAAATATCTAGAGTCTGTGAACTCTGGATCTATGCCATTAGAATGCTGTTTGATGGTCTCCCACTCTGAATTGGAAACATTCTCAACATTTTCAAAATAGAAAAAGGGAGGGCCTTCCATCAAACTATTCAATGGTTTTGGCTTGCCTTTAAAAAAGCCAGGAATTCCAAACCCCATGCCCTTTTTGAACTTGAAGGGTGGGATAGAACCTAGATGTGGACGTGATGTTTTTCCATTCATAGATTGAGTCTCGAGCCATAAAACACTCGAGTCTTCACTGGCACTTTTATCCAAGTCTAGAGTAGGAGTAATGCTGATCTTTGTTTTAAGGCCCAAGTAAGTGTACCATAGCTTAAGGGCTCTTTCATCTACCCAGTATATTTTGCTACAGACACCTCGTGAGGGTCCAGCATGTCTAGTTATTTGAACACCTCGTGAGGGTCCAGCATGTCTAGTTTGATCTTTTATCTTTTATGACTAGTGCACATTATTCAATGCACTTTGGTGTGAGGGTAAACATCTTCGAACACAACGTAAAGATGAAAAGATAAATACCCAAGATTGTGGTGTCCTTTCTCACTTCGAGGATGCCAATGGTACTTCGAGTAATCATTAACTTTATTTTTTTAATTCAATGATTCAATGTGTATATTTCTTAATTCTATGGTTTTTATCATGCGCACACGTGCATGCTCAATAATCAATTTCAGGTGGTTAAATAATTATTAAATTTGGTTTTTTAATTATATGAATTGTAATTTTAGGTGGTTAAATAATTGTGCGTCTGCTGGCGTGTCTATATTAGCATCTATTTGCGTGAATATATAGACGCACAATCTGCATCTATTTACATGCACGTTTACACGCAGTGATAGAAGCTATGATAGACGCACCCGACTTTGTGCGTCTAACATGCGCGTCTATGCCTCGTTTCTATTGTAGTGAGTGGTCCTCTGTTTCCTCAGGCGGGTCCTTTGTGATTAGAGGATGTAGACAGAGGATCTTGGCCGTCAGGAATCCACCTGTATTGACCGTTCGCGATGAAACTGACTGTAGAGCTCGATCGTTCCAGGAGCTCCGCCTTCACACAAGATGGGTAGCGATTGGAAGCTCTCGATCTCAGCTTCGCTCTAATACCACTGGTGCACAGATCGAATGCCATAAGCATGCGTAGTGAGCGTCGGAAGGTCCCCAAGAACAAAAGAACTCTATTTTTGCACAAAATCAAGGTAGAAAGCATGCACGACATGAACAAGAGACCAATTGGGTGCAATCTCCCCCCATGCCTTGTGTGAGCGCTCCACAGAGCATGTATTTTATGTATTAATCATCTTCAAGCTCAAATAATAGCCCAAATTACAAAATAGCATGCTTTTGGCTTTTGAGTTTGCTTTAGTGCTAAATAGAAATAAAGCTAATGGGCGGGCGTCCAAGAAGTCAAGCATACCTAATACAATGTCCAAATACAAATATCTTAATCGTGCGCCCATGGGCATACAAAAATAATAAATAGATATCCAACGCCTTAATAAATAGGCTCAAAAAAATATAGGAGCCATGCCTAAGGTATGCACCCATCAAAATATAGGTGATAACTCGAATACACACTATCCTCCAAAGCTTTCCTCCACCACTGCTGCTATCTCTACACATCAACTGAAGCATTCACAATCCTTAGTAAAATAATACAATTGAACCGACAAAAGTGAATATCTAGCAGTCTTCAGCTACATAAATAAATCAATTGGTTAGAAATCAATCTTAACCTTAATTTATCACGAGTGCGCACTCTAAACTCATAAACATTTATTAATTTAATATGTGTTTTGCGGAATCACCCGCTATGGAATCACCCATGTACACACTAAATTAACGAAACGCCCGAAAAGGATAGGCGTCCCCATCGACTTCTCGCACAAAGAATCCACTTTATGTATGAGCCCCGGTAATCAAAGTTTACGAAATCCACTTTAAAACCTCACGGAATCCACCGTGGCACGGAATCCACTGTGAAATATGCCTCCTAGCATCAATGACCCCCGAAGAATGTTTTACAGGTAAGAAGCCTGATGTCTCACACTTGAAAGTGTTTGGCTGTATTGTATATGTTCATGTGCCAGATGAGTTGCGGAAGAAACTGGATCCAAAGGCTGAAAAGTGTGTCTTTGTTGGATACTCTTTAGAGCAAAAAGGGTATTGTTGTTCTAACCCTGTCACATGTAAGTTCAAAGTGAGCAAGGATGTCATCTTTGATGAAATGAGTAGTTGATATGCATCTAGTGGTGATGCATAGGATGATGATGATGATGATCATGACACTCATGTGTAGGCTAAAAATCAAGAATTGTGGACTCTTAGTGGACTAGAGACATCATCTGGTAGTCCTTGGTCTGGGAGACTAAGGAGGTCTACATCTTCAGGTGCATCTAGTAGCACTACAGGTAAAGACAAAGGAAAGAATAAAGTGTCAGATGGCATTGATGCAATTCTTGATGGAGACTCCAGTGGCTCAGAGAGCTTGGAATTTCTTCAGTGAGGACTCCAAGTGTACAGAGAGCACGCGTTAATGCAAAGACTCCATTGAGTGATCCAGTGGTACGCAGGTCTAGCAGGGTGAGATACCCTGTTAACAAATTTGGTTTTTAAGGTTATGCATCTCACCATTATGCTTATATGGTGAAAGTGATTGAGGATGTTGAGCCCACATATTTTGAGGAGGCTGTTGGTCATGCTCATTGGGATGTAGCAATGGACGAGGAGATGGTTGCATTAGAGGCCAATAAGACTTGGGATCTAGTATCATTGCGAAAGGGCAAGAAAGCTATTGGATGTAAGTGGATTTATAAGATTAAGCACAATGCAGATGGCTCTATTAGTAGGTACGAAGCTAGGCTAGTTACAAAGACTATGCCTAGGCATATGGCATAGATTATGAAGAAACCTTCAGTCCAGTTGCTAGGATGGCAGCTGTCAGATGTGTGATTTCTTTGGCAGTAGCCAAAGGTTGGAGGTTGCAGCAAATGGATGTGAAGAATGCCTTCTTGCATGGTGATTTGCAGAAAGAAGTGTATATGGATCAGCCAGCAGGTTATGAATATTTAGAGCATCCCACGTATGTGTGCAGGTTGAAGAAGGCGCTCCATGGGCTCAAGTTAGCACCTAGAGCATGGTCTAGCAAGATTAGAGAGTATCTTGTTAATATTGGCTTTTATGTTTCTAATGCTGATCACTCACTTTATGTGAGAAAGGGAGATGCAGGTTTGGTCATCATAGTCATCTATGTGGATGACTTGATTATTACAGGTGATAGTGATAGTGGGATTGCTGAAGTCAAGGACTTTTGAAGAAGATGTTTGAGATGAATGATTTAGGTGAGCTAAGGTACTTCCGTGGCATTGAGGTGATCAGATGTGATGATGGTATATGGCTGTTCCAAAGACAGTATGGCTTGGATATGTTGTCCAAGTATGGTATGACAGCATGCAAACCACTTTGAGTCCCGTTGGAGCAGAATGTAAAGTTGAGTGCTAATGTTGGGGATGAGATAGAAGACCCTAGTATGTTCAGGAAGATAGTGGGGAGTTTGATCTACATGACCATTACAAGGCCAGACTTGAGCTACATTGTTGGTCTTGTGAGTCAGTTTATGGAAGTACCTAGAAAGCCACATTTGGATGCAATTAGACGCATATTGAGATATGTGAAGTCCACATTACATTATGGACTTTTCTATGAGGCAGGTACAGATGTACAGGTGTTTGGATACACAGATGCAAATTGGGTTGGTAGTATGTCTGATAGAATATCTACGAGCGGATACATGTTCTCTCTTGGTAGTGCAGCAGTTACTTGGAGCAGCAAAAAGCAATCTACAGTTGCTTTATCGAGTACAGAGGCTAAGTATAGAGGTGCTGCTACTACAGCATGTGAGGTAGTATGGCCTGCAAAAGTTATTGGTTGATGTAGATGTGCAGGTGGAAGGTCAAGTTGTCATTTATTGTGACAACATGAGCAGTATACAGTTGGCTAGGAACCCTGTGTTCCATGCCAGGACAAAACATATTGAGATACACTACCACTTTTGAGAGAGAAGGTACTAGCAGGTGAGATTGACTTGGTGTATGTCAGCACATAGGATCACATAGCTGACATCTTCATGAAGGCATTGGGTATAGAGAAGCTTCAAAAGTTTTGAAGCTTACTTGGAGTTGTAGAGATGCAGTTGAGCTTGAGAGGGGGAGTGTTGAGATGACAAGCTCAACATATGTGGACATTAATGATGCACCTCCTAGTTAGATGGGTCCATATGTCTACACTTAGCACGTCGGTGGTCATTATGACTCTCACATGGCCACTGACTCTTTACTTATTATATTCAGGTTGTTACACCTATTTACAGCTGGCATAGTTATAGCGCCAATCGACTAGTGTAGTTGGTTATACATTGTTTGACTTAGTAGGCCACTTTCCTTTATGTTGTATCTTATCTATACTTTGTGTACATTGTAAAGTGTGTGGAAGAAGAAAAAAAAACCAGCAAGAAAACATTTTGGCCTCCATCTCTCTTCTTGTCTCTTGAATGAGCTTCTCCTTGTGCATTCTGTGTGTGTTCGGCGTAGCATCTTGAGCAAGTCCCCCACCACGCGATTCTTGACAATTCATCCATACCATACTTCCTTAACATGTCATGAGCATATTGCTTCTATAGCATCCATATACCTTGAGGCATAGAGACTACCTCAATCCCAAGAAAATACTTTAGTTCACCAATGTCTTTGACTTTGAATTCAACCTGTAAACATGATTTAATTTCATCAATGCCCTCTTCATCATCTCCAGTGATGATAAGATCATCTATATAAACCACTAGAAACACATATCCATGATCTGTCTTCTTTGTGAACAGACTGTGATGTGCATCACCCAATCCAAATCCATGTTGTTGTAAATAACTGCTCATCCAAGCATTCCATGCTCTAGGTGCCGGTTTCAGTCCATATAGAGCCTTTTTTAGCTTACATACATGTGTAGGAAAGTCCAGGTGAACATAGCCTTCAGGCTGCTCCATATATACTTCCTCAACCAAATCATCGTTCAAGAAAGCATTCTTGATGTCCATTTTCCATAATTTCCAGCCTTTGCATGCTGCCAAAGAAATGTCAGTTCTGACTGTTGCCATTTTAGCCACCGGATTGAAATTCTCCTCATAGTCAAGGCCGTATTGCTACGCATACCCTTTTGAAACTAGCCTGGTCCTATAGCATTCTAACAAACCATCTGACTTGCACTTAACCTTGTACACCCATTTGCAGCCAATGGAGACTTTGCCTTTAGGCAACTCAACCAATTCCCATGTCTCGTTTTCAACCAAGGCTGCATACTCCTCATCTATGGGAGCACACCACTTATCATTTGTAACTGCATCATCAAACTTTGTAGGTTCTTTGTAACCTATCACACTAGCCATATATGCATAATAGCGGGCTGAATAACCACTATATGTAAACTTGCCAATTGGTTTTCTGACTCTCTCAGATCTCTGTAACTATGGCTCACTTTGAGCTTACCTCTCATGAGGCAGTACATAACAACTCTGCCTTGCTCCAAGCGTCATAACAAATGGAATGCCCAACTCACTATCCAAACTGTCGTTGTTAGATGACTCATAACTTGCTCTAAGTAGACCTATCACATCCTCAAGCATATTTTCTTTTCCCTTATCCAATCTCCCCCTCACTGACATGTTCATTTTAGTGGACATAGGAGTACGACTTCGCAAGTGTCTTGACCAAGGACTTACTGTAGGTGATCCATCACGTGTAGGACCAATTATAGATGTACTCGCTGTAGGTGTATTTTTAGCATTACTAGTGCTAATGATCCATCAGTAGCCACTACAATAAGATTACCATACCATGATGCCAGCTCATAAAAAACATCTTTGCTAATCAATGTCTCATGTGTAGATGATATATAACACTTGTAAGCTTTTCGGTCTTGTGCATAACCAAGGAACACACTCTTGATAGCTTTAGGATCCAATTTCTTCCTCTTTTCATTAGGAACATGCACATATGCAATGCTGCCAAATACCTTCAAGTGTGAAATGTCAGGCTTATGACCATACAACCTCTCATATGGAGTTACATCATGAATCCCTGCTGTAGGAGTTCTATTCAACACATAGACAATAGTCACTACTGCTTCAGCCCAATAACCATTTGGCAAACTCTTCTCATTCAGCATAGCTCTTGCCAATTCCATTATTACCCTATTTTTCCTTTCTGCTGTACCATTTTGCTATGGTGTATAGCTGCAAGTTAATTGTTTTCTAATCCCATATTTAGCAAGGTACCTGTGAAAGTAATTAGAGATATATTCTCCACCTCCATCTGATCTAAGATATGAAATTTTACTGCTCAACTCATTTTCAGCATGCTTCTTGAAATCCTTGAATGCATCAAACACATCATCCTTATGTTTCAATATGTAAAGCCAAGTATACCTATTGAAATCATCAATGAAGGATACATAGTAATGAGCACCACCATACATCTGAGATGGACCCCATACATTTGAATGTACCAACTACAAGGGTCATGAGCTATTCTGTGTACATGTCTCATAAATGGAAACCGCACTTGCTTTCCAAACTGACATGCATCACATACATGTCCAAAGTCGTGATACTTGAACTTAGGCAGTCTAAGCACAATCTCCTTCTGCTGCATAGATTTCACATGGAAACCACACTTGCTTTCCAAATTGACATGCATCACATACATGTCCAAAGTCATGATACTTGAACTTAGGCAGTCCAAGTACAATCTCCTTCTGCTGCATAGATTTTAGCTTTTGTACATTCACATGGCTAAACTGCTTATGCCATATCTCAACATCCTGTATAGAACCATCATCATGTGCAAACATGGCTACGGAATCGAGGCATCAAGAGTAAACATTCTACCATCTCTTTAGCCTCTAGCAATCAATTTGCAACCATTACCATATTCTTCAACAAAGCATCCATCTCTATTAAATCTCACCTGCAGATTCTATTCTGCCATCTATCCAATTGAAAAAACTATCTTAGTTATTGTAGGTACATGTAGTACATCATGCAGGCTATTTTTCTTGCCATCAGGTGCATCAACAAATGGAACAATTCCTGTGTAGTGAATGTCATGTTGGATGTCATCCCTAGTACACACATAACCATGTGCACCTACAACCATCTCATCAAACCATTCTCCATGGGGTGTCATATGATTTCAAGCCCCTGAATCAATGTACCATCTCTCATCTCTATTCTGCTTAGATGCATTCTTAGACACATGTTGCATGGCAGACAATCTGTCAACCTACTCATCATGAGCACCACTAAAAGATGCAGAGTGCCCATGCTGTTTGCCCTTTGCCTTCATATCTCCCTGATTCTTGTAATAATCCTTTGCAATGTTGATGACACTCAAAAGAAGCATAAAAACAAGGCACAAAAGAATCCAAGCATGCATCATATTTTTATTTTTTGTTAAGAGAATAATACTACATTGTTACAAAATCACTAAAATACACACTTACATGAGGGGGTGACATCCACATCCACATCCACATCCACATCCACATCCACAATAGATAAATGATATACACAAAAGTGTTACGTGCATGCATTTGTAAAGGGTAGGAATACTCAAAATTAAAGGCTAAAGGCCTTATACTATCAAATGTATCAAAGTTTCAAAGAAATAATAAAAACACAAACGGGTGTGCTTTTTGGGAAAGAGGTGGGGTGGAGTGCACGAGTGGTTATGTGCCTCTTTCCCTTCCCTCTCTTGTCCAATCGCATATTCTCTTTTTGGTGGTGCAAAAAGTTATTCTCTCTCCTCTCTCCTCTGTCTTTTGTGCAGAAATTCCTCTTTTCCCTTTTGTTCTTGCATAATTGTTGAAGCTATGGATGAAGATGATGAAGATAACAAATTTGTTCATTATTAAGTGGAAGATTTATGGTTTCTTTTCAGTTTTTGAGATTAATGGCAGAGCCATACACATAGATTTTGTGTGCTTTGTCCCTGGTTTTGTGGTTGATTATGTTCGTAGGAGGGTTGCTATCAAAGAGAAAAGAATCAACAAGTCGGGAAGAGGCCATGAGGGTAGCTAAAAGACTAGTAGATTTGGTCGAAAGGAGTGCCCAAGGAAACCAAGTCGAATTCAACACCAACCTCACCACCAACTATTAGATCACAAGTAAGAGGATCCATCTTAGAAATTAGGATTCACATCTCAAAAGTTACCCTAGCCACATCACAGAGAGGAGAGAGAGGGAGAGGAAAGAGAGGGAAACATTAAACATAATAGGGAAAGAGAGAGGGAGAGGAAGAGAGGAAAAACATTAAACATAATAGGGAAAGAGAGAGAGGGTGAGGGTGAGGGAGGGAGAGGAAGAGAGAAAAGGAAATGAGAGAGGGAGAGGAGAGAGAAAAAACTTTCAACATAATAGGGAAAGAGAGAAAGAGAGGGAGAGGGAGAGGGAGGGAGAGGAAATGAGAGACAGAGAGGAAAAGAGAAAAGGAAAGAAAGAACGAGAGAGAGAGGAAGAAAAAATTAAACATAATAAGAAAAGAGAGAAAGAGAGGGAGAGGGAGAGGGAGGGAGAGAGAGGAGGCACTACAAGATATAGGCCTTATACCGACGTTAAAAGAGATGAAAATATAAATAACAAAATTTTCCCCCGTCATCACAAAAAGCGTCGTTATTGGCGACGCCATAGAACAGTCGGTATCAACATCGTTATTAGCACCGATGTTTGCATCGGTTTAAGTGTCGCAAATGCGACGCTGATATCGACGTAAATAATGACACTGATAATGACGCTCTGCGACGCTAATAATGACATGTGCATGTAAATTTGTGATGCTAATAGCAATGGTAACATGGAAAAACAATTTTTGTTGCAGGGCAGCAAGCTGCCCTCCTGCCACATATAGCACTGTGTTCTTTATTTGGGCCATACAAAATAGTTTCTGCACTATGTACAATGCTCGTGTAAACAAAAGCAAAGTGTACCTAAATTATAACATTGATACATGAAATAAATAAATGATCACATAATGAAAGTGACTGGTACAATCATGACAAGATATCACTATTACATAGAAAATGTCTACACAGATCAGGCGACCAAAAAAGAAGGGTGTATGAGCTCTAGGGATCCAAGGGTGAGCTATATATCCTCGCCATCCGAAAGCTCGTCCCACCACAAAGGAGCATCGAACGGACTCTACAAAAGAAAAAACAACTACACATCAGTCCACCATACAATAATGCATTCTAATTAAACATGGTAACTACGGACAAGAAAGATGAGTGACTTACAGGGCTGCCACGTCTATACAATTGGTCGATCAATGCAGTGAGACCGTGCCTCTCTGCATATCGAGTCTCAAGGCCGGTCGGATCACGATTTGTAAAGGAGTGCTGCAAAAAAAACAAAATACTAACTGTTAGCAACATGATTGTCAGTACAAAGGATATTGCAAAAAAATAAGCAAGCAAAACAAAAGAAAAACTTACAAAGTCCTCCAGATATGTCCTGTGGCCACCACTCCCAAGATGATGGACCACTCCGGCCTCTAGTCGTGCCCTCACCGCCTCGAGCTGCTGACTCCAATGTCCTGGAGAATCTATAGCCTCCTCCCTCAATCGGCACCAGTTGTCCGCGTCTAGCCACTCATGCTTTGCAGCCCCACTCTTGAGTGCCTTGCATGCGTTTGATCGTCTGTCTGACATATATGCATGCATGTAGTCCATCATCCAGCCCATAGAAAATCTATCTGCTGTGGCTGGAACAGAAAACTCCTCATGCAAGGATGCTACTATGAGGTCCTTGCTGTTAGCTATATATAGTCTATCTATATATAGCGCCCTTGTTAGCTATATATAGTCTGTCTATATATAGCACCCCAGGTCCCCTCTATATATTCCTATCATGTGTGCTCGGTTGACGCACTTCTAGGGTTCCACTTTTGGTGTCTCGTGTCTCTCTTCTCCTCTCTCTTCCTCCATTCCTTGTCTCCCTTGGCCACTGTTCAAAATGGTATCAGAGAAAGCATAGGTCAGTATAGCTGAGAGTATCTTGCCTTGTTGTACCTAACATCGGCCATGGTAACCTAGCCCCCTCCATCTCTCCCATTATGTTCGTTGCCAGGAGGCTCTATCGGCTTGATGCCTCCGTTTGCAGAGCCTGTCCCCCCGTCCTTTCGCATCGGCTTGATGCCTCCATTTGCAGAGCCTGGCCCCCCAGGCTCATCCACACATCAGTGCAAGAATAGCAGAGATTATAGTTTGACACGGAGCTCATCACATCGCAGCCATGATACGATAAAGCGTGAGAGGAATGGTTATCATGGTGACAACTCTCAAATTGAATGAGATTGGGAATGGGATAGTGATAGAGACTTGAGGTCCAGGGAAAGGGACAAGCTTCTTGGGTTTGCATCAGATGATCGGGAAAGGGAAAGAGAGTGTTTGGAGAATGGGATGCTTCACCGTTCAGCACTGGAGCCACAGGATTCACATGAAAATATGGGATTCACAGGAAAATATGATTTTGATTCCAAGCTGAAGTGGTCACAATCCATGGGACTAGCACCCAAGATTTCTGAGAGTGGCATAAGAAAAGTTAATGAGGGTTTGCCATTAGCTTCAAGCATTCAAAAAGTTGCTTTTGAGAGAAATTTTCCTTCCCTTGGAGCCGAGGAGAAATTAGGGGCTCTCTTGTCGAGTCCAAGCAATGCTGCTATATCAAGCCCACGTCCTCTCTGGCAAGGGCCTTATTTTGCAAAGCTTGGCCCCCCAGGCCCATCCACACATCAGTGCAAGAATAGCAAAGATTATCTCACTTTGCCACACGGGGCGATGTGTGTAGAGCACCTCCTGCACGGCTTTGGTAGTATGCAATGTCAAATATTAGAGTTTCTTGGAAGTTAGTGGCTGAGCAGTTAGGATTTTCTCCTTCATGGAATGATGCAAATGCATACAAGGTTTTGGGACCTCTGCTGAAAGGAAAAGACCACTTTAGTGGCACAAAGCCATCTCGCAGTGGAACCACGTCCTACTATGGAATGATTGTTAGGGCTTTGATTTTTTCATGTACTCGCTCATGCTTGTCTTGGAGTAATGGCATTGATATTTGGTATCATCGATAGACCCATATGTGAAGCTCAAGGCACTACCTCATCTTACAGCCAATCAGCAAGCTCATCGTCACATGTTATATCATTTTTTTACTTGCAGCACTAGAGATGATGGGACTGTTTGCAAGGACAATATTTCTGTTGATAATATTTACACCTGCAATGTTAAGTGCTCCTTTTGCGAATGCTTTTGGAGATAGCTTTCGGCAATCTTCGATGCAGCTTGTGCATCATACTCTAGAGTTTGCAGGTGCGACATTTATCAAATGGGGGCAGTGGGCCGCAACTAGACCAGATCTCTTTCCACGGGATTTGTGTGCTTGCCTTAGCTATGATTATGAAATTTTGTGCAAGTTTTACTCAAACATATCTCTATGTTTCACGAAATTATTCCATGCTTTGTTTATAAAAAATGTTTTGAGCTGATGGGATGATATTTCATTTCATTCTTATTCTAGCTTTTGAGTTGTTCCAGCTGCTGTTTCATTCCTTATTCATTGTTTCCAGCTGTTGTTCGTCTATTCCAATTGATTTTTCGTTGTTCCCAATGAAAGATGTCCTATCAAGGAAACGGATAATTCCTGTGATAAGACAGATTCTGACTTTGGACTAGATGTTTAAAAGGAGTTAGCATGCCCCTTCTCGTTCGTTATTCCATTGATGAGCATCTATATTCTAGCTGATGATACATGGTTTTGTTTATATTCTTTCTAGCTGATGAGCGTCTATATTCCAGCTGATGACAAATTGTTTTATTTATATTCTGTTCATGGGGCCCCACATGTGTTATGTTGTCCATAGAACGGCGTCGCGAACGGTGTTGAGTACCATTCACTCTGCATAATACACTTAAAAGTTACACATATTACTTCTGATTTGGTTGCATATTTCAAGCATAGTTAAAAGTAAAAATAACCTGTGCCTTTTCATAAGGAGCTTCTTTGTTTAGTGGTATATGATCTCTAACCTAAGTAGCTATATGATGTGTTGCTGAATTTTGGACCTTGCAATGTCTCTCTGCACAAGATATACACACATTATAGCTGCTTTTATTCATAGTTCCCAATAAGCATGTGATTAGAAAAATCCATGACATACCTGCTGGAACTGATTCTTCTTTTCTACGAGTGTGAAGCGAGGTTCTTAATTCCAAAACCTGGACTGGCGTAAGCATGGGCCTTGGAATATATCTCTATGGACATTCCCTGTGCAAATTTGTTAGCTATATATAGTCTGTCTATATATAGCGCCCCTGTTAGCTATATATAGTCTGTCTATATATAGCGCCCCATGTCCCCTCTATATATTCCTATCATGTGTGCTCAGTTGACGCACTTCTGGGGTTCCACTTTCGGTGTCTCATGTCTCTCTTCTCCTCTCTCTTCCTCCGTTCCTCGTCTCCCTTGTGCACTATTCAACACTTGCTCCCCTCCGGTATGTTTTTCCAATGATCTAAGACTTGTGCCAAAAAACTTGTTGGCACAACTCTCTCATGCGAGCCATCACCCTCCTCCCCTCATCATTCATGATGATGGCTCCTGACCTATCATGGAAAAGATAGGCATATCCCTTTGGGGTATGCCTAAGATGGGTCCTCTCCCACCTGTGTCCATGCTCCTGGCCATATCTAGGAGACCCCTGTACATTCGGTGTACTGAACGGGGTAGTATCTATCGGTGTAGCACCCATAGGGGTGCCACCTGCAAACGGCTGAGCAAAAGCCAGAGTAAGTGGAGTAGACGTCCCCATAGATGTGACAAATCCTAGAGGTGATGCAACTCCAGTAGACCGACGAGATGGAGACACCATGTCAGTGCCTCCACAGCAACCACCTGAGCCATGCTCCGCCACGAGAGCGAGGAGTCGCACCTGTATCCCATGGACCACATCCGTACCTCCACAACAACCACTTGAGCCATGATCCTTGGAACCGCCATGAGAGCGAGGAGTCATACCATGTCTGTGCCTCCACAATAACCACCTGAGCCATGCTCCTTGGAACCGCCACGAGAGCGAGGAGTCGCACCTATATCCCATGGACCACGGGCTCACTGCCTCCGTATCTCTATAGCATCCCCCCTGATCTTGAAGCACTCCCTCTCTCCTCGGGCCCAAGTCTAGAGCGTCAACCTCGTCTGCTCTAAGCTGAAGCATCTGATCGCACCAAAGTAAATCTAATAGAGTAGTCTGACGATGTTCAAAGACAGCTCCTGGTCCGCCATGTCTCTGAATCTCGCCATCTGATTTAAAGACATGCGTGTGAAGATATCCTGCAACTCCTCATTGCTCATCCCTCGACTCATCTTGAAAAGGTCACTCGCAGAGATAAAAAATGATGTTAGCATAATAAATTTAAATCATACAAAGCACGGTAATATAAATCCTAAAAAAATGATCTCACTTAAAATGCATATCTTATGTACCCTTATAAGTGATTAGTCAATGAATTGAGTAAGTGGATGCTCCAAGTATGAAGTATCCTATGGTCCCATATCAATCTCTTGACACAACTCCGCATACACTGGAAGGTTGATAGACATGTCACCACAAAAGGATGAGTCCACCTCGTTCTCAAAGAATCCTTGGACTCTTGTATTTCCATCATTGTTAGCCAATGCTGGCTTCTCTACATGCTCCAAGCTTTCGGTGGCCTCCACCCCTTGCAATATCAACCCATCTATTTGCATATTTTCCTCATCTATGCGCAAAACATCACTTTGATCATATACTCTCGCACTTCGGGGAGCTGAAGGTATAACATATCACCATCGAGGTTGTGGGGGGTTTGGATAGAAGATTACATGTTCACAAACACGTACAAGAGAGATTAAACTATTGTGACATGTACCATGTCATAATACAATTAATAAACAAATGAGTTCATGCACCTGTTCACAGTGGGCCGGCAACACAAAGGTATCGCGCAAATCCGTCCATTTTTTTTCAGAATCTATTTCAAGAAATCCAGATGAACCTTGTCAATTTGTTGCTCCAGCTTCTTCAAGTACCACTTTGAACCACTATACATTGAATAGTATCATGGAGAAGCTACGGTAATCCAACGTAACAATACTTTGCAAGTTCCCAAAATACTCCATCTCATCTATAACCGTGTTTGGATCTGTTGCTCGTCGTCAGCTCTCCTGCTCAAACCTTGCCATGATACCACAGTCCATTGTGGAGCGTATTTTGTCAATACACTCCACACGAAAATGCTGTCCGTGTGACCATGTTGTACTATATATTTTGTACTGTACATTGAAACACTCAAATTAGTTGTCACATATAAAATATAGATATGAAAAATCCTAAACATGTCATCACCTTTGGACTACATCCGCTCGAGAATTTCCACTCCTCAATTGAGATCTCCGCCCCTTCGTGAGATGCTGTGGTCAAAGCTCCATGCAACCATCGCATTGACATGAACTATGACATCTTCTCCATGCCCTCGGGATATCAAATCGGTCGATGGCGCATACTATGTCGAAATTCAGATCGTGTTTCCTCTTAATCTTGCCTAGTGATCAACAACTTATATCCTGGCTGCTTGCCCTTCTTTTTGCCTTCTTGTTTGTTATCCTATTTTTGCTTCTGACTGACCTCTTCCATAACATGCTCGCAAGGTGGCTGATTTGTAGCTTTAGGCTGATCCACACTTATTCTTGTCATTCTTTTAGATGTCCCTGCAATGTCTTCATCTCTTTTTTGTTTCTCTTTCACAAGTACATCCGTGTTTTGTACCTTTGCTAAATATGCGTACACTAAATATGCATCTACCGGTGATTCCCAACGAGTTATGCCACGAATGTCTTGCCTTGCATGAGACATTTCACTATCAGTGACCTTTCTCTTTTCAACTGCATGTAAAGCATGTGTCCATATTTCAACCTTTGGACCAATCATCACTTGGCCATGCATTCTATCCAACTGTAGACCAAAAGTAGAAGCATGTACCACTGCATAAGCATTTCAGATAGCCAAGTCTTCCAACAACTTCTGCATACCTCCCTTTCCAAAATTCAAAGCAAGAGGAAATCCTATTTCTTGTGCATGGAACTTGCCATCTTTCCAAAAGATAAGCTGTCGTGCCAAGGCCTCCTGATAGGCAACACAATCCTTTCTCTCGTGCTATAAACTGTCACACCATATATATCTTTTTTCAAGCTTAGGGGCTGCTGCCCATCCCCTTTCCTCTTGTCCTTTTTCATCCAATTTTGCAACCTTCAATTGAAGATCATGCATCCCTTTGACCAATTCATCTAAGACATCTTCCCTAACAGAGGGAACAATAGCAGGTACAACCATAGGGTTAGCCACAGAAGTGGGTGGCTTACTGGATACTTCAACTGTCTTACCCATAACAGTGGGCAAGCTAGAGACATGCAATCTTTCTCTTCTTCTATGCCTCTTCACAAGCGCAGTAACAGCTTCCTTGACATGTCTCCACTCTGCTTTCAAACCAGTCTCTGTAGTCTGATCCTCCAGCAAATCATCAAGCTTCTCTTGAAGCTCAGGATCAGCTGCCTGTAGAAACAATTCAATTTTGTGACTTGCAAGAGCTTGCTGTTCTGCAAGATCCAATAGCTCAAATCTACTTTCAAATTCTCTTAACAATTCTATAGCCACAAGACCCTTATTGGGTTGTATAACCCACTCCTAAAAAGTCTTGCGCATAATCAAACTGGTGTCCTCAATGTAATATTCTTCCTTGAGTGTCTTCTTGAAGGATGCCCAGTCAACATCCTCCAAGTATAATTCAGTAATCTGTGCTTTCAGTTCATGAATAGTAACACATACAAAATACCAGCTCCATGCAGATTGAGCCACTCCAAAGAATTCCATCTTCTGAGCATAGGTATGTACATATGCAGATACATTCCTGCCATTGAATAACTTCACCTAACGCTCAACTGCTTGCAAAGCATTCATCACAACACTTCTATTTGAGTTGAAGTTTATATCACCTGTTGTTGTTGTTGTACCTGCATAAGCATATTCATATTTTGCACCAACTATTGCAAAACATCACTGGAGATTGTATTCGAAGGTTCTCCCATATTATCTTTCCTTCTTCTGTGATGACCTTTCACATCGGGTTCACCAATGTCGGAGGGGTTTTTGTCGAAAGGTCCGAATCCATCGAGGATGTGAAGTAGAAGAAAGTAGAGATAGGAGATGGAAGAGAAGATAGAAAAATACCCAAGTGGTAAACACGATAAAAAAAATTCACAATGAATTGAATCAATATGTATTGAAAGAATCTGGAATCTTTGCACTACTCAGAAGCAATCTCCAGGCATTAGTTCTCCCAGAGCTCCTTTGTAGGACAAAACGTGCGTCAAAATTACATCTTCCTCTCTGCTGCTCGGAACCCAAATCTGATGGCTCCATTGGCTCTGAAAGGGGGGCAAAACTTCAAGACACCTGCTCACGGATCTCCCAGATCACTCCTTCTCTTTTCAGTTCAATCTGCAGTTTTCAGCCTGTTTACAGCGATTGCGATGTGAGCGATTTCGTCCATCTGTATTTTTTATGAAAAATCTCCTAATTGGCTAAAAAAGCAACTTGCTTTTTGCATGCCATCCTAATTTAGAAGTTTTTTCTAACTTTTTCAAATTTTAACAATAAATAATATAAAAATAGGCTAAAATTATCCAAAAATCTAGTATTTTTGGATAAAAATCCATGCAACTTACACTAGTACTCATGTTGAGATGACAAGCTCAACAATGCGGACATTGATGATGGACCGCCTCGATAGATGGGTCCACACATCTACACTTAGCACGTCAGTGGTCATTATGACTCTCACATAGCCACTGACTCATTACTTATTATATTCAAGTTGTTACTCAAGCCCCATTTTAGAGCCACATTTTAGAGCCCCAAGGTTGCAGTTATTTTGGGCATCTGAGGCCGTTTCAGGCCCCGTTTTAGAGCCGCAAGGTTGCGGACAGCATTTTCAGGGTACACTGTGACTTCGACTGTATTGACCGAAAGTGGGTGCACAGGTTACAAATTTCAGATCTGTAAGTTCAAAGGTGTTTACCAGTGAGTAAACACAAGGTTTATCTGCAAACTGGTTGCAGATTGCATGTATTGTTGAGCAGACAGTGAAAAAGGTTGTCTGGTGTATTGCTGTGCACTACAAGTCGAGGGTTGCAAAAGATTTCCTTGCTGTTGGTATTAATTTTGTCATAATGGCAGAGAACAGTGGAAGCCCCATCATTGAGAAGCTCGACAAGAACAACTACCCTTCGTGGAAGTTTCGTGTCACGAACTTTCTTATTGGAAAAGGCCTCTACGAGTTTGTTTCAGGTGAAGAAAAGGAGCCGGAGGTGAGTGATCCTCCAACTGCAGAAGAGACAAAGGCACGGAAGAAATGGAATGCAAAAGACAAGAAGGTCATGTATTGGTTGTCTGCAGTAATTGAAAATAATATGCTGGGACACATTAGAAATGCAGAGAATTCATATGTAGCTTGGACCATACTTGAAAGTATGTTTTCTGTAAATACAAAGGCACGAAAGATTCAACTCAAGCAAGAGTTGAATACATTGAAGAAAGGGAAGATGTCTATCAATGAGTATGCACTGAAGGTAAGGAGCGTTGCAGATGCCTTGGCAGCGATTGATGTAATGCCCAATGATGATGATTTGGTGTCTTCTACCTTGGGTGGACTTAACAATGAAAAGGCTTGGAAGTCTTTTGTAACTTTCCTATATGTTAGAAAGCCATTTCCAGATTTTGATGAGTTGGTCTCCCTTATGATCACTGAAGAGATCAACATGTAGAGTGAGACATCAGAAAAAGTTGGTGAACAGGTCTAAGCTTTCTACTCCAGTTCAGGAAGGGGACGTGGAAGGTTCTCTTCAAGAGGCCATGGTACAGGACATGGTAGTGACAACTAGCAAAACAGATTGAATCAGCAATTTGGCGATATGCAGGTTTCAGGAGGTTGTGGTAACTTTAGAGGTAGGGGGAGCTTTAGAGGAAGAGGTGGATGAGAGAACAGAGGTTCTAACAACTCTAGTATTGTGTGCTACTACTGTGGAAAAACAGGTCATATCGTAGCCCAATGTTATGCTAAGAAAGATGATATCCATAGTGGTAAGTTGTAGCAAGGAAACTATGCATCGTCCTCACGACAGAATGAAGATAGAAATGAACGTCTATTTGTTATGCAGCATATGCTGAATGTTATTACAGGAAAGGGAACACATGATGATGTTTGGTATGTTGATTCAGGTGCATCCAATCATATGACTAGCCATGCAGAATGGTTTGGAGAGATGAAGGATTTGCAAAGTGAAGGTTATGTGCAGACGGGTGATGATTCATGCCACCCAATTTTACACATTGGAAAAGTTTCCTTGTCCTTGCATGATGGTAAGACAAAGAGTCTTTCAGATGTATTACATATGCCATCTATTACAAAGAACTTGGTGTCAGTCGGTCAGATGGTAGAGCAAGGGCTGCAAGTCAGATTTAATGCAAAGGGCTACTTTGTAGAAGACTTAAATGACAAGTGCAGGTTAGTTACAAAGGGAAGTAGAGTTGGACGTATGTTTACTCTGGATGCTGGAATTCCTACTATGAATGCTGCTATGTATGCTAAAGGAAAAGGTGTTGTTGCAGACATTGAAATTTGGCACAAATGCATTGGACATGCAAATGTACAAAGGCTGAAATTAATGCAGTCCAAAGGGTTGGTTATAGGTTTGCCTACATTTAGAGTTGCAGAATTTCATAAGGTATGCGAAGCATGTCAGTTTGGTAAGCAGGCAAGACAACCCTTTTCACATGATAGAGATGTAAGTAGAAATATCCTTAATGTTGTGCATATAGACATTTGGGGGCCTACACAAAATGTATCTCTTGGAGGCAGTTCATACTTTGTCACATTCATTGATGATTGTTCTAGAAAGCTGTGGGCATATTTTATGAAGGAAAAGAGTGAAGCGTTTGAGAACTTTAGAACTTTCAAGGCTGCACTTGAAAGAGAAACATGCTTGAAAGTAAAGTGCTTGAGATCAGATGGAGGGGGAGAGTACCTCTCAAATGAGTTCAGTGATTTTTTGAGGTCTCATGGGATAAAGAGACAGTTCACATGCAGGTATACCCCACAGCAAAATGGTGTTGCAGAAAGGAAAAACAGACATATTGCAGAAGTTGCATGCCCCTTGATGGCTGAAAAGAATATGCCTAAGCATTTTTTGTCTGAGAGGATGTTCATACTGTTGTTTATATTATGAATAGAACTCCCACAGCTGCAGTTCATGGTATAACTCCTGAAGAATGCTTTACTGGCAAGAATCCTGATGTATCGCACTTTAAGGTATTTACATGTGTTGCATGCGTTCATGTGCCAGATGAGCTATGGAAGAAGCTTGATCCAAAGGCAGAAAAATATGTCTTTATTGGATACTCTTTAGAGCAGAAAGGGTATCGTTGTTATAACCCTGTCATATGTAAGTTCAGAGTGAGCAGGGATGTCATCTTTGATGAAATGAGCAGTTGGTATGCATCAAGTGGTGATGCATTAGATGATGATGATGATCATGACACTCATGTGCAGGCTAAAAAGCAAGAATCACGGACTCTTAATGAACTAGAGACATCATCTGGTAGTCCTTGGTCTGGGAGATTAAGGAGTAGCTCTACATCTTCAAGTGCATCTAGTAGCACTATAGGTAAAGACAAAGGATATAATAAAGTATTAGAAGGAATTGATGCAGTTCTTGATGGAGACTCCAGTGGCTCAGAGAGCTTGGATGATGAGCTTGGCATTCCTTCAGTGAGGACACCAGGTGTACAGAGAGCTCATAATAATGTAAAGGCTCCATTGAGTGATCCGGTGGTACGCAGATCTAGCAGGGTCAGATACCTTGTTAAAAGATTTGGTTTTGAAGGTTATGCAGCTCACCATTATGCTTATATGGTGAAACTAGTTGAGGATGTTGAGCCCACTTGTTTTGAGGATGCTGTTGGTCATACTCATTGGGATGCAGCAATGGATGAGGAGATGGCTGCATTAGAGGCCAATAAGACTTGGGATCTAGTATCATTGCCAAAGGGCAAGAAAGCTATTGGATGTAAGTGGGTTTATAAGATTAAGCACAATGCAGATGGTTCTATTAGTAGGTACAAAGCTAGGCTGGTTGCAAAAGGCTATGCCCAAATATATGGCATAGATTATGATGAAACCTTCAGTCCAGTTGCTAGGATGGCAACTGTCAGATGTGTGATTGCTTTGGCAGCAGCCAAAGGTTGAAGGTTGTAGCAAATGGATGTGAAGAATGCCTTCTTGCATGGTGATTTGCAGGAAGAAGTGTATATGGATCAGCTAGCAGGTTATGAAGATTTAGAGCATCCCACGTATGTGTGCAGGTTGAAGAAGGCGCTCTATGGGCTCAAGCAAGCACCTAGAGCATGGTCTGACAAGATCAGAGAGTATCTTGTCAATATTGGATTTTATGTTTCTGATGCTGATCACTCACTTTATGTGAGAAAGGGAGATGCAGGTTTGGTCATCATAGTCATCTATGTGGATGACTTGATTATTACAGGTGATAGTGATAGTGGGATTGCTGAAGTCAAGGAATTTTTGAAGAAGAAGTTTGAGATGAAGGATTTAGGTCAGCTACGGTACTTCCTTGGCATTGAGGTGATCAGATGTGATGATGGTATATGGCTGTCCCAAAGACAGGTGGGCTTGGATATGTTGTCCAAGTATGGTATGACAGCATGCAAACCACTTTGAGTCCCGTTGGAGCAGAATGTAAAGTTGAGTGCTCATGTTGGGGATGAGATAGAAGATCCTACTATATTCAAGAGGATAGTGGGGAGTTTGATCTACATGACCATTACAAGGCTAGACTTGAGCTATGCTGTTGGTCTTGTGAGTCAGTTTATGAAAGTACCTAGAAATCCACATTTGGATGCAGTCAGACGCATATTGAGATATGTGAAGTCCACATTACATTATGGACTTTTCTATGAGGCAGGTACAGATGTACATGTGTTTGGATACACAGATGCAGATTGGGCTGGTAGTATGTCTGATAGAAGATCTACCAGCGGATACATGTTCTCTCTTGGTAGTGCCGTAGTTGCTTGGAGCAGCAAAAAACAATCTACAGTTGCTTTGTCGAGTACAGAGGCTGAGTATAGAGGTACTGCTGTTGCAGCATGTGAGGTAGTATGGCTACAAAAGTTAATGGCTGATTTGGATGTGCACGTGGATGGTCCAGTTGTCATTTATTGTGACAACATGAGCAGTATATAGTTGGCTAGGAACCCTGT
This sequence comes from Lygodium microphyllum, assembly GCF_053477565.2. Taxonomy (NCBI): domain Eukaryota; kingdom Viridiplantae; phylum Streptophyta; class Polypodiopsida; order Schizaeales; family Lygodiaceae; genus Lygodium; species Lygodium microphyllum. The sequence continues at coordinate 123,833,575 of NC_141148.1, read as the reverse complement.
GTTCCATGCCAGGACAAAACATATTGAGGTACACTACCACTTTGTGAGAGAGAAGGTACTAGCAGGTGAGGTTGACTTGGTGTATGTCAACACACTAGATCAGATAGCTGACATCTTTACGAAGGCATTGGGTACAGCGAAGCTTCAAAAGTTTCGAAGCTTACTTGGAGTTGTAGAGATGCAGTTGAGCTTGAGGGGGAGTGTTGAGATGACAAGCTCAACACATGCGGACATTGATGATGGACCGCCTGGATAGATGGGTCCACACGTCTACACTTAGCACATCGGTGGTCATTATGGCTCTCACATGGCCACTAACTCATTACTTATTATATTTAGGTTGTTATACCTATTTACAGCTAGCATAGTTATAGTGCCAGTCAATTAGTGTAGTCGATTATGCATTGTTTGACTTAGTAGGCCGCTTTCCTTTATGTTGTATCTTATATATACTTTGTGTACGTTGTAAAGTGTGTGGAAGAAGAACAAGAAACTAGCAAGAAAACGTTTTGGCCTCCATCTCTCTTATTGTCTCTTGAGTGAGCTTCTCCTTGTGCATTCTGTATGTGTTCGGCGCAGCATCTTGAGCAAGTCCCCACACCACGCGATTCTTGACAACTCATGGCTCAGATCACATTGACTCTCTAGATCAATAAAGAATTCGAATGATGATGCATTCCATATTTTTTCACACTATGTCCTCATAACATCACGACACCATTGACCATCGCACTTGTTCATATCTTGCACGGTGATCCCCTTCTCCCACAAAATATTAAGCTCATCAACTAATGGACGAAGGTACACGTCCATATTTTTGACTTTGTAGCGGCCGGGGACGAGTAAGCTAAGGATGAGATGTCCTTTCTTCATAGAAAGCCATGGAGGGGTATTGTAGTTGACAATGACTATAGGCCACACACTGTAAGAAGTTGAGCGCAGACCGAATGGGTTCACGCCATCCATTGCAAGACCGAGACGAAGATTCCTTGGCTCTCGGGAAAAACCTGGGAAGGTAGAGTCAATGTGGCTCCATGTGCATGAATTCACTGATATTTGTTGAACTCCATCTATGGACCTATTCTGCGCATGCCACGTTGTCAAGCTCACCATGTCGGAAGTACGAAACATGTGGTTTATGCGGGGGATAAGCAGAAAGTGTCTAAGAACTTTTTGAGGGATGGTTTACCCTTGCAAGTCCTATCGATACCTGTGAACACCACACTTTGGACATGTCTCCATAGTCTCGTATTCTTCTCGAAACAATATGCAATCGTTGATACATGCATGGATGCTGTTGTAGTCCATGCCAAGCTTTCGTAAAATATGTCGTGCATTATCACGAGACTCAAGCATGGTATTTGCAGTGATAATATATGATATTTCAGTAACCTGAAAAAAATCATAAAACACCTTGAAAAAGCATAAAGGTTTTTAATGATAGTGCCGAAAAGAAATCAATGAAGTGTACGTACAAGGTACCTCAACAACTCGGTCACACTCGCATCACTCCACCCGTATTTTGCTTGCACACTTAGGAGTGCAAGTAGTGTCTTCAGGCAAGATACTCGACACCCAACATATAATGGTATGGATACTTTCTCTCTAAGCGGATCAGAAGTCTCGACATCCATGGGAATCAATGCATCGATCATTGCCTCCATCTCAAGCTCCAAGATTGTAGGTAGGTCTGGAAGGCTGCTTGTCTCCTCTAGTATTGACAATATAGATTGGGTAGTACCTTCCAAGTGGTGGATTGGCTCAAGCACTCCATCCATCGCATGCCCACTAATTGGCCGAAAATGGTGCACTCCTCCTTGGGACGAGACGTCACCTCCCTGGATAGAAAATTTTCCAGCCACACCCAATCTTCTTGTATATGGTATTCAATTAGCTTGCGAGTACAATGCATGATTGATATTAACTTTTCTTACTATTTGCTAAAAATCCAAGATTGCCTGATCAATGATCTCAGATTGAAACTCGCTAAAGCGTCGTACGTGTTCTATAGACAATCAACGTTTTTGTCTAATTACCAGCTTGCATTGAGAGCAAGGACATGGGACATGCTGATTAATATATGCCTCACGATCTTGAACAACAAGACCTTCATCGTTTTCCATTTTGTCTATGTTATGAAAAACAATTTGTTTTTACTATCATTCTTTTTTTCTTTCTTAAATTGTTTGAGAAGGGATTTCTTCTCTTGTAACTCAGCAAAAATTAACGTATGTAAAGTCTCCACCCACCCACCCCAGATTAATGTATATATGTCGGAGTGTTTCCCGTCTTGTGGTGTTGCACCGGACCTCGCCACCACTCTCTCTTTGTTTTTTATCCATTCATTATCTCCTCTCCTTCCATATCTCTCTCTTTTTCTCTTTCTTTATTATGATGTATGTTTATTTCCTCTCTCTCGTTCCTTCTTTTTTCTCTTCATCCCCCTCTCTAATTTTCTTTAACGATCACAGCTACGACTATGATAAAGACCACGACCACGACCATGACCATGACCACGACCATGACCATGACCACGACCACGACTACAACTATGACTGCGACTACGACTACGACTATGACTACGACCACCACGACCACGACTACGATCACGACCATGACCATGACCATGACCACGACCACGACCACGACCACGACCACGACCACGACCACGACCACGACCACGACTGTGACTACGACAACCATGACCATGACTACGACTACGACTACGACCACGATCATGACCAAAACTACCACTACTACTACCACATCTACCACGACCACGACCACCACATCTACCACTACCACTACCACTACCACTACCTCGACTATGACCACTATAATAAACAAGAAAAGAAGAAGAAGAAAAAAAAAAAACAACAACAACAACTACTACTACTACAATAAACAAGAAAAGAAGAAAAAACTACTACTACTACAAAAAAAACAAGAAAACTAAACAACAATAAACAAGAAAAGAAAGAAAAAAAAACTACTACTACTACTACTACAACAAACAACAATTAATTTCCTTTTCTCTCTTCCTCTCCCTCTCTCATTTCCTCTCTCTCCCTCATCCTCTCCCTCTCTTTCTCTCTTTCCCTATCAAGTTTAATGTTTTTTCTCTCTTTTTCTCTCTCCTCTCCCTCTCTCATTTTTTTTCTCTCTTTCTCTCATTTTTTTTCTCTCTTTCTCTCCCTCTCTCATTTCCTCTCCCTCCCTCACCCTCACCATCCCTTTCTCATTTCCTCTCTCTCCCTCACCCTCACTCTCTCTTTCTCTCTTTTCCTATTATGTTTAATGTTTTTTCTCTCTCCTCTCCCTCTCTCATTTCCTTTTCTTTCTTCCTCTCCCTCCCTCACCCTCTCCCTCTCTTTCTCTCTTTCCCTATTAGGTTTAATGTTTTTTCTCTCTTTTTCGCACTCCTCTCCCTCTCTCTCTCCCTCTCTCATTTCCTTTTCTCTCTTTCTCTCCCTCTCTCATTTCCTCTCCCTCCCTCACCCTCACCCTCACCCTCTCCCTCTCTTTCCGTATTATGTTGAACATCTTTTCTCTCTTTTTCTCTCTCCTCTCCTTCTCTCATTTTTTTCTCTCTCCTCTCCCTCTCTCATTTCCTTTTGCTCTCTTCCTTTCCCTCTCTCATTTCTTCTCCCTCCCTCACCCTCTCCCTCTCTTTTTTTCTCTTCCCCTATTATGCGACGCTAATAGCAACGCCGCTATTTCTCGTCGCTAATGGCCGTCGCTATACCCTCATATCCTTGTAGTGAGGGAGAGGTTGTTGTTGTAGTAGTCAGAGTAGTTTTTTTTTCTTTTCTTATTTATTGTTTTTTTTTGTAGTAGTAGTAGTTTTTTTTCATTTTCTTGTTTATTGTTGTTGTTGTTGTTGTTTTTTCTTCTTTTCTTGTTTATTATAGTGGTAGTGGTAGTGGTAGTGGTAGTGGTAGTGGTAGTCATAGTCGTGGTCGTGGTCGTTGTCGTGGTCATAGTCATGGTCGTAGTCTTAGTTGTCGTAGTTGTGGTAGTAGTAGTAGTGGTGGTTTTCTTGTTTGTTGTTGTCGTCGTTGTTGTTGTTGTAGTAATAAATTTTTTTGTTTTCTTGTTTATTGTTGTCTAGTTTTCTTATTTGTTATTGTAATAATGGTAGTAGTAGTAGTTTTTTCTTCTTTTCTTGTTTATTATAGTGGTAGTGGTAGTGGTAGTGGTAGTGGTAGTGGTAGTGATAGTGGTAGTGGTAGTGGTAGTGGTAGTGGTAGTGGTAGTGGTAGTGGTCGTGGTCATGGTTGTAGTCATAGTCGTAGTTGTAGTCCTAGTCGTGGTCTTGGTCATTGTCGTAGTCGTAGTCGTGGTCATGGTCATGGTCATAGTCGTAGTTGTAGTCATAGTCATAGTCATAATCGTGGTTGTAGTCGTAGTCATCATAGTAGTGGTTATAGTAGTAGTAGTGGTTTTCTTGTTTGTTGCTGTTGTTGTTGTAGTAGCAATAGTTTTTTTTGTTTTCTTGTTTATTATTGTCTAGTTTTCTTATTTGTTGTTTGTTTATTTTCTTGTTTGTAGTAGTAGTAGTAGTAGTAGTAGTAGTAGTAGTAGTAGTAGTAGTAGTAGTAGTAGTAGTAGTAGTAGTAGTAGTAGTAGTAGTAGTAGTAGTAGTAGTAGTAGTAGTAGTAGTAGTAGTAGTAGTAGTAGTAGTAGTAGTAGTAGTAGTAGTAGTAGTAGTAGTAGTAGTAGTAGTAGTAGTAGTAGTAGTAGTAGTAGTAGTAGTAGTAGTAGTAGTAGTAGTAGTAGTAGTAGTAGTAGTAGTAGTAGTAGTAGTAGTAGTAGTAGTAGTAGTAGTAGTAGTAGTAGTTGTTGTTGTTGTTGTAGAGAGAGATATATGTTTTGTTAAAGAAAATGAGAGGGGAAGGAAGAGGAAAAGGAAGAAGCAATGAGAGAGAGGGGATAAATATACAGCATAATAAAGAAAGAGAAAAAGAGAGAGAGATGGAAGGAGAGGAGATAATGAATGGATAAAAAACAAAGAGAGAGTGGTGGCGAGGTCCGGTGCAACACCACAAGACGGGAAATACGTTAATTTGTGGGTGGATGGGTGGAGACTTTACATACGTTAATTTTTTATGAGTTACAAGAGAATAAATCCCTTCTCAAACAATTTAAGAAAGAAAAAAAGAATGATAAAAAAAACAAATTGTTTGTCGTAACGTAGACAAAATGGATGTAACGTGCCTGGTCCTCAAATCGCGGGACATGTCTTAGTAGTCCATCGAGAGATATATCTAGAAGATGCTGCCCAACACTTCCAAGGAATGACACGGGGTTTGCCAGCTAGGGTCTCTCGAGTCTGCCCTGTAACGGAACTTATTCGACCGTTCCCATTAGGATCGACCTGAAGTCCGGGTTCCTAATCAACATTGTCTAAGGTCATAGACCGAATTTTTCCTAACATTTCTTGTTAACATTTCCTTTGAGAAAAGCTATCGGCTAAAAGAGACCACCCTTCCATAGGATAGACCCATCGGTCATATCCACCACACTTCCCTCGGGGGTTGTTTTAGTTATCTAATTACCTATCTAAAAGAGACCACCCTTCCGTAGGATATACCGACTTTTTCCTAACATTTCTCGTTAACATTTCCTTTGAGAAAAGCTCTCGGCTAAAAGAGACCACCCATCCGTAGGATAGACCCATCGGTCACATCCACCGTGCTTCCCTCGGGGGTTGTTTTAGTTATCTAATTACCTATCACATTATGTTTGACATATAAAGGCAGCTTCCTTAATTAACCCATTAATCACAGGTTCCTTTACGTAATTTAGACCACAGATACGAAGACAAGATAAAACAAGATCAAACACTTCCTTAACTTATCTTCGGATTAATGTGTATCTCCTGCCCATACATGAGAATTAAGTGTTCCTTTCTGCCTTCGCAGAAAAATCCTTCCGTCTCCCGACAATAAAACTCAAAGGTCTATCCTCCCAAGATTCTGCCTTGTAACTAGTATCAAGGCCTCAAGATCCCATCTGAGTCACATAGAACACTTGTGTAGGGCCCGAAGGCATTGGGATTTACAGCCACAGCCTCCACTGGCACCCAAGCGTCCTCCTACGCCAAGTAATTTCCACAGAGAGACCTCTCGCAGTGGGTTCAATCCACATTCCCGATGCGGATTCATAACTCCCTTGGTTAGGGTTTGGCAGTTCGCAGGGGGTAGCTAGCGCCATCCTTTCTTAATTACCCCTTTAGGAAAATCAACTACAGCTGAAGCAACCAGCTTAAAAACAATTACTAGGGAAAAAATCCATTTTGTTTCCATGGTAATTAGTCATCTCAGACCCGGCCATGCAATCATCAATCACATCCCAATTGGGTTAACATCCAAAACCACATTAACAAATAGTTAAATGCACAACCTCTTGCTTCAAGGCATCACAATCCCATTGCATGCACAATCAGAATTTAACTTGGAAGTATCAAAACACTTGCTTAAGAAATTTACAACCTTTTCAAATTACTTGGGTCAACAATCCATCTTTAACAAGATCAACCTTCGTTAAAACCATTTCAACAGTTCCAAGAAACATGCTTAGCATGAATCAACTACCCTAAAGATTGCTCTTCCCCTTGGGTTAGGGCTTGTACCCCATTGACCCCTAAATTATTCCTACCTTAGGTTTCCCTATACTATAGTCAAATAGTTCTCGGATAGTCCAGTCGTCCTAAACTTGGTAGGTCAATTTACTTTCTTGGAAATTCACAACTGCCCTAGATCCATAGGTCTAATGGACTGTATCTTGGACTCAATATAAGGTCCCTTTGTCTTGTGTGGCCCTCGACAGTTGCGACTTACTTGCAATCTATCTAGTTTATTGAGTTTCACAACCATAGAGCCCTTGATGGACAACCCTTTGTTGGAAAAGAAATGACTAAGTCCTTGGGGTTGGGTTTTTAGGTTTTCAAGGTATGGCAATAAACCCTCTTTGTTGTCATCAGTTGGACATCAACTTTAAGTAAATGCAACATCTTCTAACCTTCTATCCTTGAGTGTGATACTTTGCAGGATTTCTACTCTTTATTTTTTTCTTTCCTTCTGCCTAGGCCATAAATGCAATAAACATTCGTACGCAATGAATGTTAATCAAAGGCCTATGATTCATTTAACTCTCAATGAAATATAAATTATGATTGCATTGTATCTTCCTAATGCAATTGTGATACCTTACTTTTATGTCATTGCAACCCCTATGCACCCTTATCTTTCCATTCCCAATGTGTGCAATGTAACCTGAATATCCTCCTTGCTAAAATAGACAAACAAAGACCTAATTTGATACCTACTTGTTAAGCAATGATCCTTCAGGAAAGGTGACCTCCTGTTGCTTGCTTGTCTCTATCTTCCTCCGTTGTGTACAAGGTGCTAGAGTGGAAAAGGGACACCCCCTTTCCTTCTCTCTTCCCCTCATCTTCCTCTCTTCTTCTCCTTCCTCTCCTTCTTCTTCTTCTCTCTCTCCCTCTTCTTCTCCTTCTTTTTCTCTCTCTCCCTCTTCTTCTCCTTCTTCTTATCTTTTCTCCCTCTTTTCCTCTTCCTCTTCTACTGCTTTTTCTCTTCTCCTTCTTCTCTTCTCCCTCTTCTTCTTCTCCCTTCTCTCTCTCCTCCTTTTCTTCTCTCCCTCTCCTCTTCCTCTTCTCTCTCCCTTCTTCACCTCTCTCTTCTCTCCTGCTACCCCTTCTGCTTCTTCTTCATATCTTCTTCTCCTTCTCACTCTCTCCTCTTCCCTTCCTCTCTTCTCTCTCTCCTTCTCTTCTTCTCTCTCCCTCTCCTTCTTCTTCTCTCCTTCCCTTTCTCTTCTTCTCTTCTCTCTCCCTCCACTTCTTCTCTTCCGCTCCTCTTTTTTGCTCACGAGGGAGGGGGGTGCTGATGTCATGCCCAAGGAGGGGGGGAAAGCTGACTGGCGACAAGGACAGGGGGTGGTGGAGTACGCTCACAGAAGGCCCCAAGGGGGGTGCTCCTAGCCGCCTGATGATCAAGGAGGGGGGCCTACTGGTGGATGCCCAAGGCTGTTGTTGTTGCATGGCGATGACGAATCACGAGGGGGGGGGGAAGAAGAAGTCGTCGTCAATGCCCTAAGGGGGTGCTGCTGTAGGGAGGAGGTGCCGTCCTGGGGGGGCGCTGTTTTATAGGTGGAGGGGGAGGTGGCAAGGCGATGCCACCTGCCACCTAGGGGCTACATGGTGCCCCTTCTCCCACTACTCTCACACACACTCTCTCTCTCCGCCATGCAGTCAGCAGGGGGAGAGAGAGGGAGTAAAAGAAATTTGAAAATAATGATTTTTTTTTCTTAGGGGGGGTTCTCATGAGGCATGGGGGAAAGGAAGCACGGGTGACATTACAATGGAAAACGATGAAGGTCTTGATGTTCAAGATTGTGAGGCATATCTTAATCAGCATGTCCCATGTCCTTGCTCTCAATGTAAGCTGGCAATTAGACGAAAATGTCGATTGTCTATAGAATACGTACGAGCTTCGGCGAGTTTTGATTTGAGATCATTGATCAGGCGATCTTGGATTTTCAGCAAATGATAAGAAAAGTTAATATCAATCATGCATTGTACTCGCAAGCTAATTTAATATCATATAAAAAAAGATTCGGTGTGGCTAGCAAAATTTGTATCCAGGGAGGTGATGTCTCGTCCCAAGGAGGAGTGCACCCTTTGCGGACAATTAGAAGAGTTCGTGGGCATGCGATGGATGGAGTGCCTGAGCCAATCCACCACTTGGAAGGTACTATCCAATCTATACTGTCAATACTAGAGGAGACAGAGAGCCTTCAAGACTTACCTACAAACTTGGAGCCTGAGATGGAGGCAATAATTGATGCATTGATTCCCATGGATGTCAAGACTTCTAATCCACTTAGAGAGGAAGCATCCATACCATTATATGATGGGTGCTGAGTATCTCGCCTAAAGACACTACTTGCACTCCTAAGTGTGCAAGCAAAATACGGGTGGAGCGATGCGAGTGTGACCGAGTTGATTAGGTACCTTGTATGTACACTTCGTTGATTTCTTTTTGACATTATCATTAAAAATATTTGTGCTTTTTCAAGGTGTTTTATGATTTTTTTCAAGTTATTGAAGTATCATATATTACCACTTGCAAATACTATACCTAAGTCTCGTGATGATGCACGACATGTTTTACGAAAGCTTGGCATGGACTACAACAGCATCCATGTATGTATCAACGATTGCATACTGTTTCGAGGAGAATATGAGATTGTGGAGACATGTCCAAAGTGTGGTTCTCATAGGTATCGACGGGACTTGCAAGGGCAAACCATCCCTCAAAAAGTTCTTAGACACTTTCTACTTATCCCCTGCATAAACCACATGTTTCGTATGTCTGGCATGGCGAGCTTGACAATGTGGCATGCACAGAATAGGTCCACAAATGGAGTTCAACAAATATCAGTAGATTCACATGCATGGATCCACATTGACTCTACCTTCCCAGGCTTTTCCCGAGAGCCAAGGAATCTTCGGCTCGGTCCTGCAATGGATGGCGTGAACCCATTCGGTCTGCGCTCAACTTCTTACATTGTGTGGCCTATAGTCCTTGTCAACTACAATATCCCTCCATGGATTTCTACGTAGAAAGGACATCTCATCCTTAGCTTACTCATCCCCGGCTGCTACAAAGTCAAGAATATGGACATGTATCTTCATCCATCAGTCAATGAGCTTAAGATTTTGTGGGAGGAGGGGGTCACTATGTAAGATATGAGCAAGCGCAATGGTCAACGGTCTGCCAATATTCGAGCCATTCTCATGTGGATGATGCATGACTTTCTGGGATTCGGAGAGTGCTCAAGTAAATAGGCTTCCATTCTCGTTGGTAATATCTATCATAGCTCGTTCAAGTTTGTATTCATTGGATAGAGGTGTTGAGACAGGTCTGGTTACCTTAGGTTATCATGTATGTCCATTGTGCGGGCCACAGTTATACTCCCGAAGGTCACAAACCATGAAGAAGATGGTATATCAAGGACACGCCACTTTCTTGTTAGAGGATCATGAACTCAGGAAAGGTTTTCTTGGACGAACTCCAACACGCACGAATACCCAAAGTTGGTACGAGCCAAAAACGGTCCACGTAGAGTCACATTCAAACAAAATGCGACGGTTCTAAATTTTCTACAAGTTTCCATATTGGACCCACTTATAGATCAACCACTTGTTGGATCCCATGCATATTTTCAAGAACGCTTTGGGACCACATCACAGGAAAGAGAGACACTATAGGGGCACGAATGGATTTGATGGAGGTAGGCAAGATGGAGGCGCTTTGGCCGTAGTTGGTGCTAATGGTCATGTGCAACTACCTTGCGCTCCTTGGGTTTTGTCCACTAAAGAAGAGTGCATTGTGAAGCAAATAGTCAAGTCTATCCACACTCCGAGGACAGGTATGATGCGTTCTCCTACTGTTCTATGGGGTCACCAATAATGATGCTTTTTGCGATGAAGGGAGCAAATTTCTTTATTTACATTTTCGTCAGTTTTAACGTCGGTATAAGGCCTATATCTTGTAGTGGTACATTTTATAATGCAATTCTTCAAAATTTCTCCTAAATTATTTTTCCACATGATGTATTTAAATTTTTGATATTTTTCCAGTAGTAAAGAAGATGTATTCTTCTCCATTCTATCTTGAACATTTAATCTTGTTTTCCCTCAACTCTTGATTCAATCTTGGTGTGATGTTTCCTTAGATGAGGAGAGTATGTCTTGTGATCTACTTCATTCATTTTTTATTTAGAAATGGATACACAATTTTTTAGATACATTATTCATTCATTGCAGTAGATATGTAAACATATATCTAGAAGCCCAAGTTTGACACATTGGTATTCTCTTTTTCTCCAAAAATCACAATATACAAGTACCATTGGAGGTGGTAGTATCAGATATAGATATAGATTTATCTATTTGTATTCATGTAGGTTCAATTAGGGGCAAGCTAGGTTCCTTCCAAGACCTCCAAAGAAAAAGCTCAAACCCCAATCACTAGAGTTACCAAGCTCAAGGTCATAACATGATGTGCTGGTAATGATAGGTATCAAGCCAATTGGAGTTTGATAAGTGAAGTTAGAGTTTACAAATTGTAGGTTTCTTATATAGGCAGACTTATTTACACCTTGCTCAAAGAACATGCCACTGCCCATTTGTGTTGTTGTATGTTGCCCATTATTTTCATTTTTTACTATCTCTCCTCCTCATTGTAAAGTGCTTGCATTATTTTGAAGAAGAGTGTGAATGGACTTTGGCCAATACCCTACATACTCTCCATTTATAGATAACCACCAATTTCCACTTGAGGGCTCCTACATGGCAATGTAAACTTAGTAACCGATAAAGGAGTGTGCATCCCATATAGAAGATGCACACACATTTTGTGAAGCTTTATCTCAACATGTAAAACAATAGTTTTTGTGAGCGAAATACTCTTTTTGGTTTATCTTGGTTGTTTGGTACTCTTTGGTTTTGTCCATATGTAAACATATTTGCATGTGTGTGTGTGTGTGTGTGTGTGAAGGTCTACAATGAAGAAGAATTATATCCCATAAACCTACATGATACTACAAGGGAGCTACCAGTCAATTACAGGTACTTTATTTATTCAAGCTACCATGAATAAAAAGAGCCCACATCAATTTGTATAATCATGATGCAATTAAGGGTTATGCAACAGATATTAAATTAGTCAAATTCACCAATCAAGGACAACTACTCATGCCAACTGTAGCATGTCATCAATATTGAAGGGTAGGTGCATGCAAAACATGTACATGTAAGTTGGAATACATAAGTAGAAGTGAAAAATTTTCTATCATTTCTCATAGTAAACTTAGCCATAAAGAAGGCTAGTTCTAAAAATAAGAATAATCAAATTATATCTAATCAGAGATAATGTAAGTATATGCGATTGTATTGAGTAAAGTATATATGTATGTACATGAATGCATGTGTTTGTGCATAGAAGACTACTTGTGCAAGTTGTGGGCGTGCATGCATATAATGTCTGTTCTTATGAGGTGTACACACTATCCACATGTATCCATAATATAAAGAGGGAAGAATCTTACTCTGAAAACTAAGATATTCAACTCTTGTTGTTGAGACCGTCTATAGCTGACATAGGGGATAATGCTCTTCCAAGTACAATTTGATTGCTGGTTTGTACAAAACCTGAGCAGTGAAGGTTGTAGCATCATGTATCATTATATGCATCGCTCTGTAGAAATTAAATGGTAGTTTTCTTAGACTAAAGAAAAATTAATGAAAAACTTGTGGCTCATTATTTCTTAGCATTAAAAATATGAATGATATCTAGTGGAAACAAAAAAGAAATTTTAATGAGTCTAAGTAGAACAGGTGCCAAATATTTAGTTCTTACTATTTATTTAGATGGTATTGATTATTTAGGATTCTTCATATGGTTCAATCTCTAGGTAGAATTATTTACAATGAGATTATATACTTTGGTGCGTTTGAATTCACATCCAATAGATGAAGAAAGAAAATAAGAAGATGCCCCTTGGCAAACATATTTTATAAGAAAATGATCCACTTACTGTCCAATATACAAATATTTTTGGGTAATTGTTGCCATACAAAACCTACAATTCATGACAAAGGAAAGATTTATTCAAACCATTGTATTAGTCTATGCTCCCTTTACTTGCCAATAAGAGCTAATTGTTATAGTATTACTTTCTAATATTTTACGCTTCAATATTGGTGATTAAAGAGGATATAAACATACTTGCCAACCCACTTCAATGGTGTTAAGGTTTTCCTCTTAGTATGAGCCTTGAAATAGCCATAATTGCGCTAGATTGAACTCTCCACTAAAACCTACAAGTGGGCTCCACAAATTGAAAATGCCACTTGCCCCATCATAGAAGGAATGTCCAACTGCTTGTTCGACCGCATACTTCAAATAAACATATATTTAGAATAGTTAAAATATGAACCTATTTTGTAAATCTTTCTTAATGCTTTAATAATATAACCAGGTACAGCTACATAAGCTATGAACTTTTAGACATATGCACCTTATTTATGTTTCATAACCTTATCATTTACTCAAGCACTAAGTAAGGTTTCTATGCAAAGTTTCCATGAGCACATGACATTAAGGTTTGCTTCAAGATCCTAGTAAAATTTTAGGATTAAGAGCCTTGCACACTTACACAAAACATATTAATCATGGAGAAAAAAGTGAATAGACTTTGCTTAAATTAAACATGTATCTATGGTATCATGGATAAGCACACGTACATACATACATGTATATTCACATAGCTACATGTCCATACATATGTATGTTCACATCCAAACAAGAATATACATACAATATGCATGCATCCATGCATAGGCACAACAGTATGTTTGTATAATAACATGTCCTCTCATATGGGTCTCATATACATAGACAAATATATGCACGCAGTATCCATATATACACACCTACATATGATAAACATGCATGCATTATTGCATAACTACATATATATGCACACGTGCACTTACAAATACGTGTGTGCATATATGTGCACATATATACTATCATAGACCGTATGTTTAACCTCCCTACACACACACACACACACACACACACACACAAAATTTGAAAGAACTTGAAATATTGTAGATGGCCAACAATCAATTTAATAGACCATACATTTTACATGTGTCCTCTATATAGAAACCTCTTGTTTACATATTTGGGGTAATTGTAGTATTCTTTAATGTGGAGATGACATTTTCATTCGACAGTCTTTATTCACACACTTTTTGTCATAAAATTTCAAGCTCCCATTTTGTAGAACAATGTGTGTAAATTATTCCCACGTATGTATCAATAGATCACAAAGTGTGGAAATTGTATCATTGTTGATAAACTCACTTGACTTATACATGCATAATGAGTGGCCATAACAACTATGGAGTTTGGGGAGTTTGTGGACTTTCCTAATTAATGACATAGTTGATGCAATTTGTAGTTGCTCATATTCTTTTGCATCCATGATCCAAACATGCTCTTCACATATTGGATAGAAAAAGGGTATATTTTATTTATGAAAAAATCATGGATAAGGGATTTTTCAATTAGGCATTGAATACTTTCACATATATTAATTGCCCCAAGGTACATTTTTTGTGTGTAGACATGAGATGTATCTTTGCACGTATATTTTTGCACCTAAGTATCTATTTATGCATCCATCTATATGCATTCATAATTATGAACATATGGTTTTATGTGTGTACATGCATATATATAAATAGTAAAATCTATGTATTCATGTATGTATATGCATGTCTACATCTATATATGTATATTGCCGTGCAAGCATGTGTATACATAAATATCCATGCATGATATGTACGTTCATATTTATGAATGCAAGCATGTATGTATCCATGCATGAAAGTTCTCAATAGAATATACAAGTACCTAAGCAAGCATGCAAGGATGTGCTCATAAAATTGTCATTTGTCGGCAATAATTGAAGGAGTTGGGAGTTGACATCAGTAAGTTTGTGGAAAGGTTGATTATTACATTCCACTAATTTGTAAATATTTTAATAGAAAAGAATGAAACATTTCTTGCAATTACAAAATCAATTTACTAACCTCATGCCCAGCAATTGCTGGGGGTTCTTGCTTTTTATCTCCAACTTTGGGGGTGAATAATTTTTTATACTTTGTTTGCTTATAAAGAGCTTCCCTTTGTAGATGTTCTTTTGTGATGCATCTCACAGAAATAAATCCTGATGGGCAAGAATCATTGATGCTATGCCACAATTTTCTTAATGGTTGCACTCCCTTTAATTCTCCACCTTTGTCTTTTGTACTAATTGGGGATGATCTATCTTCCCAAGGGAGAGAAGTAGGGCTCATCTGCATTTCAAAAAATGTGTGTAAGACATCTATAAACAAAATTTTGCAGCTTGACGTCTAACAATCATGATTATAAAGACTCCACCAGCATATTATTTAAATCCAAACAATTTAGTAGACCTAAATATGGATGGATGTCCCAAAGTGCATGGTTTAGTTTTTTCGAGCACGGATATATCCATGTTGCGAATATACCTTAATAAAAATAAGGTATGTCACTCCCAATTTCTCTACTATAATTTGAATATCATTTATATTTCCAAAATTAAGATTGGCATTATCACGTACGTAAACCTATGGCAAAGAAATGTGCATGTATGAAGGATTTCTGATGGCACCTGAACTTTATGATCTTTGAGGAGTGGATGATCAAATGCTGCTTGTTTGTCAATAGGGATGCAATCTATAATGTGCCCATTTGGATTCTGTACAGATGAAAGAATAAGATAATTAGTGCAAGTATATTAGAGTACAAAGACGCAACAGTGTGAGGCCAATTAGTGCAAGTATATTACAATACAAATATGCAAAAATGTGAGGCCAAGTATCCTACTTAATAGCATTCTAAAATCTCCATTCCTAGGCAAGTATATTACAATACAAACACACAAAAATGTGAGGTCAAGTATCCTAGGTCATAGCATTCTAAAATCTCCATTCCTAGGCAAAAGCACATCCATATGTAAGGTACATAAAGATGCTAAGGTTTGAGAACTCTTAAAGAAAAGATGATGAATTTATTTTTTAAAAAATAAATAATATTAATATTATTAATCTTTTTATAAGGGAATAGAGAGAAAAAGGGGGAGAAAAGGCAAAGGGGACTCCACTGATTGTGTTACACCCCACAAGCATCCCCCTCCTCTCTCCCTCCCCTTCCCCCCTTCCCTCCTTGATCAAAAATAGGACTTCATAAGCTCATAGAAAAACAACAATTCCTTCATTGCCCCCCTCCCCCACCTGCTATTGAAGTGTTTGGGATTGAAAGTCTACTGTGGGGGGTAAGAGACAACAAGGTGAAGGGAGATTCAAGGAGAGGAGTAGATGGAAGAGAAGGGGTTGAAAGAAGTAGAAGAATACTCACAAAGGTGAAGCTTATCAATTTATATCTACATTATGAGAAGATAAATCTCTTGTAGACAAAAATGTGCATAAAACAATACCTTCCTCTATGCTGCTCAGACCGCCAATATAATGCTTCCATTGGCTCCAAAGGGGGGGTAAAATACTAGGACACCTAGCCAGAAATCTGCCAAATCACTCCTTCATCTCCCAGTTTTCAGAGTGTTGTTCACTGCTTGAAAACTACGATCGCACATCGGTGATTTCGCCAATCCTTCTTTTCACTTAAAATCCTCCCAAAATGGCTAAAAGCTAATTGCTTTCTTTTACATGTCATCCTATTCTAGAAGTTGTCTACAATTGTTGGATTTTTACAAGAGATAATATCTAAAATATAAAAAATTGGCTTAACTTGTCCAAAAATCTAATATTTTTGGACCATCCACACAAAGGACACTGACATTAATGACTAATATGGTATTGGCTCTCTAGATCAATAAGAAAGCCGCACTCTAGATTTTTTCACACTATGTGCACATAGCGGTACGACATCCACCCCTTCCTAACCTACACATCCTTTAGCATGTGCCAAAGTCTTACGAATCTACAATGTCAGAAGAAGTATCCTCCACCATGTCAATGTCTCCATCTCCTACCTCTTCTTCTTCCATATTCTCATGTTCATGCTCAACGAACTCTTGAATGGCTTCATACATCTCTAAAGTGTCAACATAAATAACCTATTTTTTGGCTCTGTTTTATGTATGAATTGCTGTAGAAATTTCAGCCACTGTATCAATATTAACCAGCCCTAAAAATAGCCTTGAAACACCTTCATTTGCAGCCATCAAACCATATGTCTTCAACTTTTTTTGAGCCCATCCTACCTATTTCTTTTCATCCCTGCATATGGCTGAAATATTCTTAAAACTCTCAAGACTACATTGTCCATTCCTACAATCCAAACACAAACATAGTTTCCCCCTTTCTTGGAGACATAATTATCTTCCTAGAGGCACTGCCATAGGCTCCACTTATAGTAGTGCTATCTAAAAACCCTTAAACTCTCATGCATTAGGTGACATGGGATTATCCCGTAGCCTGCTCCGTTTTCCATATCAGCCTGCTCGAAATCAACATTATATGCATCATCATATTGCCCCTCAAGTTGTTTCTCTATGTCTTTGTCAACCTACATCAATGCTTGCAAAACGTCTCCATCAAACTATCTTTTTCATTTCAGCATATCAATGATTGCATCATGAAATTCATGCTTTGTGATTCCAAGACTTTCGCCAAGTGTGAATTCCACTCTACTGCCAAGTGTGAGATCTTCCAAGTCCGTTTTAAGGTTTGTGGCAGTCTCAAGATCTGATTGTAACCTATAAGCAGTTGCTTGCCCCTTTTCTTCCCTTTTTGTTTCTTCTCTTGAGATGCATCCTCCATAACATGCTCAGGTATGGTTTTTTCAACCTCTTTTTGCTGCTCCATTTTACTTCCTGTTATGTGTTTAGATGGGCTTGAAGAGGGACCAGTAGTGTCCTCATCTCTTCTTCTCTTTTCTTCCACAAGATTTTCTTGATTATGAACCTCAGTCAAATAAGCATAGGCTGAAAATGAATCCATTGATGCACTCCATCCTATTCTCCCTCATATACTTTAACTTGCATCAACCAATTCAGACTTTGTTGTTTTTCCATTTTCCATGCAATCTAATGCTTGCATCCAAATGCGATATTTTTCTTTAGTCATGCCTCCTTTACGAGCTTCATCAGTCCTTTCAATTCTCAACCCATATGTTGATGCATCTATGGCAACAAATGCTCTCCTTGCAGCCATATCTTCCAACATCTTCTGCATGCCACCATTTTCAAAATTTGGCTCTATTGGAAAACCAGTTTCTATTGCATGTATGTTTCCATCTTTCTAAACGACTAACCTTTTTGCTTCCGCTTCATGGTATGCTGTACAATCTCGCTTTTCATATTGTAAACTATCACACCAAATGCATCTCCTCTTGTATCCTTCTCTATACGGCCTTTGGGTTGTTGCCCGAGCTTTCCCTTCTACCTTGACATCCAATTTTTTGACCTTTGCATAGATTTTTGTCAAATTTAGCCTCAAATCATGCATACCTTTGATTAATTCATCCATAGTATCACCTTTAAGAACCAGACCAACATGTATAGCCGGTTGCTTTGCAATAGCTACAGGTGCCTTGGCTGCAATTTTAGCCCTCATCTGAGCACTGGCAGGTGTGGTGCATGTACCCCATCTTAATTTCATTTGCTCTCTCTTTACAAACATATACACTGCCTTAGTTGCATTGGCCCAATTTGATTTCATTCCTATTTTAGAAGAGGCATCTTCTAAACGATGAGCCAACTTCTCTTGCAAGATAGGATCTGCAACCTTCATAAACAAATCAATTTTTTGACTCTCGAATGATTGTTGCTCATCGGCATCCAACTGCGCATACTGACTTTCAAATTCACAGAGCAAAGTTGTAGTAGTCAACCCTTCATTGGGCTTTTCAATCCAATCTATAAATGTCTTTTTAGTTACCAATCCTACGTCTTCCAAGAAAAAATATTATCTCAATGCTTTCTTAAAAGTTGCCCAATTAGCATCTCTTCTATGTAACTCATCAATCCAATCGTGCAAAGCATGCATCACCAAATGGGAGAAATACTGACTCCATGCATATTGTGGTACCCCATGAAACAAAATCTTTTCTTCATTCAACCGAAACATTTTGACCCTTAAAGTGCTTTAATTCTTGTCCCAATGACTACAATGCATTCACAACTAAGGAATTAATTCTTTCTGTTTCTTGTTGAGTTTGCATCTGTTGTTGTCACAACAATTGCTGCTCTTGTTGTTGTTGCAACAAAGCAAATCATCTGTTGAAAAGCATCACCACCACTTGAACCAGCATAATCCCCCATCTTTACACACCTCTACTACCGACTTTCACGTCAAGTTCACCACTGTCAAAGCATTCGGGGTCAAAAGTCTATTGTGGGGGTAAGAGACAACAGGGTGAAGGGAGATTCAAGGAGATGAGTAGATAGAAGAGAAGGGGTTGAAAGAAGTAGAAGATGCAGATGAATACTCACAGAGGTGAAGCCTGTCAATTTATTTCTGCATTATGAGAAGACAAATCTTTTGTAGACAAAAACATGCATAAAACAATACCTTCCTTTGTGCTGCTCATACCGCCAATCTGATGCTTCCATTGGCTTCGAAAGGGGGGTGAAATGGCAACGCCTACCTAGAATTCTGCCAAATCACTCCTTCTTCATCTCTTAATCAGAGTGTTTTGAATGCTTGAAAGCTGCGATCACACATTGCGCAATTTTGCCAATCCTTCTTTTCACATAAAATCCTCAAAAAAAGGCTAAAAGATACTTGCTTTTCTTGACATGTCATTCTATTCTAGAAGTTTTTTACAATTTTTGGATTTTTATGAGATAATATCTAAAACATCAAAAATTGGCTAAACTTGTCCAAAAATCTAATATTTTTGGACCATTCACACTAGAAACACTGACATTCATGAATAATATGGCATTGGCTCTCTAGATCAATAAGAAATCCACACTCTAGAGTTTTTCACACTATGTGCACGTAGCGGCACGACACCATGCCCTCCTCTTGGGCCCCTAAAACTATATAAAGGAGGGTTTCTCTTCTTATTTTTAACACACAATGACAAGGAGGCTATTGTGTTCTAAGTGAGTGAGAGATCAATAACCTCAAGTTAGAGGTGAGCAAACTTTGCATGAGGAATCTAAAAGATATTCTCATGCTGGCCTCTTCTTCGAAAACCCTTCCTTTCTTATCCTTTTTATCCATGATGGCCCATCACTAATGCATTGATATAGTGGGACCCTTGGGTAGCCATGCAGCCATTTTTTTCATTAATATGGTTAATATATAATATTTATTTATTATTATTACTACTAAAAATCAAAATAATGCTGCATAAATTCGTTAAAAGTTTAGATAGAGGCTAAAATGTAATCCTTTATTAGCTAAAGTAATGTTTTTTTTAAAGGATAAAAATTAAAGTTAATATAAATTGGGTTTAATTTATCTTGATTAGTAAAAACCTCCTTTAAAATTAATAAAATACTCCTTAATTTATTTTTATAATATTTTTACATTTTGAAAATTAAAAATATAGAAAAAATATAAGAAAAATTAATAATAATATAAAATAATTAAAATAATTTAGAAAATAAATTTAAAAGTTAAGATTACTTAAGTATAATTAGAAATGTTAGTTTGTGAATTTTTCATTAGAAAAAGTAGTTAAATCACTAAGAAAGTTGTGAGTTAGCATAAACATCTTATTGACTTGTGGGTTAGAAAATTATAATAAAATTTTAAATTTATAAGTTTAGCTTTCCTTATAGATTAAAAATTTAAAGGTTTGTCGTTATTTAATTGCTTGCATAAACTTGATGGTATTTCTAATAGGTAGAAATGATACATCTTTTTATGTTTAGATCCTAGTAGTTTGGAAAGATGGGTTCACATGCACAAGTTCTAAGTACGTTCATTTGAGATTGTTTTCACATATCAACAATGATTGGAGTGTTCATTAAGGATCATTCATACGTATCAACAATGATTGGATTGTTCCGTAAATAATGAATAGAGAATAAAGTGTGTGCATAGGTATGAGTGAAAAAGAAAATTTAGGATACTTAGTTTCAATTCCCAATGAAAAATAAAAATAAAAGATGCGTTCACACGTTGTCATGATGTTGCATGTCCACCAGTGCAAAGTTGAGGGCGGAGTTTTTCCCCAAGAATTTGAACTCATTAGTCAGCGTCATTAGGAATTTGTTTTCTATTGTGTGTGTCTTTTGTTTGCATTTTGCATGATGCATGAACATATAGGCTAGGCACAGTTCTTTAGTGCATCCATAATTTTTGTGTGGACATTTTTTGATTGATTGCATCGCATGGATCCAACATTACATATTTTCTTAAATCATGAGTGGATGAGCACAAAGTTCCATTTCAAAGCATAACTTTTTGTTAGGGCACAATGCATGAATCAAAACAAGAAATGATGACATTGTAAAGTTGACAATTGGGAGAGGAAAACAAGAAGCAAGGAATTAAGATGGTTCTCACATCTTTGAAACAATCTAAGGGTTCCTAGTATGGTGGAGTAGTGTTTATTGGACATTATTTCAGAGTTTCATTTTATAGGAATACTCTTTTCTAAATCCTTAGAGAGGATAGCATTTGGATATCATATGAACTACATCAAATGCATCAAAGAAGATTATAAATCCTCTCGAAAATTAGAGAATCTTGGTATTCACAAGACCACATATAATGTTATCATGAAGAATGATGATAATATTTGCAAGGACTTGTATAGAAACATTATGCTTAGTGGAGGGCCAACCAATAAAAATTTTCCAAGGGCCACATGGAGAAGAATTATTAAGAGATTTCACATTTATTGATGTCATAGTAGCTTCCTTGGATATGGCTCTTTCCTAGCACAGGTAGTGAAGGAAAGACATGGGAGAAACATTTGAATCTTGGATACAACCCTGCTACAAACTTGGACATTGGCTTGCAGCTTTTTGTTAAATGGTACAAGCCTTACTATAAATATAGAGGTGATCATGATGACATGCTAAAGGGATACAAACCCTATTGATGCAAGACTATGTAATGACCTTATGGATGCAAAAATGTGTACATGAATATGTTTCTTGTTTTGACCCTTCAACACCATATTGGGGAATATGGGAATTTCCCATAAGTTTGGGACACGCGGTCAAATCTTTGGATTTGTCATAACTTGAACACTATAACTCCAAATTGAGCGCTCTATAGCTCAATAGATTCCATTTTTCAAGAAATTTTCAATGATAGGTCAAATCATATGGTTTTAAGAAAATTATGGGCATGTTATCCGGGTGCCACCTTTTTAGTATTCAAAAAATGGGAATAGGGAGATTCCCAAACTCACTAATATTGTGTTCTTCCAAAAGGGAGAAGATTGAAATTGTACCATTGTACATGTATTCCTCTATTGTCCCATGCCATTTCATTAGACATATACCATACTTTTTATCTTATTAATATCAATTCAATATGTACATGATTACTTTTTCATACATGGAGAACTGTGGGATAGGAAAAAGATAGAGGAGAATAGTTTTGAAAAGCTTTTAAAAGCCTTAGCTTTAATAAGAAAAGCTACAAGATTTTCAGACTGTGTGTGGAGGAGATATGTGACTATGCAAGAGAACAAAAATAGGAGAGAATGATGGCTAATGTGGGCCAGCATGGCTTTCGCAAGGAGGGAAGATGATAAGCCTACCCACGAAGCTAGGAATTTCATGCAGGAAAGAGCTCTCAGTCAAATTGCAAGATTGACAATAGTTAAAAGATTGTCGTGGCAGTTGCTATCTAACCTAGGATTATGATGTTGATTAGAGGGTGGCCAAGCTTTAGAGGTAGCTGCTGCTAATAGGCAGCAGAGATTCACAATCAGAACACTCACACGATATTGACGGTTTGTCCTAGTTAGAGGGATTGAAGTAACTGCATCTCTAGAGGAAGAGGGGCATACTTTTATCACGAAGGACGCTATTATTAACATAGGAGAGTTATGGGGCTGGAGTCCTTATTTGGGCACTAGCTACTGTAGTCAAATACTTCAAAAACCATTGGGTCACACACTAGTGCCATCTATAGTCTAATCAACAACACCATGGCTAAGTACATCATTTGGAGTTGTAATCGGAAGGCATTGATGCACAACCAGGGTGGTAGATGGATCCTAAAGGCTGGCTGTAGCTACTGCTTACATAATAAATTGGTTTTCGAAATGCTCCAAGAGATTATAGACACAAACTTGGATCCTTAGAGAAGTAGTGGGTGATTTTTTGTTTTTGAAGGGATTAGAATTGATATGATCATAAGGGTCGTTTTCCATATTTTGGAGTCTTGAAGGGAAAACTGCAAGATGCGAAGACAGCAAGACGCATGAGACAAGCTTATATTATAAATTGATAGAAAAAATTTATGTTTAGTATTATTTTAAAAATATTGATTGGTTGAGAAATTAACAAAGATTTGTGGTTGCTTTTAAAAGTAATAAAAATCATACTAATTACATCCATGGCCTAAGTAAGTGGACATGAATGAGGTGTATTGCCATTCCTAGGGCAACCTTGGTTACTTATCACCTAGCATTTGTGTATGGCCTAATGGAGCTAACCATCTCTAGGTATGTTTTGGTCCTTTGTATAGGAATACTCACACTTATGGTGGGGGGAGAACCATCAGGACTTTGGTACGAGTTATAATCTTTGTCTCAATTCTAAGATAGGGTTGGAAACCTATACGAGTGTGACATGGAAGGCCTACAAAAAACAAGGCAAGGATAGAAATTTGCTTACATATTGATTTGCATGGATAGAGGGGTTGATGCTTGCCTTCTCCTCATTTCTCACTCTCATTGGACCAATTGCAATGCCTTCTTACCTCAAACTCACAAAATACATTCATCTTAAGTTTGATGGTAGACTACTAATGGAGACAATAGTTGTATACTAGGAACATATAGGTTGATCCTCATGGGATGAGATGAGACACTTCGTATATGGGGTAGACTTAGGAATCACTTAGTTATCTAAATCCAAAGGCTAAAATTTTGGCATGGATGGTAATGATTAGGTTTGATTCCTAGATGACTATAGAAGACCACCCATCCTAAATGAAACTAGGTATGTATACATTTCAACTAGGTTCCTAGCTAACTATATACTGCTCATGTTGTCATAATGAATGATAACTAGACCATCTCCCTATACATCCAAATCACCCAATAACGTTTACAGCTATATCACCTCATATACTTCCATAGTATTACCTTTATACTTAGCCTCTCTACTCGATTAAGCAACCATTGGTTACTTTTTGCTGCTCCGAGTACCTACTTCACTACTAAGGGAAAACATGTATCTCCTTGTAGATATTCTATCATAATTGCTACTAGCCCAATTTCTATTTGTGTACTCAAACACAATATGTCCTTATATACCTCATCAAAAATTCCATAATGCAAGGTGGACTTCACATACATCAATATGTGTCTGACTGTATCCAATGAAACTTCTTATAACCCTATATAAACTGATTCACAAGTCCAATAGCATAGCTTAACTATGGCATTATGATAGTCATAGATGAAACTCCCTACTAGCTTCTTCAATATATTTTCATACTCTATTGACACGAGTTTTCCATGTCAATTGAATCAAAAGAAATAAGAAAGTTATGAAGGTAATTGAAATATCAACTATAAGGGATTAAGAAGTCTTTCATTATGATAGAACTTTATCTTATTTCTTATTATTGCTCCTTTACATTTCATGTATTCTTATGCTCTATTGACAAAAGCCTTTGCATACCAATTGGATAAGATGAAACAATGAATTTTTTGAAGTAATTAGAATACTAAAGTAATTTACATTTGCATTTTCACTTTCATTGGTTTACTTGGAGCTATGTCTTTCAATGTTGCAAGTCTTTGACTCTCTTTTGCTTTTGAGAAACATTGATGAAGCTTGAATGAAAAAGGGGAGACATATTCATATTTGTATGGAAGAAGAGTATTCCACATGGAGAGGAAAGAACCATGACATTCTTTGCGATGAAGTTGAGACTAAAAGGTCGAGAGATAAAGAGCAAAAGTTTATTGATTTGTGGGTAATTGGAAGCTTATATACAACAAAACTATAACCATATCAACCACTTATATTTTAGACTCTTCATGACATAATTAGGTTTATTGGAGTTGGAAAAGACGGCTTGTTCTGTTTTGTAATAGTTTGGAGTCTCGATATGTAAGAGATGTTCATTATTTGAGATAATCACTTAATGGCAACCATTCTACTTGGGAGATAAAGTATGGACAATAAGCAAATAGATTATATTATATGAGGTAGAAACAAAGTTCAAAATAATGAACGAGAAAATGGAGAAGCTCATGGAGTAAAATCAATTACAAAAGGATGAAGTGAAAAAATTGAAAGTTTCACTAGCATCAAGTATCAAGCATTTCGAAAGGCTTGATAATTTAGCACCAAAATGCTATTGAGAAATAAGACATAGTCTAAGTCTATATATCCTATGCATGCACAAATAAAGTAGACTAGTCGACTAGTGAATATTTGATGGAATATTACCTTTACTGTTGGGTCGGGGGAGCGCTGCCCCCGGACCCCAAAATAGGGGCCCCTTTAAACTCCCTTACCCCGCAACTCGATGCAGTGTGCCTCACGTTGCTACCAGCTTAACTACTCAGTCCAACCCAAAGATTAGACCCACAATGGTCACCTTTTTTCCATCCAGTCACATAGACCTCATATGATATACATGTTAGGACTCAAGGGCTCACTTTTGGCTTCTCCTCATAATAGGGGCCCCTTTAAACTCCCTTACCCCGCAACTCGATGCAGTGTGCCTCAAGTTGCTACCAGCTTAACTACTCAGTCCAACCCAGAGATTAGACCCACAATGATCACCTTTTTGCCATCTAGTCACATAGACCTCATATGATATACATGTCAGGACTCAAGGGCTCACTTTTGGCTTCTCCTCATAATGGGGGCCTTACAACTTTGAGCACCTTGTATCATTGGTGGCACCTTATGAGGGTGGGGCATTGAGCATATCTAACACCCCCCCTCAATGTCCACCCATAGGTAAACTATCTCCTTGGCCCAATGCCGAGTCTCTGAAGATGAACTTGAAGCAGATCGTTCGTAAGTGCTTTGGTGAAGATATGTGATCCATTCTCCTATGTTGGAGCAGATATCTCCATTCTCCTCTGTTGGACTAGACCAGTTCCACTATCCCATCCTCCATCAAATCACGCACATAGTGATACTGGATCTCTATATGTTTGGTGTGTGCATGAAGCACTAGATTTTTGGCAATGGCAATGCATCTCTGATTGTCACATCTGAGCACAGTTGGTTCTTCATCCTGCACTCCCATATGCCATAGGATCCTTCTCAACCATATTGCTTCACATGCAGCAAAACAAGCTGCCTTGTACTCTGCTTCAGTAGAAGACAATGCCACTGTTGGTGGCTGCTTCTTACTAATCTAAGAGAAAATTCCTGAACCCAAAGAGAAACAATAACCAAAAAACTGACTACCTAGAATCACTGTCTCCTGCCCAACCTGAGTCACAATTCCCCACAAGAGAAGTTCCAGAACTGTATGTGATACCATAGTTAAGAGTTTCCTTCAACTATCTGAGCACCCACATCCCAGCCTTCCAATGACTCTCATGAGGTTTTTTTGAGAACCTACTCAAAATACCAATAGCAAAATTAATATCTGGTCTTGTATTACACAAGTAGATCAGATTGCCAACCATCCTCTTGTACCTCCCAATGTCTGCCAGTAATGATGTATCCTCAACGGACAACTTTGCATTCACCTCCATAGCTGTAGCTATCTCCTTGCACTCGATCATGCCAAACGCCTTCAAGATCTCCCATGCATAATTCTTTTGAGAGTTGAAGATCTTTCCTTGCTCTTGCTAGACTTCCATTCCCAAGCAATAGTGCAGCAAGCCCAAGTCTGTCATTTCAAACTCAGAACTCAAAGCCTTTCGAGTTTGGTTGATCATAACTTCATAGTCACCTGTAATAAGAAGGTCATCCACATATAGGACAATCACTACAGACTTTTTACCATCCCTATAAACATACAAGTTAGCATTTGAGGCACATCTTTTGAAGTTTAAGCTTAAAAAGAACTTATCTATCTATTGGTACCATGCTTTGGGGGCTTGTTTCAACCCATACAATGCCTTCTTCAGCTTACACACTTTCTTCTTAGAATGGGGGGCCTCAAACCATGGTGGCTGAGCCACGTACACCTCCTCCTTGAGGTCACCATTTAAGAATTCTAACTTCACATCCATTTGGTAAACTGGCCACTGCTTGTGGGCGACCACTGCAAGTACTCTAGGAATAGTGGTCATTCTGGCTGTTGGGCCAAATGACTCTTGAAAATCAAACCCTTCAATGTGTGAAAATCCTTATGTAACCAGTCTATCTTTGTACTTTCCTAAGGTACCATCAGCCTTGTACTTTACCTTCAAGAGCCACTTGGTGCCAATAACTTTCCGCTTTATTGGCCGATCCACTAGCTCCCAAGTGTCATTCTTCATTATGTTGTCATAGTCGGCTTGCATAGCTGCCTTCCATGCTAGATCTGCAAGTGCTTCTTATAAGTCAGTTGGGTTCTTTACTTCTCTCATAATCTTAGCCATCAAGGCCATATTGACTATGTGAGCAGAATCCCTCCTTTGCTCCCCTATTCTCTAAGACCTCCTTGGTCCGTCTGCCTTCTCCTCAACAGATGTGGGCATAGGATTACTGTGGTCATAGAGCTACTCCACCCAATGCAACAAAGGCTTTTTCAATGGGGTGATGTCAAGTTGGTGAACTTTTTCCTCATCATCTGAAGATGATGCTTCCTCCTCCTTAAGGATAGGGACAGGTCTCGGGATAGGCTCATAGTGGACTATTTCTTTGCTTGATGATAAAATGAAAGAACTTGCCTTCTCCTCCTCCACTGTATGTGGCTACTCCTTGAACACCACATCACGGCTCGCGATGATCTTCTTTGCCTCTTGGTCATATAATTTGTAAGCCTTCTACTCATCACTATAACCCAAGAAGATACATTTTCTGCTTTTTGGTTGTAACTTGTTTCTCTTATCATCTGGAATATGTGCATAACATTCACATCCAAAAATTCTGAAGTGTGAGACAGATTGTTTCTTACAAGTGTAAGCCTCATGAGGTCCTTTGTGTAGCTCCGATTTAAAATGTAGACTACACTATTAACAGCTTCAATCCAAAAATGGTTAGGCAATCCCTTGCCCTTTAGCATGCATCTTGCCATCTCCACAATGGCGCAATTCCTACATTCCACAATACCGTTCTACGGAGATGTGTGAGGCATCGTCAATTGACACTTGATCCCTTTGCTCTTGCAAAAGTCTTCAAACTCCTTTGAGTTGAACTCACCACCACCATTTGTTCTAAATTTCTTCACACTTTTCCCAGTTTCATTCTCAATAAGTTTTAGCCATTCTTTAAACTTACCAAAAGCTTAAGCCTTATCGTGAAGGAAGTACACCTACATCTTCCTACTGTAGTCCTCAACAATCAACATAAAATAAGAAGATCCCCCCAAGGCTCGTGTAGGCATTTTCCCACACAAGTCAGCATGCACCAACTCTAGAGAAGCATGTGCTCTATTCTTGCTTTCTTGTGGTAATGCCTTTCTCTATTGCTTGCCCATCATACAAGCTTCACAAGGTTCCTTCAATTCAGTCATTGCAGTTAGGTGAGCAACCATACCTTGCTTGTGCATCTCCTTCAACAGTGCAAATCCGATGTGTCCAAACCTTTCATGCCAAAGCTTACTTGTGCCCACTCCAACGGTGGTTGTAAGAGCACTTAGCTCACATAGGTTGTTCCTTCTTTCTCCTTTTCCAACAACTTTGCCATCACTGTCAGGAATTTTTAACTTGTCTTCTTGAACCTCACTTCATGACCAAGATCAATTATGGCAGCAACTGATAACAGATTTCTCCTAATTTTGGGAACATACAACGCATTTGAAAGCTTTTTGACATCACCATTTGCAGCAACAAATAAAATAGTACCTATGCCCGTAGCACGGAATTTTGCATCATTTCCAACCATCACAGTGATGGATTCTTATAGAGGCTGCATAGAACTATATAGACCTTTCTTGTTGGCGAGAGGCCGCACTATCCAACACCCATGAGTCAGTGGTACATTATTCTTGCGCCGAGGAGCACACCTCCTCAATGGTCGCCATGAATAACTCCAACTCTTCTTTAGCCATATTAGCTATTTCTTTCCCTTTACTTTTAAGGGTACCATTATTTTTATCTACCTTCTTGACACGACAATCTGCGATTGCATGTCCTTTCTTACAATAGAAGCACTCTCCTTGAAACTTCTTCTTACTGCCCTTCTTCTAATTTTCACCATCATTTTTGGTGGAGGAACCACCTTTGCCTTTTGCATTCGCAGAGAATGCAGCATCTCCATTGTTGCTTCCTTCTCAAGCTTTCAACCTCAACTCCTTCTCTAGCAATAATGCACAAAACGCCTCAAAAGTCAAAGCTTGAGGTCTCACCTGAGTATTAAGGCCAGTTACTAGTCCATTAAACTTTTGTGGACAAATCTGAAGACACCTCCTCACTAGCTCCTCACTAGTATTTTGTATCCCAGTACCAGCCATCTAGTTGCGCAGATTCTTAATCCGAGTAATGAATGCTTCAACTGTATCTCCTTCAGCAAACTTCTCCGCTACTAGTTGATTCTCCAAGTTTTGAATCCTTGTTTGGTTTCCCATTTCATATTGACTTCTCAGTACATTCCAAGCCTCTGATGCTTTGGTTGTATGGTGAATCAAAGTCAAAACACTATCAGAACAGTTTATAACTAAGGCACAAAATGCATCTGCATTCCTTTTTTTCCAAGCTCGTAGAAGATCTGCATTCGAAGGAATCATCACACTAGGATTTGATGGGTCGGGGGTAGCGTATGGTTCTACATCGATCCCCAGCATAGTCTCCAAAAGCTCATAAGAATCAAGGATAGCTATAGTTTTGAACTTCCACAAGGTATAGTTTGTACCATCTAACTTTCCTTCGCTAAAGGTGGTGGAAGAATCATCAGTGTTTGAATAGCTAGTACAGTAGCACCACCTCTTGCACCGCTTCCTAATGCGCCACAACCGCTTCCGGAAGATGACATTGTTCCTCTTTGCTGTTGAAGCCTTTGCCTCTTGCACACTGTTCGATCTCTAGAGCCCCTTAGGCTTTGATACCATGTAAAAATTACACGGCACAGTGAACAAAATCTGAGAAAGAGATAGAGATAGAGAGTACACAATAGATAAGAGGAGAATTAGAAAATTTCTTTAGCTCCGAAAAACAGATACAGAGATGGCTCTGTCCACTCATGCCCTTCCACAGTGAAGCTTAGATAGAGATCTAGACAGAAGATAGGTGAAGAGCTTAAGGCTAGCTGGAACAAGTCTAACTGGGTCCAAAATATAGATAATCGATGGCTGTGAAGGGGTTTAGCTTTTATAGCTCGTGAAGGCAATTAGGTCGACATGATGGACCTACCATATTAGCCTCCACTAGTTGACCATGGAATATTCCCTTTACCGTTGGGTTGGGGATGCTGCCCTTAGACCCCAAAATAGGGGCCCCTTTTAACTCCCTTACCCCACAACTCGATGCAATGTGCCTCAAGTTGCTACCAGCTTAACTACTTAGTCCAACCCAAAGATTAGACCCACAATGGTCACCTTTTTGCCATCCGGTCACATAGACCTTATCTGATGTACAAGTCAGGACTCAACCAATGTCCCGGCTCACATTTGGCTTCTCCTCATAATGGGGGCCTTACAACTTTGAGCACCATGGATCATTGGTGGCACCTTATGAGGGTGGGACATTGAGCATATCTAACAAGCAATGGAACTTGGTTTATGTATATTTTCTTGGGTATTTTGAATGCTTGTTTATCTCTTTTTGAGCGGTTTATTCTCAGACTTGTTCACATGCTTGGATAGTGATTTGGCACATTACATATGTTTGGTTTTTCTAAGCTTATAGCTATCATAATGTCAAAATCACAGATTATGAAAATTATGAGGGAAATTTTGACTAAGAACAACTACAATCTATGGTCCTATTGCATGGAGAATTTTTTGATGGGGGGAGGGAGGTCTGTTGAGACGTAAAATGGGCCCAACAATGACTATCACATACTCAAGTTGAGTGATAGACCTCTCAAGACCAACCCCCATGGCCTTGTGGCCATGAAGAATGACTAGAAAGAAACTAGGAACTCTCTCTCTCTGTGGCCATGGGGGATGACTAGAAATAAACTAGGAACTCTCTCTCTCTAAACCTTGACACACTACATTGTAGTCCAATCTCCTAACTGCATGCTGCCTCAAACTCTAAGTAAGAGTCCCCAAAATATAGGTGTCTAGTATACCACACAAATGCCACAAAGGTATCTACTTGGCTAATTGCCACGGCCTCTAGATACGAGTGACCTAGATGATTAGGAATTTAAATTGTCGGTCCTCATCTTTTAGTATAAATGTTACTCTTTACTCATCCTCACTGGAAATCCCTTTGAATCCTCAATACTAATTGCCTTGGATCTCCTCATTCACTCAGTCAATATAGAAACCCATTGCTATGCAATGGTATATGTATACAAATTTTTTAATGAATAGTGTTCATGAGAGTGCACAATCATTTTTAATGTGAAAAAATAATAAATGGGTACAAAAATCATTTCAAGACTATTAATCATGTATTGTATCGAGATTGTGCACATCCCAAGAGCACTGAGTGTTCCTTACTCCTACTACTTTAGGATACATTTTCACACATATTCGCCCTAAATAATGGATGCAAATAAGAAAATAATATTATCAATATTCTTCATCAAAATTTAATATGTTCTTTCATTTACATCCCTATGCATGGCACCGAGGCTAATCTCATGCTACCAATATGCATATTTTTACATTTCTAGGTTTAATATATCGTTATTAGTGTTTTTCTATTTATTGGTCTCTTTTTTAACTTTTTAATATTTAATTATTTTTTATTTATAGCTATTTTATTCATAGAATTTTTTTAAAAAAAATCAATGTTAGGTACTGATCATTATCCTCATGCCTTCTTTTATATACCTTTAAATTAGTTTTTTAATTGGATTTTGTTTACTATAAAAACTAAGCCACTCACATGTTGATCGCTCACACCCCATGACACAAATGAGACATCAAGTAGTTTTCAAGGCCTCTAAAGCTTACCATAGCCATTGACGTGCTTGAGGAGCCCTCCACCGAGACTAGCAATGTGCCATGAACCATTTCTTTCACATAACTCTCATCTCTCCCTCTTGTTCACCAATCCCCCTTCTCTCATGCGAATAGCCATTATGCAAGAGGAAAGGGAGGAGAAAGAAAGACTATTTTGAGGGAGGAGAGAGAAAGACTAAAAATTCAGCATTTTTATTTTTTTAATAAATCCACAAATTTTACATGGGTGCGTAGAGGATGTGAGGGGGTTGATCTATTTTTCATGTTCTTTGTGAGACAAATGATCAATATCTTGTGTGCAAGAATCATTAAAGGAGCCATGAAATATGGCACCCATTTTCTTGATCTTTGTTTCTCTCTCTCCACACAATTTTTGTATCAAGAATTACCTAAATTAAAGCACCCTTTCAGCCTTGGCCTATGTCCCATTAAAATTAGTCCATACTTGTTCAAATCTTGGTCATTTTTTCTAACCTCCTAGGCTGCCCAAACTATATTCCTCCACAAATTAAGGTCTTAATATGACCTAATGCCCAAGTGATGGTTGAATGTCTCTTCATTATTTTTAGACTCGACCTTATGCTTTCTTATGTCTCAAACTTCAAAATGATCTGTTTGTTGTGCCTTGAGCGCATTGCACTATGGACCACTTTGGAGCCTAAACTCTTCATTTTTGCTCACAAATGCCTTGCAAATCCACCTAAAATTATTCAAATTCTTGAAAAGCACACCTTTAAATCTACCTCTCATTGGCAACCATGGGATAAAGTGACTCAGCTTATCGGATTCACAAATAAATCCTGCTAAGAAAACACAACATATAAAAGTACAATTGACATAAGAAAAAATAAAGAAATATAATATAGAAAAACTTAAATGCTTAACCCCATAGCCATGGATGCTATGGCCAAAGAAATGACTAAGAGATGAGAATCCCCCCAAGAAAATGATACTCAATAACTTGCTCTACCATCTAACCCAACTTAGTCAGAGAGCCACCTCGGGAACAACCCAATGCCGCATAAGGCTCACCAATATAAGCAAGAATCCCATTCTGACTCCCTACCACTTAAGACCCACCAATGATAAAGATAAAACACTAATCCCATTTTCTCTTTTAGAAAAAATTTCATCATTCCGACATTGTGTATATTTTCTTTTTCTTCCCCTTTTCTTTAATGGAATTGGCATGTCAGCCATTTTGTACTATAGTGTCCCTAGGAGATCAAGGCATTGGCCTTGGCAAACCCAAGAACCTATCAAAACCTCACAAGGCTACACCGAAAATTTCTCATTTTCTCTTCTTTTTTTCCCCCTTATAACCCCATGGTTAGGTCTCATCCCAAGAAGGTCAGGGCGGCATTAGTGACTCAAACCTAGGGACTTATCAAGCCCTCACAAGGTGACACGTATCTTCTAGGGATTCTCTTTTCTTTTGCCATGTAATTGAACTTAAAACAAAAAACATCCCATAGGCCACACTCAAAGTCCAACCCCTCACTCACTAGGAGGCTTTATCATAATGGAGAATCAAACTAAACACTCCTACTAGGCTACCCACACTATTAAAGATAGGTAGCCCCCTATTGACTATCAAGATGATATATTTGACATCCAAATTCATCTTATCAATACTATCAAGAAAGAACCTAGCAAGCAAGGCATCTCGCTTGGCAAGGACACTTAAACCTTAGCCCAATTCTTGGCCTTAAATCCATGGAAAGACATATTGAACTGATCCCAACCCATGCCTCATGAAACAAAAATCAATAACCAACAAGGGATAAGGTGATAGAGACACCTGGTATTGAATAAGGATCCACATTGACACACAACCCACCTTCCAACAAATAAAATTTCTTGTAAAACAGTACTAACTAATAGCCTTAGGAAGGTCACTCATGAATATTTTTGTGCATCACATGGATTCAAAATAAAGTATTTTTAAAATACCATTTTTTGTATTTTTTAGATACATAAGGGTATAATGTAAAGGTATTATTCATAGATTGAATAGAAAAGGGTTATGTTTTATTCAATGAAAATTCACAAATAAATATATTTATAAATAGGCCTTAGACACATGTGATGTAGAGGATATGCATATAGTGAACCCCCTGAGCTAACATGTTAGAAGCATCCACATGAAGAAAGAAAATGAAATGGCCCTCTTTGCCTAATGAAATATAACAATAAAGCACATTATTAAGGAATCTACTATTGAAAGCAAACCCTTGGTCCCCGCATCAGGCTTACTGATGCACATAACCTAGACCAAGGGATGGGCCACTCAGGCCCTATACTAAATGCATCAAACTGTTAGCTAACCCTCTTGCATAAATGCCAAGGGGTATCTGACAAATACGCCATCGAGTGATCTGATGCATTCATGAAAGAATAGAAAGATGATTGATTGCAAAACGTGGCTCATACCTACACTAACCATCAACAACCAAAGCAGGACATATCGGACAATGTCTACATAGTAGCCCTAGGATGATATTAGTAAACACTTGTAGAAACCCCTACAAACCATAGTTGACAAAGATAACTTCAACAAA
Source organism: Lygodium microphyllum (assembly GCF_053477565.2). Lineage (NCBI taxonomy): Eukaryota > Viridiplantae > Streptophyta > Polypodiopsida > Schizaeales > Lygodiaceae > Lygodium > Lygodium microphyllum. The sequence continues at coordinate 123,799,012 of NC_141148.1, read as the reverse complement.
GTCATAATTAGCCAAAGAGTCTGCAAAGTGATTACACTAACAAAGATTGGATTGGCAAGTCACTGCCTCAAATATCTCAAGTCTATCTAAGGCTACATGATGGTACATTCATAGAATGGAATCCTTGACAATATAGGTCCCACTCAACTGATTGATCACCAAGTGTGAGTCGCCTTTCACTAATAACCGACAAGTACCACCATATCTAGCTAGATTGAGCCCAATAAGCAATGCCTTGTATTTTTCCATCTTATTGGTAAAATAAGTGCCTAAATACACTCCCATTTTGAAACCACTTAATGATGGGGTTCATTAGTAACAATCCCTACACTCACATGTTTTGCATGTCATCAAGAAGCTCCTTCAACATATAATGTATAAATCAAGGATTCTTTAATGTAATCTTTCATAACGATTAATCTAGTCATACTTATGATCATCAAATCTAATATAGAGAGTGGGTATAAAATATATACGATCCCTTCTTTTTCAGTAAACTTAATGAAAATGTAGAGTAGAACTTGGTGGTAATGATGTTAATAGACTCAAGTGTCCCACATGAAAGATTTATCTTGCCACTTAATAATGTGATAACTCTTACTCCAGAACTTTGTCTTGGTAATAACGCTACTCTAGATATGGATGCTCAAGATAAGGAATAACTTTTTCCATCCAATAGTCTTGGTACACTCTATAAGTTTGAGCTAGATCCTGGAAGACCTACAAAGGCACCAAGTCCAATGTCAACCCATAAACATAGTAGGGCTTCATCTTATTGAGGTTCACTTTATCCCTTGCAAATTAGCTAAAAGGATTGTACATTCATTCTTTCTTATACACAGAATCTCATAAGGGCCATCCCAGTTGGGTTCTAACTCTCTTGGGAATAGCTCATGACGGGCATCATAATATAGGACTAATTGATCCTTGGAAAATTTACACTTCTTAGCTCAACTCTCTACTTGCCCATTTTCTTGGGGTTATAAGGTGTACTCATATTGTGTTTAATATTTAGAGCTTCCATCAAAGCCTCAAATACTTTATTTAAGAAATGTGTCCCATTGTCTAACACAAGCTCTTTAGGTGGACCAAAACAATAAATAAATTTCTCTAAAATGAAACTAGCCATCTCCTTGTCATTATCCTTCATTGTAGAATGAGCTTCGAACCACTTCGTAAAGTAGTATGTTTCCATAATGATATGATGCTTCCATGTGGTAGATTAAGGATGCACAGATCCAACAAAATCAATACCCCACTTTTCAAAGGGAAAGGTCACTAGAATGGGGTTTATCAGCCTCTTACGATTTGTCCTAACATCATATCTCTAATAAATATCACAATGCTTAACATATTCAAAATCATCCTGAAAAACTATCAGCCACCAATATCCAACATGTAAATCCTTTTGCGCAGTAAGTTGTCTAGCAAAATGACCTCCACATGTTGAATCATGGCATTCCTCTAAAATAAATGGTATCTCATCAAGCACCACACAACAACAATGCATCTCATCCACTCCCCTTTTGTATAAGATACTAGCTATAATGGAAAAGTGAAATGCTTGTTGTTTAATCCTCCTCTTCTTAGATTTAGAAAGAGCTTCTACTAACTTGTCTATCGATAGATAGTGTGGAATAGATGCATACCATGGTGGAATTGAGACAATATCAATCTTATATAACTCTTTGTAATCACTAATCTTAGTCCACTCTTCCTTAGGCTCACCAATATTCACTAAGCATTCAACAATTCGTTGTAATTTTGGTGAATTACTCCAAATCTCATAGTCAAACTCCTATAAAGATATTAACCACTTAGCCAAACAATCTAGGATTTGAAGCTTATTCAATAATAAGTATAGTCTCTCAAGCTTTGTGAAGAACATTACCTTCTCATAAAGAATGTAATGTTTAAATTTATTGGTGGCAAATACCATACCATACCAAAATATAAATTTTCTAAATAGATATAAAATATCTTCAAAATGTCTAATATTTTGCTAGCAAAAGTAATCGGATGATAAACTTGTGCTTCTCAAATTTGGGATAGTTAGCTAACTAATATTGTGCATAGTTGCAACTATAAAGATATAGAAAACTTAATCTCTTTGAGGAGCCTTAAGGATTGGTGTTTTAGAAAGTTCAAACTTAACATTCTCAAATGCTACCTAATAGGCTTCAGTCCATTCAATCACATGGCTATGATACAAGAGGTTTGTCAAAGGCAAAGAATGCTTAGCCAACATGTTAATAAAATGATGATAATAGCCCACATATGAGATAAATTATGAATCTCCCTAGGGCTCGTGGCTGGGCTCATGTTCACAATGGCTCCTACTTTCTCAGGATCAATAGCAATACTAGCTACACTCACAACATGGATCAACAAGAAGCCATAGGGAACCCTGACTACAAACTTTTGAGGATTTAACATGATTCAGTACTTGCACAACACTTAAAACATTTATATGGAATAATACACTGTCTATCTTGGAATCTAGCAACCCCCAAATCTTTTATAAATTCCTTGAGTTCTTCAAGTAAAATATCAATGAATGTCTTACTAGCTGTCCTTTGCCGAGACCCAAGGACATCGCATAAGCCAAAAGCCATAACATGGTATGTAAAAGGTACCAAAGATAGTGATAAATGTCATTTTAGGCTTGTCATCCTCAGCTATGGCCATTTGATTGTAGCTTGCAAAAAAATCCATGAAATAATATATCTCTCGGCCTACTAGTTGATCTAGGATCTAATTGTTGATAAAGGGCAAAGGGTAAGTAGTGCTTCATGATCTAGTTGTTCAACTCCTTGATATCCACACACAAGAGGATTTGATTATTTTTCTTCTTCCCTATTACAACCAAAGAGTACCATTTACTGTGTTCAATGGGGATATTTAGATCCAAGGGATCAACTAAATAAGGGAACCATCCAAGAAGACCTAATTTGGCAATTAACACAAAAGAGTTATCAAGAGCATGAGCTCAAGGCAGTAGGATTAATATAACCCAAGCAACCCCATCCAACCTGTCCCATTGTCCTGCATCCACCTATAATTAGGATATCCTCCATGGATCTACCTAATTTACCAAAATTTGATGCATAGGAGTTGAAGGATTAGCCAACATCTAAAGAGGAGAACTAGAACAAAAATTGCCATGATCTAGACCCTACAAACTCAGCCACAAGAAGTGATTGAATATCCCCTTCTTCTTGAGCTCTTACAATTGGAAAAGGAATAAAATCCTACACCACAGATGGTGCGAAAGTATAAAGAGAGGCAAGATGCCAATTCTACAGTGATGTTTAACTTTAAAGTGAATGATGAGAGCTAATTCATAAAGCCACTTCCCTTGCACACTGTGTGGCTACTCATACGAATAGCTGAAAATATTTTTGCAAAGTGGCTTGACCCCTTAGATCTTGCAAGACTTATATTGAAGCATATTATAAGTCTTGCAAGATCTAAGGAAGCAAGGGGTATTTGAAACTGAAGCCTAGGGAGGTGTGGCCAAGACTTTTAGAATGGCAATATCCTCTCTTGGAAGGCAATAGAATGGTATGAGAAACTTTCATCTATTATCCCAAAAGGAGGAGTGGGCATACCTACTCTTCTATCCCTATCCAAGAAGACATGATTGAGATTATTAGAAAAAAAAACATGGGAGATATAATTTTCCAAAGATTCCTAACATTAGAGCAACCCATGTTGATATGACATACCTATTCTAACATGTTGACCTAATCCCCTCCATATATTTTGCAAGAGAGTTTGCCAATTTCCCAAACCCCTCCTTCATTCACTACCTATAACTACTTGTACCTTCTGGTCAAACTCCTCCAGGAATCAATAACCTCATATGAAGACAGATTATGCGTGCTCCTCTTTGACATCAATGTTGGAATTGACCGAGTGGCTATGGTTCATCTTCACCTCTGAGCTCTATCATTACCAATGTATTATATCAACTTGTTTCTAGAGGACATGGTGGCTAGTAAAATATATAAGTGGTTTATTAATTTTGGTGCTTAGTTAGTTATGTACTTTTTTAAAAAGGTTAATAAAAATAATTGGCACATTCATTGTATTTAGAGAAACCCCTTAAACCCTCTCCACATCACAAGTATGGATGCATCAAGGAAAATAGATTATAAGATTCCTTGGATAACCCATCACCCTAAGAAAAATGTCACACCATACTCTTTCACCAAGTGGGTCTTTAAGTGTGGGGTAAAATTCCTAGTTTATTTTGAGCTTGACCCATCTTCCAATTTCACACAACACATGCATATCACTACAATGCACATGTAGTAGACATCCCATTAGGGAGAGCACAATAATATGACAAGTATAGTAGAGATAAGAAGGACCCACTGACATCTATCACCCACAAGTAACCTACCCTCATCCATTAACAACCACCATCAATCTACTCTTTGATGCAACTAGTGCAATCCCAAACCATGTACTCATGTCTCTTCTTTACCAAGACCTCTCGATCCATGCACCTCTTACTAGCCACCGCTTAGTTGCCTCTAGATGTGTGCGATGGGACTAGCACTCAACTAGAAGAGGGGAAAATGTTAACACAATTGGCAAGAAAAAAGGAAGGGAAGAAGAAGACCTAAATGAAAAAAATTATAATTACAAGTGATGGGCTTGCTCCCATGCAAGTTATACTCATGATTAAAAGATGCCAGAATACAAGAATGTGCAACATTATTCATGAGTAACTAACCAAGTTCATATAAAAGAAATGATTGATCAGAAGGCCAATAAAGGTGTTGGATGCCCAAAGGGGATGGGGAAACCTTAACCCTTAAAAAATATGTACTTAAAGGATGAGTTTGAATAAAACAAGCTATTCATGTATGTGCAACCTTATTAGTGGTCATTGTGAGAAGGAGTGAGAGAGAGGGGGTGAGATTGAGAGTAAAAGAGGGAGAGTGTAAGGGTGAGGGACCAAGTGGAAGAGTGTAAGGGTGAGGGACCAAGTAGGAGAGTGTAAGGGTGAGGAACCAAGTAGTAAAGCCTCCTTCATTTTCTCTACTACTCTCTCATGCCTATGTCCATGCTCATTTCTTGCATGCAAAGGTTGTAGTAGAGGGTTCAAGAACAAAGGGAGTGTACTATGGATTATGGAGTTTACAATGTATATGCATGCTCACTACAAACGGATTGTAGCATTCCTATTGTGAAATAGGCTAGGTAAGAGATAGCCATTATGTTTCATGCTCAAAGCTCCTAGAACAATAGGAATGTACCTAATGTCCCATTTTTGAGCATGTGGTGCCCAATTGTAGTGAGCTTGGCTCTCGCAAAATAATACAACAATTAATATCATGTGTCCATCAAGTACCAAAAATAACATAAGTACCCAATAATATTACACTTCAACTTCAAAAATGATATCCTTCCAAAAATAATTCCAACACTTGCACTTTGATTCTCTTACACTTGTGCTTTGATAATAATACACTTACAATGATAATACACTTTAACTTCAAAACTGATATCCTTCCAAAAATAATTCCATCACTTATACTTTGATTCTCTTACAATTTTGCTTTGATTGTTTTTAACTTTCCTTGACTTTTTCCTTTGATTTTAGCCTTCCATTTTTACTATTAATATTATCCCCTTGTGAGAAGAGTGCTAGTTCCATGGTACTCACATCAAAGAAAAAAATGGAATGCAAGGAACAAACAATGAAGAAGTAGTCTCAATGGAGAGAAATGAGTGTTGTTGATAAGGACCCATGGATGATAAGGGTGATGTGCCTATTGATGAAGAATTGGGACGGAAGAAGATGATGCTCTTGCTAATACTAAAGATGATGTGCAAAAATGTATGGCTCAAGGATAGAAGGTGATAGCTACATGAAGGGTCACTAATGGCACTACTAAAGAAGGGGTCATGGAATGGTGAGAATGTAGATGCCATTGATGTTGATGAGTCTTCAAATGTGACAAGACAACTTGTGCTATCCCCAAAGGATATATCAAACTTACATGTGCAATTTGTGTGCATGCAAGTACAACTGGGAGATAGGTCAAATTCCACCAAGAAATCCTAAAGTATTATCCCATGCTTGAGGACCCAGTTGATGGAAAGTTATTGTACAGTATAAAAATCAAGGTGAGAAGCCATCCAAGCAAGCCTAGGATGTCCTACTTCCCATCATTTATCTATCAATCAGCAAAGTTTGCAGCAACATGGTTGGGCAAGAGTGCACCTATGATTTGATGGACGTGCTACATAGTATAGGAATCTTAAATAGGATTTCCTATTTTGAATGCAATGAGAATAATGTGAAATTTACACATATGGAGAGAGTTGAATCCTCAAAGAAACTATGAAAGAAGTAGATTTAGATTATTATAGATGTGTTTAAACTGATGAGAAGATCATTGATGACTTGAAAAGGGGATTACAAAGTGCTCAACACATTAGTGAGCATTTATAAATGAAACCAAAAGGTAAAGAGGATAAGCAATGGTGGTTAGAGCCTTGGTCCAAAGGTTTTTTTAACACTTATGCCTGTTCAAATTTTCAAGATTTTGATATAGATGAGAAATTTATAGTTCTTTCAAAATGATGGAGTGGATTTAGAAGAGGATGTATCCACAAGTGAGATAAGATACGTAGTAGATTCTTTGTTATGATTAAGAATATGAAGTAAAGCCAATAGTGGAGCTTGATAATAATAGTTTTCTTTCTAAGTCAACATTCGTATGTCAATTCAATGGTAATCCCACAAGGTGGCACCTATATGGAACATAAGAGTGGGTTTAGCCTTCTAGATAGGCCCTCAAGAGTAGAGGCTCAACTTGGATGGTATCAAAAATCAAAGGGAACACAGAGTTTTACATATGATATCACAAGCTTTGATATGATAGATATTGAGTGTCATTGCCTTTGTAAACCTCACATATGATTGTAACAATAACAAATATGAGCTTGATGAAAATCATTGGAAGATCTTCAATGAATTCATAAAGGACCATTGAGAATAGGTAAAATAACATTAATTTTTCTCTTTTCTATAGTATTTACTATATAAATTGAGTGAAGAAAGTCTTATAGAGTGATTTTTGGTATTTTCCTTGATGTTAATGTTTTATATTTTTATGTCTATGTTAGGAATACGACTAGTGGTGGGTTAGTGTGATGCATCTATGCATGTGGAAACTAATATGGACTCTAGCTTTGAAAATGTTGAGGTGCTGAGTAGAACATACTTATGGAGTGGAGAAAAAATTTGTATATTCACTTTTTTCATATAGCTATATCTACTTTGTGAAAGAATATGAAATAAGTTTTGTATAAATGCAAAAAATCAATAATCGTATTTTTTAATCGAATCATCATATGGATTTTACATATTCACATTTTTTGTATAGCTATATCTACTTTATAAAGGAGCACCAAATAAGATTTGTAGAAATACAAAAATCAATATAATCATATTTTTTATTGAATCATCACGTGGATTATTTTAGAACTTACTTATGGGAGATAGCAATACAACATGTTTTTCCTTTTAATGCACCTACCTCCTCGAATAAAAAATAAAGCTTATATTCATTGTATTCCTTGAACTACAAATTGAGTAGCACTTATCTCTTGTCATCTCTAGGATTGTGTGTGTGTGCGTGATATATATACTCAGTATATATACCTTTGTTATAGTTTGTAGGAATGGCGAAGAGGACATTTTGAGATGAACTAGATACAAAAGATATAATGATATACCCTGCTACCACCACAATAGGGAAACATCAACATCAATATTGCAATGTAAGAGAACCCAAAGATAGTAATATGATGGTCAAAATGTTTGTTTTTGTATATTTTTATTAAATACCTACAAGACTAACTCTAGGCTAACTAACCTTATGGTAATCATGCATTATAGCTTGCAAGCATTAGACAATGCTAGTAGCAAAGATACTAATGCGAATGCCCTTGTTAACTAGCTCTAGATTAAGAATCACATGCTCTAGCTATATACCTAATGTATCTATTTAGAAATTATTTTAAAATATTAATTTTACTGATAAAATTTAAAATTTTCCTTTGGATGTCATATATCACAATGATATTTTATAGTCACACTAGAACTACGAAGTGATTTTTATGAATATTTGAGAGTTGCTTTGTGATCAATTCTATATTGTAGTATCTTGTATCTATTACTCATCTATTACACAAGGATCCATTAAATTTTTTACTTAAAAAGAATAAATTCATAGTAAGGGATTTATAAATGTTTCTAAAATGTCACATAAGGGTCAAGAAAATTTCACAAAATAGGTTACATTGACATATATAAAGCATGCCTTCTTGAATGCATGTGATGCCTAAGATTTTTATACTCTCCCCGAGGGGTGGCCACGCCTATTTTCTTATTGCTAGACAAGAAGAGGGAGAGGATCCTCCCCTCTATGAGAAAATGGAAAGAGAAACTATCCATGCAACCATTAATCATCAAGAGGCTGAGCACGAGTTCACTATCCTACAAGTGCCAATAGAGTATCAAGGTAAACCTTTTGGAATCCTTATTGGTTGTGGTGATACTCACTCATTTATGCCTCCTAAGTGTATTAAGTAACTAAGGAAATCTTGTTGATCCTAGAAAGCATTTTCATCAAGGACTATGCCCTTATTGCTACTCTCTTAAATTGAACTTCTTAAAAAGCATACAAGGATAGTATGGATCCTATGGAGTATGAAAGCTTTCAAAAGATGAAGGAATGCCTCACTACCATCCCAATATTAAACCTTCCGAAATTCTCTCAAGAATTTGAATTTATCATTGCTGATGCTAGTATTATTGTAGTAGGATGTGTTCTTCTCTAAGGAGGTAGATCCATAGTATATTATTCTCAAAAGCTCAAACCTTATGAGAAGAATTATGCTATGAATGGTCTAGAACTCTTAGCAATCAATCATGCCCTTAGTTGTGGCACCATTATCAAAGATTCACCCTCACCATCGAATACAAAAGTTGAAAATAAATTTTCACCCAACCAAAACTTAATATCAGATAAAGAAAGTGGATTGAAGTCTTAGAAGATTTTGACTTTGAAATTTTGTATCGTCCTAGCAATGGAAATGTTGTAGATGATACTCTTAGTTGCAAGGCCTTCCTAAGTCTTCTAATTATGGAAGACCCTACAAGCTATGAAAGTATTACAAGCCTCACCTCAATGCCCAATAATCATATTCTAGAGGCAGTGTATTCAAGGTCCTAAAGATCCAAATTCTCTAGAAATAAAAAATATTACATCTTAGAAAGAAAAAACCCAAAGGAAAAATCCAAATTCAAGGATTACGTCCTATAAACTCGGATACTCTATTAACAACAGAGGCTCTATGTGCCAAAATTGGGAAGTTAAAAATAAAAATTTGTGGAAAGCTCATGACAACCCGGTAGCTAGACATCGAGGGTATGCCAAAATCCTAAATGCAATTAGAAGTAGCTACTACTAAGATAGAATGAAAGCACATGCCTTTAAAAATGTGATGCAACATTTAAGCTATCAAAGGATCAAGGCTGAGAATCAATCTTTCTACTAAACTACACCCTCTTGATATACCCTAGATGAAATGGAAATACATTAACATGGATTTTATACTTGGATGATTATATCCTAGCAATAGTGGATATGCTTATTAAAGCAGCTCATAGTATTCAAGTAAAGTCAACCCATAAATTATTTGACATTTTAAGAATCTTCATCAAAGATATATTCCATCTACATGGGCCCCTGAAAAGGATCATTTGTGATCATGACACTCTCTTTACCTCCAAGTTTTGGACTAGTATCTATTAAGCTATGGAAAGTGAGTTATGTTTCAACACAACATGCCATCGACAAAATGATTGAAAAATGAAAGACTAAATCAAGACTGGGAGGATATTTTGTTAGCCTATTCGAGAGCCAAAGAAGTGAATTGAATACAGGCCATTAGTTGAATATGTGTATAATGCTTCCTTCCAAATAAAGCATTGGATTGATCCCCTTCCAAGCATTTTATAATGCCATCAATTGAATTAAAATTTTGCATACAAAAAACTAATTTCAAAATCTATTTTATTATCTAAAAAACAATTCATACAATGTTATATTTTCTAGAATTATTTTTAATTTTTAATAAATTATTAAAAAGTTAATATATTTATAAATATTTTTTACTTTTTATGTAAATTTTTTCTAAAATTATCCTCCATAATATCACATACTTTTCATAAAATTTCAAAAAATATTTCAAATTTTTAAGTGATGTAAAATGATCTCATAACAAAAAGATATATACATGCATATATGTGTGTATGGGGGTGTTTAAAAAAAAAAGGAAAATAAAAAAGAAAAAAAAACAAAAAAAATGTTAATAACCTTAGGCTAAGGGAGAAGGGGGTAAAAAGGGGAGCCACTTGGAGAAGCCCCTTCCTGAGTGTATTCTACATTGCATCCCCTCCCCCCTTATAGGGGTTTTGTAGGTATACCATGGTGTTGCCTACTGAAACACCTATATTCTACACTGTGCCCCCCCACCCCCCCTCCTCTCCTTCCCCCTTATAGGGGCTTTATATGTATAGCATGGCATTGCCTATAGAAACACCATATAGGGGGTAGTAGTGCCTTTGAGCCCTACTTGTTTTCCACTCCATGTGTGATTCCCTATACCCAATGGTGAACCCTTATATGTGCAACATTACGAGGGTGTAGTCCTAGGATATGCCCATGCTATATTGTTTCTTTGATTGAATAGAACAAGAGTATACCTTACTCTCACATATCGTGTTACCTTTCTGTGTCGTGGTGAGTGATTGAGTGTAGGTGTAACAGTTGGTATCAAAGCAACTCTTGCTCAGAGTTGAGGAGTGCTCACAAAAGCAGGAGAGAAGATCCAATGCCCCTAATTTATGTTATGATGACCCACATCATGACGTCCTACATCGCAATAGCCGACATCACGTCAACCTTCGTCATGACACTATAGCACAACGTCCCATGGTGCAATGACCGTGGCATGAGTTAATATATGAAGACATGACACTGCTTCCCTACGGCACACCTACAACCCAAAGGAAAAACTTGGCTTCCTTGTGGCAACAACCCCAAAGTTGAGGTACTGCTCCCCTATGGCACAACACATAGAGCTAAGGTGCGGCTTCCCACAACAACATGGAGAACAGTGGAGAGAATGTGCCCATCCCACTTGTGGTGGTGGAAGAGAGAAAGAAGAGACAAGGATATGAATGGAAAGAATCTCAAGAAGAGAAAGTAGCAGGTTAGAGAGGTAGTTAGAGGGCATGTTAGGATTATTAGATTCAATTTGGAAAAGTATGCAGATGAAGGGAGAAGAGAAGGAAAGGAAAATAAAATTTGAAGAAGAGCAAAGGTAGAGGGAGTGGATAAGAAAATAACAAGAGGAGGAGAGATGCAAACTACAAGAGGAGATAGATAGATTGGTGGATAGGCTAGGACAAGAAGAAAGACAAGAGACAAGGAACCAATGAAGGAGAGGAGAGTGAGAAGTTCAAGAGATGAGTAAAATATTTAAGATGCCCCAACCCACCAAGTACAAGGGAGAAAGAATTGGGCTTATTTTGGAGAAGTATATGGCAAAGGTAGATAGGTATTTAAAGTATACTAGGATCATTGAAGAGAGGAAGGGAGAAGTGGTAGCCATCTATTTGGAAGAAGACATAGGTAGTTAGTACCTATTGGAGTAAGAGCAAGGCCGTACCATCTTCTCATGGGAAGAACTATATAGGAGGAGCTTAAGGATTACTTCATCCCAAAGATGGAAAATTTCAAAGTAAGGGATAAGTGGAGAAACGTCAAGTAAGCACAAGGAAAGATGAGGGAATATGTTACCAAATATAGGTAATTGATGCTGCAACTCCCAAACACATACATAGACACAAATTTGCATGGACTCTTGTTTGTCATGCAGGAGTAGGCTAGAAGAGATGTAGAGAGTGATGTCACTCAAAAGAAGCATAAAAACAAGGCACAAAAGAATCCAAGCATGCATCATATTTTTATTTTTTGTCAAGAGAATAATACTACATTGTTACAAAATCACTAAAATACACACTTACATGAGGGGGGCACATCCACATCCACATCCACATCCACATCCATAATAAATAAATGATATACACAAAAGTGTTACATGCATGCATTTGTAAAGGGTAGGAATACTCAAAATTAAAGGCTAAAGGCCTTATAATATCAAATGTATCAAAGTTTCAAAGAAATAATAAAAACACGAAGCGGTGTGCTTTTTGGGGAAGAGGTGGGGTGGAGTGCACGAGTGGTTATGTGCCTCTTTCCCTTCCCTCTCTTTCCAATCGCATATTCTCTTTTTGGTGGTGCAAAAAGTTGTTCTCTCTCCTCTCTCCTTTGTCTTTTGTGCAGAAATTCCTCTTTTCCCTTTTGTTCTTGCATAATGGTTGAAGCTATGATGAAGATGATGAAGATAACGAATTTGTTCATTATTAAGTGGAAGATTTATGGTTCTTTTCAGTTTTTGAGATTAATGGCAGAGCCATACACATAGATTTTGTGTGCTTTGTCCCTGGTTTTGTGGCTGGTTATGTTCATGGGAGGGTTGCTCTCATTTTGGTGCGCAGCGGGGAACAAGCTGATCACAACAACTTCAATTGCAAAGAGATTCTATGATCTTCTATGCTACGAACCCTCAAAGAAGATATCCTTCATAATCTCGCCTCCATCAATAATGGAGTCCCTTTCACATCCCCTATTTGCATGTCCCTCAATAAAGGATAGTAGCACGATGCGATATGCAAGAATGCAATGTTTCTCTACAGATTTCCATAGCCACAATTAAATAGTTATCTTATGCTGTGAACCTATCCACAAAAATTTGCGCCGTCTCTAAGAACATGATTTTCATTTCATGGTCCCTTGCAATGAAAATCGTGCAAGGGGTTTCAGAGTAGGAAGATCAAAGGTATTCCTGAGATAAGGAAAAGGCTCGCCTTCTTGTCTGGGGAAATGCAAATTGGAATTGTGTTGCTTGGTCTTTCTCCTGCACCGAATCTTCTTCTTGTGTATATAGGCAACCAGCAAGAAGCTCCCGCACATAGTGATAATGCACCTCAATGTGCTTTGTTCTAGCATGATAGATTGGGTTATTTGCCAAGTGTACACTACTCATATTGTCACAATAAATGACAACTGGCCCATCTGTAGGCTGATGCATATCATAAAGTAGCTTATGCAACCAAGCTACCTCACATGCAGCCATTGTTGCACCCCTGTACTCAGCCTCTGTGCTCGATAAGGCAACTGTAGGCTGTTTCTTGCTGCTCCAAGTGACTACAGCACTCCCAAAAGAGAGCACATATCCACTGGTAGATCGTCTATCAGAAATACTACCAGCCCAATCAGCAATCAGTGTATCCATACAACTGTATCTGAACCCCAATCTCATAAAGTAGTCCATACTGCAATGTGGACTTCACATACCTGAGTATGCATCTAGCGGCATCCAAATGCAGTTTCCTTGGAGTCTGCATAAACTGACTTACCAATCCAACATCATAGCTCAAATCTGCCCTAGTAATAGTCATATAAATCAAACTTCCTACTATGCGTCTGTACATAGTAGGGTCTTCAAGAAGCTCACCTGCATCTGCACTCAGCTTCACATTCAGCTCCAAAGGAACTGAAATAGGCTTACAGCTTGTCATCCCATATTTGGATAGCATGTCCAATCCATACTGCCTCTGCAAGAGCCGTATCCCACTTGGTGATCTAATTACCTCAATGCCTAAGAAATAACGCAGCTCTCCCAAATCCTTCATCTCAAACTTCTGCTTCAATAGCATTTTCACATGAAGGATATCTTCATCATTGTCACCTGTCATAATCAAATCATCAACATAAATGACAAGTAGCATAATACCTTTCTCTGTTTTTCTCACATAAAGTGAGAAATCTACCTTGGAAATCTGAAAGCCAATAGTGACAAGATATTGTCCTATCTTGTCAGACCATGCTCTAGGTGCTTGCTTCAAGCCATACAAGGCTTTCTTCAACCTGCAAACAAACTCAGGATGAACAGCATGCACATAACTTGGTGGCTACTCCATATAGACCTCTTCTTGCAAATCACCATGCAAGAAGGCATTCTTTACATCCATCTGATGTAAAGACCATCCCTTTGATGCAGCCATAGCAATGACTGCTCTTACGGTTGCCATCCTTGCAACCGGACTGAATGTTTCTTCATAATCAATGCCATATGTTTGTGCACACCCCTTGACTACTAATCTTGCCTTGTATCTGTTCACAGAATCATCTGCATTGTGCTTCACCTTATAAACCCACTTACAACCAATTGCATTCTTATCTTTAGGCAAAGGTACCAATTCCCATGTAGCATTTGCTTCCAAGGCATCCATTTCTTCATCTATGGCTTTCTCCCATTTTTCTTTTCCCATGGCTTGCTCAAAAGAAGTGGGTTCTGGTTCCTGTATCACTTTGACCATATATGCATAGTAAATGGCTGTAAATCCATCATATTTTAGCCTATCCACAGGATACCTAGCTCTGGTAGACCTGCGCAAAGTAGGTTCACTCCCAGGTGCTCTCAAAACATCCCTGGTCTTCCTTACTCTAGGTGTAACAATAGAAGGAATACCCAACTCATCATCAATGCTCTGTTATGAGCCACTCGATTCACCATCCACATAAGAGTGACCTGCATTCACATCAAACATGGGCTGATCTACCTTCTCTTTTCCTTTCCATGATACCTACATACCACTATCTGTATTGCTTTAAGAAGATTCTCCTTATCTCAATCTGCCTATCCATGGTGAAGAATGTGAACCACTGCTAGAGGACGCTCCAGGTCCATTAATATCTTGTGACTGCTGTTGTGAATTCTGTGTAGCATTACCATTTTGTGCATCTACATTATCAATCACATTTGCTAGTTTATTCCAGCTACTCATCTCATAAAAAACAACATCTCTGCTCACTGTAAACTTAGGAGTAGAAGGGTTATAGCATCTATACCCTTTTTGCTGCAGAGAGTAACCAATAAAGATGCACTTCTCAGCTTTTGGATCCAACTTGGATCTCAACTCATCTGGCACATGAACATAGGCAATGCAACCAAAAATTTTAAAATGAGAAATATCTGGTTTCCTACCAGTATACCTCTCCTCTGGAGTCATGCCATGTATTGCTGCAGTGGGAGTCCTGTTCACTATGTAGACAGTTGTAGCAACTGCCTCAGCCCAGTAAAAATCTGACAGGTCTTTTTCATTGAGCATGGCACGAGATACCTCTCCAATATGCATGTTTTTTCTTTCTGCAATTCCATTTTGCTGTGGGGTATGACTACATGAATATTGCTGCTTTATGTCATGCTCCTGCAAGAACCTTGCAAACTCATTTGAGAGGTACTCTCCCCCTCCATCTGACCTTAGGCATTTTATTTGCAGGCCTATTTCTTTTTCAACCATAGCTTTAAGAGTTTTGAAATGCCCAAAAACTTCACTTTTCTTTTTCATAAAATACACCCAAACTTTTCTGCTATAGTCATCAATAAAAGTGACAAAATAATGACAGCCTCCAAGAGATGCAGCTTTAGTAGTCCACACATCAGAGTGGATTAATTCCAATGGCTTCTTACTCTCTTAAATATGTCCAGGAAATGGTTTCCTTGCCTGTTTTCCAAATTGACAGGCTTCACATACCTTATGCATTTCTGCAACCTTGAATTTAGGCAATCCTGCAACAATATTTTGGCCTTGCATTGATTTAAGTCGATGTACAATAACATGACCAATGCGTTTATGCCAGATATCAATATCTGCAACTACACTAGTCCCATGTGCAAACATTGCTGCACTCAATTCAGGCATGTCTGCATCCAACATAAACATTATGCCCTTCTTATTTCCTTTTGCTATCAAGCGACCTTTATTTTTCATATCCTCAACAAAGCATCCATGAGAATTAAATCTAACCCGCAAGCCCTGCTCAACCATTTGACCAACAGAAACTAGGTTCTTGGTGATATTCGGGACATGAAATACATCCGACAGGTATTTCTTTTTCCCATCCTGCATAGACAAAGGAATTTTTCCAATCTGCAGAATAGGATGTGCAGTATCATCACCAGTCTCCACAAATCCTGGTTTTTCCATTTTCCTTGCATCATGCATCCATTCTGCATGACCTGTCATGTGGTTTGATGCACCTGAGTCAACATACCACACATCGTTGCTTTCTTCTGCACTTTTCACAGAATTGTTCATATGCTGCACCATAAACAAATGCTCATTTCTGTCATCACCCTATCTACTAGAAGATGCATAATTTCCTTGTTGCAATTTTCCATTCATGATGTCATTCTGCTTTTTATAGCAGTCTTTAGCCATATGAACCATTTTACCATAGTAGTAGCATTCAACATTGTTGTTTGCATTTTGGCCTCTTTGCCATCCACCACGACCTCTTTGGCTCCCCCTGCCTCTAGAGTTACCACGTCCTCCTCCATAGGACTGGTTTTCTTGAGTTTGCTACATATTCTGATTTCTACCATGGCCTCCAGATCGGCCTTCTCTACCTCTGCCTCTACCTCTTCCAGCATTTGAGCAGAAGACAACTTCTTTTGAAGTTCCTCCTGAAGAAGATGCACCACCATTTCTCTGCTCCTCAGAAATTAGAAGAGCAATCAACTCCTCAAAATCAGGAAATCTTTCACGGACGGAAATGGATGTTCGGAACTGTGCATAATCCTTTCCTACACCATTCAAGGTCACAGAAACTAAATCATCATCTTCCACTGGTGACCCAATGGAAGCAAGTGCATCTGCAATCTTCTTCACCTTCATGTGGTAGTCATTGATGCTCATACTTTCTCTTTGCATATTGTGCAACTCTTGCTTGAGCTGCATTTTCCTGGCTTGCGTATTTGTGCTATACATTTTTGACAAAGTATCCCATGCCTCCTTTGGCGTACTTGCATCTTGAATATGCACGATCATAGAGTCTGAAATACTGATAGACAGCCAGTACATAACTTTCCTAGCTCTCTCATGCCATGCTTTAAATGCCTGCATTTGCTGTTGATTGGGAACATCAGGAAGAATTGGTTCTTTTTCATTTCCTGCAACAAATTCCCAATATCCTTTTCCCATAAGGAAATTTGTCATTCTGAACTTCCATGCTTGAAAGTTATTTTTGTCAAGCTTTTCAGTGACAATCTGTGAAAGAGAATCAGACGCCATTACAGAACACTGCAAAAAATTCTGTCACTGCAAAGAACACAGCTTCAGCCTCACAAGGGCAAATCTGCAAAACTGAAGAAAGTGGTATTTGACCACACTGTCACTTCCTAGTGACGATTTTGCATCAACATGCAACAAGGATGATTCTGTAACTCCCAATGTCTCTGCCACAGGCATACGATGCAATTTCTACAGTAACTTTTCACCGACCTGTAGAACAGTGGTCGCACAGCATAAAATGGGGCCTTTTCTTGAGTGCGTGCAGAAAACTTCGGCCTCCAAAACAGGTCCCGAAATGGCCTCAAATAAAAAAAACAGAGCAACCAAGGGCTAAAGCCCTATCTCGCAGCATATACTGCCCTCTTGCTACACTGCAAAGGGCATCTCAATCTGAGACAATGCACTCTTGTACTTTCCGGCTGTGCTACCTGCAGAGACTTGCTTCCAAAACAGAAAAATGAAAGCAACATTGGTCCTCTTACCAGAACACCACAAACTTGGTTTGCTTTCTTGAGCTCCTTACCATGAACAAGGCTCTGATACCATGTCAAGATTGTGGGAGAGAAGGAAGGAGTCTCACTTGTAGCTTTCTTGCTTGCACAATGGGGGAATACAAACACACGTGGAGGCTGAAAATAGTTTTCCTCTTCTTAGTTGTGTAAGCCAAAAAGAACTCAAGTACACAGAAATAGAAGAACCCTATATATGGGTCTCAAACCAAACTCAACTAACTAAGGTGGCATACTAACTGAGCCACGAACTAAAGTAGATAAGGATAACTGTCATCTAGCTATTATTCATGGGCGGTGTACCAACCGCATCTGCAAAACTGACAAGTTGGTGACATAAATGCACAACGGTCACCCTGGCATATCACGAGTGGAGCTCGATATCTCAACATGGTGATGTTAGGCTGCAGTTTCCTTCTGACATTATTTTTTTTATGTAGGATGTACATCATGTACCTGCTTTGACATGCAGTCTCCTGTCAGTTGGACAGCTTGATGATGCAGGTATCATGTATCTTTTGGAGACTCTACATGGAAGATCACTCGTGGCAGACTTGTGATCGGGAGAGAGATGCCAAGGCTGGCAGCCTCTATCCCTTGATTGTATCCGCTTCCTCCCTTGATCATGTTTTATCTGTGGGTTCTATCCCACATGTATCTCTTTGGAATGCCTATTTAGGCCATATGTCTTTGAAGGGAATGAAAATGCTTTCTGGTTTTGCAGTACTTACGGCCCCTTGATTATGCATGTTTTGATTCATGTGAGCATTGTCTTTATGGCAGGCAGACTAGGTCTATGCATAAGAAGTCTGGTAGGCCACGCATGAGTGATCCCTTGGCATTGGTACATTTAGATGTCTATGTGCCCATGCCTTGTCAATCTATGGGTAGTGCAAAGTATTTTGTTACGCTCATAGATGATTTTTCACGGAAAGTTTGGGCTTATCCCATTAAGCTGAAATCCGATGTCTTGGTTGAGTTTCAGAGATGGCTTACATTAGTTGAGAGCCAGTCTGGGTATAGGCTCAAATGCCTAAGGACAGATAATGGGGGTGAGTATGTCTCACGTGCTTTTGAGCAGTCCCCCAGAATGGTTTGGCTAAGCGGATGAATAGAACCATCTATGAGCGTGTACGTAGTATGCTTAGCCATGCAGGCCTACCATAGAGCTTTTGGGCTAAGGAAATTAGTGCAGCTGTGCATATCATAAATAGATCACTTTCTAGTGGTTTGGATTTCTAGGTTGCATAGGAGGTATGGAGTGGAAAACCTCCCTCTTATGCGCATCTCCATGTCTTTGGATGTGAGGCATTTTGCCATGTGCCTAGGGACAAGAGAAGTAAGTTGGATCCTAAGAGTGTCAAATGCATTTTCCTTGGTTATGGGGGTGCGGGCGAGATGGGTTACCGTCTCTGGGATCCGCAGGTGCGGAAAGTCATCCACATCATGATGTAGTCTTCCATGAAGACAAGATGCATAGGCATCCTAAGAGAGTTGTTGAGATCCGCAAGGTCATATTTCAGGAGGAGCCGAGACCTCCCGCAGCACAGCCACTTGGACAGCCTATAGCTGCAGCAGATGCTCATGGTCAGGGTGTTGGACAGGTAGCTAGGCAGGCAACAGAGCCTGCTGTGAGACTTTCACCTATGATGAGGCTATGCACAGGGGTGACAATCGCTCCTAGGAGAGGGCTATGCAGTCTGAGATAGACTCCTTGCATAAGAATGAGACTTGGGATTTGGTTTCCTTGCCTGAGGGCAAGAAGGCTTTGCCATGCAAGTGGGTGTACAAGTTTAAAAGTACCCCTGGATACCCCAAGCTGGCATACAAGGCTAGATTGGTAGCAAAGGGTTTTAAGCAGAAGCATGGTTTGGACTTTGATGAGGTCTTTTCTCCTATGGTTAAGATGATCATCCTGTGCTTAGTCTTGGCTTTGGTTGCTCAGCTTGACTTGGATTTATACCAGATGGATGTCAAGACGGATTTCTTACATGGGGACTTGCATGATGAGATCTATATGGAGCAACCTAAGGGCTTTGCAGAACCTGGCAGGGAGCACCTAGTGTGCAAATTGAAGAAAAGTCTTTATGGCTTTAAGTAGGCACCTAGGGAGTGGTATCATAAGTTTGATGCCTTTATGCAGTCATAAGGCTACAGCAAGAGTGCTATGGATCCGTGTCTTTACACGAAGAAAGCCCGTGATGGTTCTTTATTGATTTTGGTACTCTATGTGGATGATATGCTGATAGGCAGGGAAAGATCATGATGAGCTAGATGCTCTTAAGGCTCAGCTCAAGAAGAGCTTTGAGATGAAAGATCTGGGATAGGCCTCTCACATACTTGGTATATGCATTAGACACGACAGGCATTAGGGACTCCTCTACTTGTCACAGAGGGAGTACATACATAAAGTCCTTGAGCTCTTCCGCATGCAGGACGTAAAGCCTATTGGCTGTGCATTGCCTTCTTATGTGAAGGTATCACAGGTTGATTGTCCGTACACAAATGAGCAGAGGACCGAGATGGCCTATTGGCTGTCCATTGCCTTCTTATGTGAAGGTATCACAGGTTGATTTTCCGTACACAAATGAGCAGAGGACCGAGATGGCCAAGATTCCCTATGCATCCGCAATGGGCAGTCTTATGTATGCCATGATAGCCACTCGTCTAGATATTGCATTTGCAGTTGGTGTTGTGGCAAGCTATATGGCTACACTTGGCAAGAAGCATTGGGATGTGGTGAAGGGTATCATGAGGTACCTGAAGGGCACTGCAGATATGTGCATATGCTATGATAGGCAGGATACAGGAGTCATGGGGTACACTGACTCTATTATGCAGGACATGCAGATAGTAGGAAGTCCACTTCTGGCTATGTATTCACCTATGCTGGAGGTGATGTTTCTTGGATGTCCAGGGTGCAGAAATGCACGGCTCTTTCTACTATAGAGGCTGAGTATGTTGTAGCCACTGAGGCTTGCAAGGAGGCCATTTGGTTGGGTCATTTGGTTGTTGACCTTGGTATTGATGCTATCCCTACACTGCATTCGGATTCTATGAGTGTTATTCAGTTAGCCAAGAATCCGGTCTTCCATGCGAAGACGAAACACATTGAGGTGAGGTATAACTTCATACGTGGGGTCGTTGAGGACAAGTCTATTGATCTTGTCAAGATCTCAACTGATCAGAATCTTGCAGATCTGCTCATGAAAAGCCTCTATAGAGTGCTTTGCCTTCCTTAGTAAGGTTGATGGGTGTGGGATGAGATGACGTCTTTCCTCATCCTATTGTATATGTGTACATGTTGTATTGTCTTTTTCTTTTTCTTTTCACTCTTCACTAGGGCAGATTCACCTTTAAGTGGGAGGTTTTTGGAGGAAAAGGCGCCTCCACCTAGCCGCCCGTGTATTACTACACTAACAGTCACCACCACTGCACACTGCAAGTGGTGGGCGCCCGTCATCATCACTTTATTCTTTTTTCTTTTAATGACAGTTTGAATAAAGGAAGGCCTGGTCACACATTGTGACTATTGGAGTTCCCATTTCTTGTCTCTCTCTTTCTTGATCTTGGTCTCCCGCCATAGCTCTCAAGTGCAAGCTTCCATCCTTCTCACCTTTCATGTGAATGCTTCAGTTGATGTGTAGAGCAGGCAGTGGTGGGGTTGGGAAGCACTCACGACGATAGCGTGTATTCAAATTATTATCATTTTTTATGGGCGCGCATCTTAGGCATGGTGCCAATATTTATTTTGATGCGCTTATTTACTGAAGCGCTTGACATTTATTTATTATTTTTGTATGCACATTGGCGCACGATTTAAATATTTGTATTGGACATTGTATTTGGGTACCGCCCGACTCCTTGGGCGCCCAATAGCTTTAATTCTTTAGTGGGACAAAAGCAAATACAAAAGCTAAAGCGTGCTAATTGTAAATTGGATTATTTTTTGAGCTTGGAGATGAATAATATATCAAATACATGCTTTGTGGAGTGCTCATAGAAGGCATGGGGGGAGATTGTACCCAATTAGTCTCTTGCTTCATGTCGTGTAAGCTTTCTCTCTTGTTTTTTGTGCAAAAGTAGAGTTGTTTTGTTCTTGGGGACCTTTCGACGCTCACTAACGAGCATATAGCATCCGATCTGTGCACCAATTTCCATGTCAAATTTTGTCAAGAAATATATTTATTTGGCTTCTTTGGCAGACAACTTGGGCTGGGACTAGAACTATTTGAGAGAGGTGTTGTCCATGAAGATAACTATGTATTTGCCTTTACGTAGTGCTTTCACTTTTAAAGGCAATGGATTACTCCTAGCATTTCCTTCACATGGGTACTCCACCTAGTTTCTATGTTTGTGGAATTCTTAGATTCATAGGCTATAATGTGACCATCTTGCATCAACGCTCTTGAGATGCCATAATTGGATGCATTTGTTGATATTTTGAAGGGTTTAGTGAAGACTGGCACTTTAAGTACGGGAGTATTGCTCATATACTCCTTCATCACATCAAAGGCTACTTGTTGATCACTCCCCCATGTGAAATTTTCTTCTCCTTTGGTTAATTGAGATAGGGGGAGTGAACATACTCTAAACCTTTATAAACCTATGATAGAATACAGTGAATCCAATAAATTGTCTAACTTCTAGGAATGTTTTAAGGATTTCTCACTTCTTCATTGCTTCAAATTTTTTGAGGTCTACCTTGATTTCTTCATATCCTATGATGAGCGCTTGGAATCCTAGTTTTTTCATTGTAAACTCACATTTCATAGGCATTACATATAGTTTTTGTTGCCTCTGCTTCTTGAATACTAGCCTTAAATTTTGTTGTGCTCCTCTAAAGTTCTTCCATAGACTAACATATCATCTATGTATATAATGATAAACACATCTATCTATGGCTTCAATACTCTATCCATTAATCCCCAAAATTTTTCTAGTTCATTACAAACTCCAAATCCTAGGGCTAGCTAATCAAGGCTTCCATATCTAGTACAAAAAGCTAGTTTTTGGGATATCTTATTGAACTATACTGATTTGATGGTATTCTAACCTAAGATCTATGTAGCTAAAGTACTTTCCTCCATGGAGTCTATCCAACAAGTCCTCGACTAAGGACATTAAGTTGTTTTTTGAATGGTGCTCTTGTTAAGTGCCCTATAATCTATGCACAATCTAAATCCACCATACTTCTTCTTGACAAACAACACTGGGGCTCCAAATGGAGACTTTATTTCCAAATAAAGCCTTGCTTTTCCAATTCATATAGTTTCTTCTTCAATTCCATTAGTTCAATATGATTCATTTGGCATGGGATCTTGGTGTAATATTTCTGTTCAAAAATATTGTTGAACTTGACTCCTCGCACGCCGCGTAAAACATGTGCAAGATTATCTCCCACATCGAAATTATCGGTAGGCTAATCCATACCCCGCACGTGCAAAAATGAGGCCTCTACATTGTGAAATTGAGGCTGGGGTTGAAGACCGTAGAAACCCGTGGGAGAACACCCTTTTTGAAGGGGCAATTGGGATAATCATGAAATTTAAGTCAATTTTTTTTATTATTATCCCTTCCCCCAGCCGATACATGGCTGGAGGAGAGGGAGTGTGGGGAGGAATGAGCTAGGTAGAGTGGTGTGGGTTGCATGAGGGGGGGAGCCATGCATAATCCACGTGGTGGAGCTTTCCTTTTCCCCCCCCAAGGCTATAAAAACACCCCTTAGTGGGGGATATGAAGGAAAGGATCAGACGAACGGCTCCCACCCTGTGGACAAACCGTGGAGAAGATCAAATGAAGGGAGAGAGGAGGCTGCTTGTTGGAGAAACGAAGAGAGGACATCGCTGCTTCCGTGTGGCCTGGAAAAATGCTGTTGTCGTTAGAGCGCCGCCAAACCTGCCGCCAAGCTGCCATTGCAACCGCCGCCATGACCAGCCTCGCCATCAGCACTATTATTCATTACTCTCCTCCCCCCCTCCCCCCCTGTCATCAATCCTTTTCCTCTCTCCCAATCATTGGGGCCCTTCCATGTTGGTCCTGCTTAACATCAGAAGCTTCTTTAAGAAGCTTCTAAGGATAAGGAATATAGGCCTTGTTTCTACGTGCCCTTCCCTGATTTTAAAATTGGGTTCGAAAAACTCCAACTCTTATGCAAGGAGAAGGTATCAACCTCGAAGCTGTCTTCCGAGAGCGAGAGTAAAGGCTAGAGGGAATCCGCGGAGTCCGTAATCACGTCTACGATGGCCCCCAAGAAGATGCAAGGCGCATCCGCGGGAAACTCCTCCCCGAACTTACACGTGGACATCACCGGGGATCGACAAGCCCAGGTTCCACGAATTTATTTCCACGTATAATAAATACTTTAAGCACGCTTAATTCCATAGGGAGAATGCATTTTCTGTTTATCGTTAATTCATGGGTAGTGATAAAAGTACATTTGATAAATTATCCCTTTGAATGATAGATAAGGATTGGTGCATGTCATGCAATTGGATCGTTTGCATTTCCAGAGTTGTCCGTCTTAGGAGATTAGCTGCATGTTGCTATTTTGGTGCATTTCCAAAGTAGTGAGTCTAAACGCATATTTCTTAAGGCAAAGGGATGAAATTGTTAAGTGCATTTTTGACTAGACATGGAAAGAATAAGCATATGTCACATTTTAGGCAATATCTTCTTGTAATGATTCGCATGACGTGTTGGAGAAATGAAGAGAGGACATCGCTACCATCGTGCCGCCTCGAAAAATGCCGCTGTCGTTAGAGCACCGCCAAACCTGCCACCAGGCTGCCATTGCAGCACGACCAGCCTCGCCATCAGCACTATCATTCATTACTCTTCCCCCCCCCCCCCCCCCCCCCCCCCGTCCTCAATCCTTTTCCTCTCTCCCAATCATTGGGGCCCTTCCATGTCGGTCCTTCTTAACATCAGAAGCTTCTTTAAGAAGCTTCTAAGGATAAGGGATATAGGCCTTGTTCCTACATGCCCTTCCCCGCTTTTAAAACCGGGTTCGAAAAACTCCAACTCTTACGCAAGGAAAAGGTATCGACCTCCAGGCCATCTCCGGAGAGCGAGAGTAAAGGCTAGAGGGAATCCGCGGAGTCCGTAATCACATCTACGATGGCCCCCAAGAAGACGCAAGGCGCACCCGTGGGAAGTTCCTCCCCGAACTTACACGTGGACATCACCGGGGATCCACAAGCCCAGGTTCCACGAATTTATTTCCACGTATAATAAATGCTTTAAACACTATTAATTCCATAGGGAGAACGCATTTTATGTTTATCGTTAATTCATGGGTAGTGATAAAAGTACATTTTGATAAATTATCCCTTTGAACGATAGATAAGGATTGGTGCATGTCATGCAATTGGATCGTTTGCATTTCCAAAGTTGTCCGTCTTAGGAGATTAGCTGCATGTTGCTATTTTGGTGCATTTTCAAAGTAATGAGTCTAAACGCCTATTTCTTAGGGCAAAGGGATGAAATTGTTAAGTGCATTTTTGACTGGACATGGAAAGAATAAGCATATGTCGCATTTTAGGCAATATCTTCTTGTAATGATTCACATGACGAAAAGTCGTTAACACCCGTAGGATGTTATCCGAAAAGGAATTGCAGAGCACAAAAATGAATCTATGGATTTACATGTGGCATATGCTTGTAAAATGGAATAAGTCAACACTAATCCTACAATATTCACTTTGCATGAACTTCATTAACTACGTTGTAGTTAGGAAAGGGTTGCAGGTTGCATATTCATCGTGAGTAAATTTCATTTCATCGAGTCGCATTTAGAAAAGATTGCATGGCTTATCAAAGCATGAAACTCAATTGCCTAGACAAAAGGCTGTAGGCATGATTCTTTGATGTAAGTCCTATGAAAGTTATTATGCAAATTATCATGCGTTTGACTTTAGCAAGAAAAGATAGGGTTATTGCAAACCTTGTGGTGGGTGGAAGTAATGAATCGCATGTTTACATGTATTGTGACGTCTTGCAAACTGGCTTAGCATCTCTAGGAAAGAATCATCCTTGTCGCAAGACAAGTAGTTCAATTTACCCAAATCACTTGTGACATTATAACTGTTAGGGTTTTGTATAGGCATAACTAGTCGACACGATAAATACCTCAAGTACTAGCTAGGGCTTGGCACGTTGGAAGTGCTGCCTAATATCGCACTTGGAACGTCAAGTCGAAGCCCTCAAACCCAAAGGTCCTACCCACATTCACGGAATGTTTGGGTCAATTGGACGCTCATGCAAACAACGATCTAGGGTTTCTACCCTAAGGACCATTCCACCTAATGCTAAAACTCGGATTGAGTTTGGAAACCCTAGGACCGTTGGCCTAGTACAATTAGGGTTGGGTTGGTAAGAAGACGCCCCAAACCCTGCATCTTGTCTAAACAAAATTCCTTGACCAGGAAACATCGTTCAATGGGTGAAATGATCCCATGGGATAGATGCGACACTTGTGCAACAAGTTGCAACATCGCATGGCCTTGTGGTTTAATCACAAGATATTTTTTCCATTCATTGGAATGAGGGTGGCAGGTTCTAGCGCAAGTCTAACTTGCAAGAGGATGAGGAGTCATCCTGCTACATCACCTTTCTTGGGCTGATTTGCCAAGTTAAGGCAAGTTATGTATTTGATTGGTAAGCAAAGGATCAATCAAGTTAGAGCGACATGGTTTCTAGGATTTACTGTTAATTTATGAAACCTAAGGTGTTGGTTAAGTTGGGTTAACAAGGTACGGCCCTAACCCAAGGACAAAAGGGTGAACAAACAAACCCTTGGGGATCTTGCCAAGTCGCAATTGATCTCGAATCGAATGATGGAGGCATTCGGAGATAAGGATTCACTCCTTAGCAGTTGGCCAAATAAATGACCACTGGATTGATTGTGCTTGTAACAGTTTAGGAGCACTGTTTGCATTGTTTTCTCAAGGAACTAAAAGATGAAAAGTTAATTAATGCTTCAGGTTAAAGGCCTGAAGGGAGAGACATCATTAGTTACCCCGGACTGTCTGCTTGACCCTAACCAAGGGGATTGTTAGTCATGCCAGGAATGTGGACCGAACCCGCCGCGAGAGGTCTCTCCATTGGGCACTACTTGGAGCAGGAGGATGCTTGGGTGCCAGGGGGCTCTTGCCGTAAATCCCTTGCCTTCCGGGCCCCGCACAAGAGGAATTTGACGACAAGAGGAAACCCTGATTCAGGTCGGTCCTAAGTGGGAATGGCCGGAATACTTCCACTACATGGCAGACTTGGGAGGACCTAGATCGCAAACCCTGTAACATTCCATGGGAGCGCCGGGCGGCGCTTTCTAGACCCTCTTCCCGATGGGCTGTTAAGACGTGTCTTGCAAGGGAACAGGTGGATATGTTACACTTGGTTGGTGGAAGTGCCCATGGGGTTAACTCAATGTTGTGGTTCACATCGTTTTTTTGGGGGTAAATCTTTGGATAGTTTTTTAGGCATCACATATGCAATTTCCTTAAGTACTTCTTCTACTTATTTGTTTCCAACTCATAGTTTGGGGCCTTTGACAGTCTCCTTCTCCACGGGTCTAAGCATACATAAGTACACCATGTCTCCTTAATTCACTACTCTCTTTACCTATTTTACACTACAAGTCATGATGCAAGGTCTAATGGTTGTAATTAAATGTGGTATTGATTGAATTGGAGCTCTTGGTTTCCTAGGTCGTCCTGACCTTGCAGCTTGGAAAGAGACTCTTGGTTTGCTCTCCTTCATTTTCACTTTGATTGGCATTCTACTTGGGAGTGGCATCCTTTCACATGGCATTCATACACCTTCTCCTTGAATTTCTAGTAGCATCTCATTGACTCTCTTGTGAAATATTGAGATTACATACTTGTCATAAAATTCCAGATCCAAAATGGCTTCAAAGTCATCCATAGGTATAATAAGAAAGCTGAGGTTCCTTTGTTTCTTCTTGTGCAAAAGTTACTATTAATCCTTCTAGGGCCTTAGACACTTTTAGCCCATGATTTGCTACACACTCTAGCATGATGAAATTAGGAGTCACTTCTGTATCCACCTTGATTCCTAGATCCCGTTCACTAACTCTTGTCTTCAATTATAGGTGGTGCATTGCTACTACTCATACCACCATGCATTGGGATCATGCACTCATTGTCTCCACTCTTAGATGATTTAGGATCTCCTCGATTCCATTAGGGATCTCTTGATTGCATAGGGATTGTGGCTGCTCTCCTCCATAAGTGCTTGTGGTGGCTGTTACTCTAGATCCACTTGTTGATGCTTTATCTTCCATGGGACATCTATTTTGATAGTATGGTCCCTTGCACTTGAAACACCTAACTCTTGTGGTCGAGGCTTGGGGTCTTCACCATGATGTATTTGATCATGGTGACCATAATATGTACTTGGAGTGGGTATATAGTGGTTGTTTCCCCACCTTCCAAATGCTCCCTTTGGTACCAAGGTCCTCTCCATCCCTCTCCCTCTCTCATTTCCTCTCCCTCCCTCTCCATCTCCCTCTCTTTCTCTCTTTCTCTCTGTCCCTAAACTGGTTTAATGTTTTTTCCCTCTCTCTCTCGTTTCTTCTTTCTTTTTCTCTCTTCCTCTCCCTCTCTCATTTCCTCTCCCTCCCTCACCCTCTCCCTCTTATTCTCTCTTTCCCTATTATATTTAATGTTTCCCTCTCCCTCTCCCTTCCTCTTCCTCTTCCTCTCCCTCTCATTTCCTCTCCCTCCCTCACCCTCACCCTCTCTTTCTCTCTTTCCCTATTATGTTTAATGTTTTTTCTCTCTCCTCTCCCCCTCTCATTTCCTTTTCTCTTTTACTCTCCCTCCCTCACCCTCACCCTCACCCTCTCTCATTTCCTCTCCCTCCCTCACCCTCTTCCTCTATTTCTCTATTTCCCTATTATGTTTAATGTTTTTTCTCTCTCCTCTCCCTCTCTCATTTCTTTTTCTCTCTTCCTCTCCCTCTCTCATTTCCTCTCCCTCTCTTTCTCTTTCTCCCTTTCCCTATTATGTTTAATGCTTTTTCTCTCTTCCTCTCTCTCTCTCTCATTTCCTTTTCTCTCTTCCTCTCCCTCTCTCATTTCCTCTCCCTCCCTCTCCCTCTCCCTCTCTTTCTCTCTTTCCCTATTATGTTTAGTGTTTCCCTCTCTTTCCTCTCCCTCTCCCTCTCCCTGTCTTTCTTTCTTTCCCTATTATGTTTAATGTTTCCCTCTCTTCCTCTCCCTCTCTTTCCTCTCTCATTTCCTCTCGCTCCGTCTCCCTCTTCCTCTCCCTCTCTCATTTCCTCTCCCTCCCTCTCCCTCTCCCTCTCTTTCTCTCTCATTTCCTCTCCCCCTCTCAATACACATGAATTTTAACAAAAAAAAGTAAAAGAGAAAGAGAAAACACAAAAACAAAGAAACAAGGAACAATGCACTCACCATAAAGGCTCGAAGAAGGGTTCGGCGGCTCCTCTTCGAGACTGCGGCTCCTCTTCGCCCTCTGTACACTTCCTCCTCTTCTTCGCGAATGGCGGCGGTGGCGGTGAGAAGCTTTCCTTCTCCCTATTTCTCTCTTCTCTCCCTCTCCCTCTCCCTCTCAAATGCAAGATGTTCACTCTCCCTTTCGCTCACCCTTTCGCTCTCTTTCATGTATGTGCACAAAATAATGCGCTCCGATTTCGGTCCATGTTTTTTTGGTCTGAGTATCGTCGCTATTTGCGTCTCTATTAGGGTTTCTATTGCGACACAAATAGTGACGTCACTATTTTGCATCAGAAAGCATCGTCACTATACCTCCATATCCTTGTAGTGTACATTAGCACATACTATTTTCCACATAAATTATGAACTCTAGCATAGAGTTCTTTCTTGCTATTGTAGTCAATATCCTAACATGACAAGGATACTTCCTCTTTCACAAGTTTTAATTTATGAAAACCTCTTCAATTGTGATAGACAAATTTCATTTTTGATCCTAGGCCTCCATCTCAACGAGATACACCTATTGTCTAGAAATCGACTTCTTTGAGGGCTACAAAATTTCTCAGGTATGTTTCTCTCTACGGTGATTGAATGTAAACTTTTGTTTCAGTTGTAAGTATTTTTGAGAAATTTTTAATACTGACATCTAGTTAGGATCGATGGAAAGAGATATCTATTATAGATTTAAACATTAAGTTTGCAATGTTAATACATTCTTGTATTTAGAATTCCACAATTAAAATGATATAAATAAGAAAAGATTTTGTTAGTCTTTGTTCTCGTTATGATAATTTTATTTAGATTTTAAAACCATGGAATAGCATGAGCATCAATGTGGTAGTCTCATAGCATTGCATGATATTAGAACTGCATATGTGAAACAACAAAGGGATGCTTGTACATGAAAACATTATTATACTAATGATTCTATATATGGACAAATTCACTTACATGTGATAATAAAAGCATATAAAAACTTGTCGACATAGGTAACTTTTATATTTGGTTAATATAGATGTCTTCATGGAGAAAAAACATCATTGACATACTTGCAATGGAGGTCTTTAATAGGAAATATAGTAGCAGTAAATGGATTTGCGATAAATACTATAAGTTGCATTGGATTTTGATGCACCCAAGTACTTGAGCTAGTTTCAAGGTCAAGTGTAAGGATATTGTAAACCCCAACAGACATTGGAAAGGTAGAATTTTGTTGAGATATCGATCTCCACTCGTGATATGCCAGGGTGACCGTTGTGCATTTATGTCACCGACTTGTCAGTTGCTGCAGATGCGGTTGGTGCACCGCCCATGAATAATAGCTACATGAGAGCTATCCTTATCTACTCTAGTTCGTGGCTCAGTTAGTATGCCATCTTAGTTAGTTGAGTTTGGTTTGAGACCCATATATAGGGTTCTTCTATTTCTTTGTATTAGAGTTCTCTTTGGCTTACACAACTAAGAAGAGAAAAACTGTTTTCAGCCTCCACCCTTGTGTGTATTCCCCATTGTGCAAGCAAGAAAGCTACAAGTGAGACTCCTTCCTTCTCTCCCACAATCTTGACATGGTATCAGAGCCTTGTTCGTGGTAAGGAGCTCAAGAAAGCAAGCCAAGCTCGCGGTGTTCTGGTAAGAGGAGCAGTGTTGCTTTCATTTTCTGTTTTGGGAGCGGATCTCTGCAGGTAGCACGGCCGAAAATTGCAAGAGTGCGTTGACACTAATAACCATGCGTGCAGGTAAATTTGCGACGCTAATAGCGACGATAACAGGAAAATAAAAATTGTGGTAGGGCAGCAAGTTGCCCTGCCACATATAGCACTATGTGCTTTATTTGGGCCATACACAATAGTTTTTGCACTGTGTACAATGCTCGTGTAAACAAAAACAAAGTGTACTTAAATCATAACACTGATACTGAAATAAATACATGATCACATAATGAAAGCGACTGGTACAATCATGACAAGATATCACTACTACATAGAAAATGTCTACATAGATCACGCGACCAAAAAAGAAGGGTGTGTGAGCTGGAGGGATCCAAGGGCGAGCTACATATCCTCGCCATCCAAAAGCTCCTCCCACCGCAAGGAGCATTGAACAGACTCTGCAAAAAAAGAAACAACTACACATCAGTCCACCATACAATAATGCATTCTAATTAAACATGGTAACTATGGACATGAAAGATGAGTGACTTACAGGGCCGCCGCGTCTATACAATCGGTCGATCAATGCAGTGAGACCGTGCCTCTCTGCATATCAAGTCTTAAGGCCGGTCGTATCGCGATTTGTAATGGAGTGTTGCAAAGAAAATAAAATACTAACTATTAGAAACATGATTGGATATTGCAAAAAAATAAGCAAGCAAAATAAAAGAAAAACTTACAAAGTCCTCTAGATATGTCCTGTGGCTGCCACTCCCAAGATGATGGACCACTCCAGACTCTAGTTGTGCCCTCGTTGCCTCGCACCGCTGACTCCAACGTCCTGGAGAATCTATAGCCTCCTTCCTCACTCAGTGCCAGTCGTCCGCGTCTAGCCACTCAGGCTTTGCAGCCCCACTCTTGAGTGCCTTGCATGAGTATGTGACATATATGCACGCATGCAGTCCATCATCCACCCCGTAGAAAATCTATTTGCTATGGCTAGAACCGAAAACTCCTCATGCAAGGATGCTACTATGTAGTCCTTGCTCCCCTCCGATATATTTTTCCAATGATCTAAGACGTTGTGCCGAAAAACTTGTTGGCACAACTCTCTCATGTGAGCCATCACCCTCCCCTCATCATTCATGATGATGGCTCCTAACCTATCATCGACAAGATAGGCATATCCCTCTGGGGTATGCCTAAGATGGGTCCTCTCCCACCTTCTTGGGCATATCTAGGAGACCCATGTACATCCGGTGTACCGACCGGGGTAGTATCTATCGGTGTAGCACCCATACGGGTGCCACCTACAGACGGTTGTGGAGTAACTGGAGTAGACGTCCCCATAGGTATGACAAATCCTGGAGGTGACACAACTCTAGCAGAATGACGAGACAGACACACCGCGTCCGTGCTTCCATAGCAACCACCTGAGCCACGCTCCCTAGAACGGCCATGAGAGCAAGGAGTTGCACCTGTATCCCATGCCGACCGCGGGCTCATTGCCTCCATATCTCTACAGCATCCCCCTGACCCTAAAGCACTCCCTCTCTCTGGCCCAAGTCTGGAGCGTCGACCTCGTCTACTCGAAGTCAAAGCATCTGATCGTGCCGAAGTAGATGTAATAGAGCGGCCTGACGATGTTCGAGACAGCTCCTGGTCCTCCATATCTCTCATTCCAATTTATTGGTTGGTCTTTTGCTTCTAAGCAATTATCTTTACCCAAGAAAGATACTATATTAGGACGATTATTTATCCTCTTGTAAGATAACTTGCGTAAGAATCTACCAACCTCATTCCGAGGAATTGGCCATTCCCTTGTGATCCAATCACAAGATCATGCAACTTTGCAACTTGTTGCACAAGTGTTGCATCAAACAATGGAACTATTCTATCCATCAACGGTGTCTTCTAATCACGGTATCATGATAGATATAACAATCCATTCCTGATTGCATTAGGCGGACATTGTCGGTCCTAGGGTTCCGAGTTTCATCTTTCTAGAGAGAGATCCTTAGGGTAAAAAAACCTAGATCTTTTCTCGCAAGTATGTCCTACTGTCCCTAAATTCCGTGAATGTGGACAAGTATTTAGGGTATAGGAGTTTCAATTTTAGCAATATGTGCGACTAGGTAAATGTCTTCAATGTGCTAACCCTAGTCAGTTCTTTGGGATACATTGCATTGAATTAACCCTTTCTAAATGAGTACTCCGCAGTTTTAGGTGTTTAGGTTTAAACCAATTTAACTTGTCTGGTCTTGAACATGACTCATTGTCTACGTATAAGTTGATTTAAAAACCCTAACTTTTCGGTTTTAAGGTCAAAGCATAGTTTTGGGTATAGCTCAATTCTAATTGATCATCCTATAACATGCAAACAAGATTCATGCTTAAAACATGCAACATTTTTCTACTTTCTTTTCCGAATGAATTTGTCATATGTTGAACTTACACACTCTTTCGTTGATTTAAGTTTTTAGGCCACTTGCTTAGAGTTAAATCTTCTTTATGCAACCCTAGTAATTTCCGACGGTTGCTAGCAACCTTCTTTAGGAATTATTTCGAAAAAGATGTTCAATAATGCAATATGCGATTTATTTCTTCCATGCTTAATCAACGTGGACTATCATAATTCCATTTTTAAAAATTGACATTAATCTAATTTCAATTCATTGCAATGCATAAAAACTACTTGCTAGAAATGCATAGCAATCTTCTGCTCACTTTATTTTGTTTGTTTTATTGAAAATACTAATGACCAAATTCTTTCATCATGAGCTATTTCTTTTAAATTAGTCAAAGTATTTAAAACAAAAAATGCATCCTATCTCCAAAAATGATCCATGCACGATTGGATTATAACGACATAAATCAAAAATTAGAAAAAACCTGGACTTGTGGTGAAATGTCCACATGGATGTTAGGAGACGATCCTCTTGCGGTTGCGCCTTGTGCCTTCTTAGGGGCCATCGCGAATTCCGCCTTTTCGCCTTGGATGCAGAGTTATGATCTTGTCTGTCTCTTCGTATGTGAAACTCCCTTTTTGAATTGGATTTAGAAGGCCTTAAAGACTTGTGGGAATTGCAATAGGAAAGATGGTTTTTTTTAAATCCAGTGGATAAACTAAACTTGAGGAGAATCACTTGGAAAGAAACGGGTTTAAAACTTTCTGGGGAGGCTATGAAAATGGGTTTTTAAAAAAACTGGTTATGGTAAGCTTTATGGGAGATGTATGGAAAGGAAAATCCACGGAAATGGAGTTTAAAAACACAGCTTTGTGGAATACGGGGTCCTAAATTCCGGAGTGAGATTTGGGGGAAAGGAAGTGTAAGGGCCCGCTTGTGAAAGGGTTAAATATCAGGGAGGGGGTTTTGAAACCTTTCGAGGTAAGGCTTAGTAAAGCCATGGGAAAGGGCTTAGTGGCTTTCTACAAGGTCTACCGAGACCCCATGGAAAAAGGGAAGCAAGGGGTGTATAAGCCCTTAGAAAGGGGATTTGTTGTGGGGGGTTTACCAAGCCCACATGGACAAGGGCTAAGAGGACCCACAAAGAGGAATGGGGGTGTAATGTGGAAGGGGGCTTAGGAGGCCCAACCTTGGAAGCTTCCAAGAAGCTCCCAAAGCTTCTAGATATTTGCAGAAGCCCATGTGGAAGGAGGCCAAGTGGGATTTTGACTGGCGGCAGTGACAGGGTGCTGGCGATCGATGCCCCCTCCTCTTGGCGCAGCGTGTCGGCTCCTCCTCTCCCTCTCACGGCGGTGTCGATAGTCTCCCCCTCCTTCACGACTGTAGTGCTTCACGGCAACGTCGACAGTCTGACCCTCCTCCTCTCTCCACAGAAACACTCCCCTTCTCGGCTGGCGGCGATGTGGGCCTCTCCCAACTCATGGCAGCGCAGCGCCTTGTCTCCTCCCTCTCAATGGCCAGCATTAACCCTCTCGCTCCACAGTAGTGACCAAAGGCAACGTCAGAGTTCTCAACCCTTCCCTTCTCTCTCCAAATCTCCCATAGCCATGGTTTTATAGGGAGAGGGAGAGGTAGCTCCCTCCCCCACGCGGCATCGGGCATGCTTCGTTCGTCTCATGGCATCCTGCAAGCAGCTTGGTGGCCATTACTATTCCCTTCTCCTCCAGCATGATAGTTGGCTGGAGGAGAAAGGGATAAAAATTTTCCATTATCCTATTAATTATCCAATTCAAATATTATCCCCATGACCTCTTCCCAAGAGGGGATTCATGCGACATATGCAGTTTCATAGTCCCGGTTTTTGCCAAAGGAGATAATGATACATTGTATCTAAGTTCGTATCGTCCGGGACCCAATGCTGGCATTTTCTTTTGCCGATAATTAACATGGCCTCAATATATATTTTTGGTAGAAATATTACATTCTCTCCCCCTTGGAGGATTTGAGATGTCCTCATCTCGAGATAAACTAGGGATATTGATAGTTGAAAGTGCTTTCATTAATCCACGTGGCATCCTCCTTGGGATAATCTTTCCACTGGATGAGGCATTCTCTCAAGGTTTTGGATCTCAGTTGTGTCTCCCTAACATCTAAGATCCTGTCAGGCCTTAGTTCAAGGACTCCTTGACTAGGCATTACAACTTGTTGGTCATCAAGTACATGGTTAGGATTAGATACATACTTCTTCAATAGGCTGATATGGAATACATTATGAACCTTTAGGTTCTCAGGGAGTTGTAGTCTATAAGCATTAGGTCCTAGGCACTTGAGGATCCTGTACGGTCCACAATATCTTGGACTTAGCTTCTTGCAATCTCCTAAGGATAGGGAACTCTTCTTTGGATGTACGTGAATGAAGACCATGTCTCCTTCCTCGAAGATTCTATCTTGACGCTTTAAATCCGTGTATGCCTTCTACCTATCCTTGGCGGCTTGGATGTCCTATCTTATTGAATTTATTTGGTCATCCATCTCTTCCAACATCTGCCTTGAAACTTCAACCCTCAAGGTTGGATCTGAGAAGTTTAGGGGACGTTGACAATCATGACCATACAATGCTTGAAAAGGGGTCATCTGATTGCTTTGCTGGTAAGAAACATTGTAGGCAAATTCAACCAAAGGCAAGTATTGAATCCACCTTTTTGGCTCACGACAACAGTCTGCCCTAAGCATATCCTCGATGACTTGATTGACTCGCTCTGTTTGACCATCGGTTTGGGGATGATAAGCTGTGCTAAAACATAGTTGAGTCCCAATAGCTTCAAAGATAGCTCTCCAGAAGTGCGATGTGAAGAGAGAATCATGATCACTAATGATTCTTCTGAGTAACCCATGTAGCTTGAATATCTCCTTGATAAACAATCTTGCAATGTTTGAGGCTTTATAGTTTGTCTTTACGAGAATAAGGTGTGCAACCTTAGTCAGCATGTCAACCACAACCATGATGGAGTTGTATCCTCCCTGAACTTGGGGTAGGCCAACAACAAAGTCCATACTAATGAATTCCCATTTCATTTGGGTAATGTCAAGTGGTTGTAACTTCCTTGGCATCTTGACATGTTCGGCTTTGATACGTTGACAAGACAAACACTCAGTGACATATTTAAGAATGTCACCTTTAAGCCTCTCCCAATGGTAGCTCTTCCTAACTGCATTGAGAGTCTTGGCATAGCCAGGATGTCTTGAGAAAGGGGAATCATAAGCTTCCCACAATATCTTCTGCTTAAGTGACTGGCTCGTCGGTATACATACTCTCGTTCTATAGTAGACAAGTCCACTATTGATAGAGAATTCATGATACTTAACCTGCAGCTTTTGGTCATGATCCTTGATAGAGATCTCCCTTAGCATCGTTTGATAGGCTGGATCATGGCATGCTTCCTCTCTAGCTAACTCAAGTATTGGATTGTTTGGCATAGATACCTTTGTAGCTAGAGATCTAGCTGTTGATGGATTCTCCAAGATTAGGGAATTAAGGAATGCCTTGCGACTGAGTGCATCGGCAACTGCATTCTCTTTTCTTGGTCAATACTTGATTTCAAAGTCATACTCCTCTAGAACTTCAATCCACCAACGTTGCCTCATGTTGAGCTCGTTCTGGGTAAATATCCACTTGAGACTCTTATGATTAGTCACTAGAGTAAACTTGTTACCCAATAGGTAGTGTCTCCAAAGCTTTAGAGCATGGATGATAGCTAACAATTCTAGATCATGGGTAGCATAATTCTTCTCATGACTCTTTAGTTTCCTTGAAGAGTATGCTACAAGACGACCTTCCTGCATGAGCACATATCCTAAGGCAAGCGTGCTAGCATCTGTTACTACCTTAAACTCCTTATTGAGGTCTGGAAGTTTCAGGATAGGCGCTGGTACCAAATTGTGCTCCAATCTATCAAAGCTGGTTTGTTCGAGAGTTGACCATGCAATGGATGTTTGCTTCTTCAGTAAGTCCGTCAGAGGTGCTGCAATCAAAGCATAGTTTTTTATGAAGACCCTATACCATCCTGTCAATCATAGAAAGCTGTGTATTTCTTTGACAGTTGTTGGAATTGTCTATTCTAGCACATCTCTGACCTTGGCTAGGTCCACTGAGATTCCTTCTGCTGATACGATGAATCCTAGATATTCAATCTGACGTTTGAAGAATGCACACTTCTTCATCTTGGTATATAGCTTATGTGACCTCATTGTCTCAAGGACAATCCGAAGTTGGGTCTCATGATCTTCCTCCTGTTTGGAATAGACTAAAGTGTCATTGAAGAAAGTGAGCATAAAGTCATCAAGATATGGCCTAAAGATATCTTGCATTTACTTGTTGAAGGTGGCAGGTGCATTCGTAAGCCGGAATGACATAACTAGGAGCTCAAAGTGTCCATATCTTGTATTGAAGGCCATCTTAGGGATATCTTCTTCCTTGATCCTTATCTTATAGTAACCCGACGTGAGATCAATCTTGGAGAAGATCTTTGCACCCTAAAGATGATCAAGAAGCTCATATTTTCTAGGAATAGGGTACTTGTTCTTGACAATTAATTGATTCAACCCTCTGTAATCAATACATAGTCGAAGTGTTCCATCTTTCTTTTTCTGGAACAGTACTGGAGCTCCCCATGGTGAACTGCTAGGATGGATGTAGCCCTGATTTAGCAGTTGCTTGAGTTGTTTCTTTAGCTCAATTGCTTCTGGGATAGACATTCTATAAGGTCTCTTTGCAATTGGCGTAGCTCTTGGTACTAGCTTGATCTCATGTTCCACTTCTCTTTGAGGCGGGAGTTCTGTCAACTCTTCAGGAAATACGTCCCCATATTTCTTTAGCCAAGAAGGTCCTTCACTAGACTCCTGCTTTTGATCTAACTTATTGAGCTTAATCAAGTAGACAGGTAGTCCCTTTCTAACTCCCTTTATAATCTGAGATGCCTTCGCCAATTGAATTTTTGGATTTCCAGCCTCTCCTTGAGTTGTGACTAATTTCCTTTCAGAGTTTCAAAAGGAAACTTGGCCCTTTCCACAATGAATGTGGGCATCATTAGGTTTAAGCCAATCCATTCCGAGTAGACACTCATGGATACCTAGGATCATGACTCTGAATTTGACCGAAGTCGTGTTTCCTCCTAGAAAGAATTCCACCTTAGCAGTTTGCCTGGTACAAGTAACCTCACAACCATTTGCCAATTCCATAAGCAAGATAGGTGCTTCTACTGTGGCTATTCCTAATCTTTTTACACAAGTTGGTAAGATAAAGGAATGTGTACTGCCACAATCAATCAAGGTCTTAAAACCTTTACCTTGGTAGTCTGACGGTGTCTGAATCACTGAGAACTGGCGATTTGGCCCTTTCTTATGAAGAGCAGCATGGACTGTGGCCCTTTCGAACTCTGCTTCCATGGTCGGATCTTCTTCTTCTTCTCACATTTGCCTATTGGCAACGCAAGCGGTTCTTCCTCTGCCTTGGGTAGCGGCTCCCTGTCCACAGTCCATTCTTTGGAAAGGTGCTTGGTGATGTCCTCCTCCAAGCTTGGGACATTGCCTCTTGAAATGATCGGGCTCATTGCAGTGGAAACAACGAAGGTTTTGACCATTGCTTTGAGTAGGAACAAAGTTGTTGACGTTATTAGTCCTTGCTTTCTTTCTTTGTCCCTGATTCTGACCTTGAACTCTCTTCATTTGAGGCCTGAATGCTCCTCTGTTCGGGTCATTATAAGACCAAGTTTTGTTACCCCTTGGTCTAGCCTGCACCTCTTGATTTATAGGCGCAGCTCAAATGAGAGCATCCTAAAGATCTGATGGATGCATAGATTCGAGACGGGTATTTACTGGTGGATTTAAACCAGCACAAAATTTTGACACCTGCTGTGTCATGTCCATCTGTGGCGCATACTTAAGAAGTGAGACAAATTCGGAGTAGTATACGTCAAGAGTGAGTCCCAGCTATTTTAGCTCGTAGAACTCATTCATTTTCTACGTGCGATACGCAGGTGGTAAGTATCTTCCCTTCCACGGCTTTCTTCAGCTTCTCCCAGGTAACGGATCCTTCCGCGATCCCTTGATCTCTACACCATTGCTTCCACCAAAGCCTAGCTTCGCCGATTTCAGCTTGGCGAGCATAGCTTGATTTGTGGGTGCAGTACCGGCTGCTTCAAAGTAATCCTCCATGGATTCAATCCAAATTTCAGCATCTGCTTGGACGGACCTGCCTCTCCCATCAAATTTGGGCGGCTTAATCTACTTGAGAAGAAACTTCTTCTCCTGGATTACAACAGTACTTGATGTAGGAGGCGAACTGGGATTCTGTACCTGTGCCTGGACAAAGATTTCTTATCGTTATTACTCATTAAACGTTGTGATTTATATTCCGTTTCCATTTCAGCTATCAACCAAGTAATCTAACCACTTAACTTCTTATCAATTCTCAACGATAGAATGTACATTGATAAAAAGAAATCTTATTGTATTTATATGGGCATAGCCCTTTCAGAATACAACATTTCTTGCGATGATAAGCTAATTGTTTACATTTAGTTTGGTGAAAATAATGTTGTATTACATTGTTGTATAGGAACTGGCTAATAGTATGGTTTCGGGTCATAGATCTTCAGGAATCGGTAAGTCATTGGAAGTTCAGGGTACCTTTGGAACCCATTCTTCTCATGGCGCCCCAACACTTTACTCCTGTCGGCGGGGATTACACGGGTTACTTCCTCATACACATATGAGTTCAGATCAACCCTCCGACCTCGAATATGTAAAGTTGAGTTTATGTGAGCTTCCACAAAAATGATCAGCTTCACGACTTTCAGGTCTTCCAACCACTTGATTCTCTTTAGGTTGGTTTGTAGGTATGCAAACCAATGGGCAGCTATATAGTAGATTCCTGATGCACCCGTCCATCTTTGTTCCATGTACAAAGGCGATGGATTATAGATACGCTCTAAGATATTCATCATCCCAACCTTTTGTTGATAATCCGGGGAATGCATTGCAGTCATAAACATGACTTGGAACACTAAGAACCTGTTCCATGCTTCATAGTTCTGCAAGATAACATTGAAAGTAAGGAAATGTTTGGAACAACAACATTTTCTTTACTTCGTCTCATTTAGATTTCATAAAAACAAATCCTTTGTTGGTTTGCTCTGATACCAACTGTAACGTGTCCACCTATTATCTTCAGGACAAGTCTTAGTAGTCCATCGAAAAGGATGTCTAAAAAGCTCCACCCGGCACTCCCATGGAATGTTACGAGGTTTGCGATCTAGGACTCTCTGCGTCTGCTACGTAGCGGAAGTATTCCGGCCGTTCCCACTTAGGACCAACCTGAATTAGAGTTTTTCCTATTGGTCATTTCCTAACGACAACTAGCATCGAACCCGAGTGAACTACTTTACGCAGAAACTCCAGGTCCGAAGTGGATTCACGCTGCACTTGGTTCAAGGAGAATGAAAAACGAGAGGGATGTGAGGCTCAACCTCACTGCCATAAGGCATAGTCCCATTCCGTTCCCCTAAAACAACGTAAATCGGGATCATTTATAACTTAGACTCTAGGTCAACACTCTTGCTATTCGTGCCCTTTGAACGACCTTCTTGCTGTCCATCGTGATTTGAGAAAAGTTCCCGGCCAACCGGGACCACCCATCCGTAGGACAGACCTATTCCCACATCCACCACACTTTCCTCAAGTTGTTTTAGTTATTTAATTACCTAACACATTTAGTTGGACATGTATCAATCAGCTTCCTTAATTAGCTCGTTAGGCACTAGTTCCTTCACGTAATCATAGCACTTGACATAGAAAAGCAATGTCAAACAAGGTTCTTTTTAACAGGTTATCATATTTATCTTTGAAATACATAAATTCAAGCCGATAGGCTTATCCACAATCCGCCCGAAGGCTATCCAGCAATCCACAAGGATCACTAATCCAAGATTCCGCCCGTAGACTAGTATGCGGGCCTTGAGATCCAATCTTGAGTTACGTTAGCCTCTTGTGTAGGACCCGGAAGGCAAGGGATTTACAGCTAGAGCCCCCCTTGGCACCCAAGCGTCCTCCTTCTCCAAGTAGTGCTCAGCATAGAGACCTCTCGCGGTGGGTTTGGTCCACCTTCCCGACACGGTTAACAACCCCCTTGGTTAGGATCAGGCAGACAGTCGGGGGTAACTGAA
The DNA here is from genome assembly GCF_053477565.2 of Lygodium microphyllum. Lineage (NCBI taxonomy): Eukaryota > Viridiplantae > Streptophyta > Polypodiopsida > Schizaeales > Lygodiaceae > Lygodium > Lygodium microphyllum. The sequence continues at coordinate 123,757,446 of NC_141148.1, read as the reverse complement.
GCTACCTCTCCCTTCAGGCCTTCAACCTAAAGCATTAGATATCCATTTATCCTTTAATTCTTTCATCAAACAAAGCAAAATAGTACTCTTAAATCTATTACAAGCACAATCATTTCCATTGGTCATTATTTTTGGCCAACTGCTAAGGAGTGAATCCTTCTTTCCGAATGCATCCAGCACTTGATCCGGGATTAATTTTGACTTGGCAAGATCCCCTATAACCTGGTTTAGGGCCATACCCTATTAACCCAACTTGATCAATACCTTAAGTTCATATGTTATTCCAATTTATTGGTTGGTCTTTTGCATCTAAGCAATTATCTTTACCCAAAAAAGATACTATATTAGCACGATTATTCATCCTCTTGTAAGATAACTTGCGTAAGAATCTACCAACCTCATTCCGAGGAATTGGCCATTCCCTTGTGATCCAATCACAAGATCATGCGACTCTGCAACTTGTTGCACAAGTGTCGCATCAAACTATGGAACTATTCTATCCATCAACGGTGTCTTCTAATCACGGTATCATGATAGATATAACAATCCATTCCTGATTGCATTAGGCTGACATTGTTGGTCCTAGGGTTCCAAGTTTCATCTTTTTAGCGAGAGATCCTTAGGGTAAAAAACCCTAGATCTTTTCTTGCAAGTATGTCCTACTGTCCCTACATTCCGTGAATGTGGACAAGTATTTAGGGTATATGAGTTTCAATTTTAGCAATATGTGCGACTAGGTAAATGTCTTCAACGTGCTAACCCTAGTCAGTTCTTTGAGATACGTTGCATTGAATTAACCCTTTCTAAACGAGTACTCCGCGGTTTTAGGTGTTTAGGTTTAAACCAATTTAACTTGTCTGGTCTTGAACATGATTCATTGTCTACGTATAAGTTGATTTAAAAACCCTAACTTTTCCGTTTTAAGGTCAAAGCATAGTTTTAGTTATAGCGCAATTCTAATTCATCATCCTATAATATGCAAACAAGATTCATGCTTAAAACATGTAGCCTTTTTCTACTTTCTTTTCCGAATGAATTTGTTATATGCTGAACTTACACACCCTTTCGTTGATTTAAGTTTTTAGGCCACTTGCCTACAGTTAAATCTTCTTCATGCAACCCTAGCAATTTCCTACGGTTGCTAGCAACCTTCTTTAGGAATTATTTTGAAAAAGATGTTCAATAATGCAATATGCGGTTTATTTCTTCCATGCTTAATCAACGTGTACTATCATAATTCCGTTTTGTAAAAATGGACATTAATCTAATTTCCATTCATTGCAATGCATAAAAACTACTTGCTAGAAATGCATATCAATCTTCTACTCACTTTATTTTGTTCGTTTTATTGAAAATACTAATGACCGAATTCTTTCATCGTGAGCTATTTCTTTTAAATTAGTCAAAGTATTTAAAACAAAAAATGCATCTTATCTCCAAAAATGATCCATGGACGATTGGATTATAACGACATAAATCAAAAATTAGAAAAAACCTGGACTTGTGGTGAAATGTCCACATGGATATTAAGAGACCATCCTCCTGCGGTTGTGCCTTGTGCCTTCTTAGGGGCCATTGCGAATACTGCCTTTTTGCCTTGGACGCAGAGTTATGATCTTGTCCGTCTCTTCGTACGTGAAACTCCCTTTGTGAATCGGCTTTAGAAGGCCTTAAAGACTTGTGGGAGTTGCAATAGGAAAGATGGTTTTTTTTAAATCCAGTGGATAAATTGAACTTGAGAAGAATCACTTGGAATGAAATGGGTTTAAAACTTTGTGGGGATGCTATGAAAATGGGTTTTTAAAAAAACCAGTTATGGTAAGCCTTATGGGAGATGTATGGAAAGGAAAATCCACGAAAATGGAGTTTAAAAACACGGCTTTGTGGCATACGGGGTCCTAAATTCCAGAGTGACACTGGGGGAAAGGAAGTGTAAGGGCCCGCTTGTGAAGGGGTTAAATCCCCGGGAGGGGGTTTTAAAACCTTTCGAGGTAAGGCTTATTAAAGCCATGGGAAAGGGCTTAGTGGCTTTTTACGAGGTCTACCAAGACCCCACGGAAAAAGGGAAGCAAGGGGTGTATAAGCCCTTAGAAAGGGGATTTTATGTGGGGGGTTTACCAAGCCCACATGGACAAGGGCTAAGAGGACCCACAAAGAGGAATGGGGGTGTAATGTGGAAGAGGGCTTAGGAGGCCCAACCTTGGAAGCTTCCAAGAAGCTTCCAAAGCTTCTGGATATTTGCAGAAGCCCACGTGGAAGGAGGCCAGGTGGGATTTTGACTAGCGGCAACGACAGTGTGCTAGCGATCGATGCCCCCTCCTCTTGGCGCAGCGTGTCGGCTCCTCCTCTCCCTCTCACGGTGGCGTCGGGAGTCTCCCCCTCCTTCATGATTGTAGTGCTTCACGGCAACGTCGGCAGCCTGACCCTCCTCCTCTCTCCACACCAACACTCCCCTTCTCGGCTGGCGGCGATGTGGGCCTCTCCCAAGTCACGACAGTGCAGCTCCTTGTCCCCTCCCTCTTGACGGCCGGCATCAACCCTCTCGCTCCACGGCAGCGACCAAAGGCAACGTCAGAGTTCTTGACCCTTCCCTTCTCTCTCCAAAGCTCCCATAGCCATGGTTTTATAGGGAGAGGGATAGGTAGCTCCCTCCCCCACGTGGCATTGGGCATGCTTCGTTCGTCTCATGGCATCCTGCAAGCAGCTTGGTGGCCATTACTATTCCCTTCTCCTCCAGCACGACAGTCGGCTGGAGGAGAAAGGGATAAAAATTTGCCATTATTCTATTAATTATCCAATTCAAATATTATCCCCATGACCTCTTCCCAAGAGGGGATTCATGCGACATATGCAGTTTCATAGTCCTATTTTTTGCCAAAGGAGATAATGATACATCATATCTAAGTTCGTACCATCCGGGACCCAATGCCGGCATTGTCTTTTGCCGAGAATTCACATGGCCTCAATATATATTTTCAGTAGAAATATTACAGTCGTCCGCATGACCACGCTGCACTATATATTTTGTATTGTACATTGAAACACTCAAATTAGTTGTCGCATATAAAATATAGATACGAAAAATCCTAAACACATCATCACCTTTGGACTACATCCTCTCGAGAACTCCCACTCCTCCATTGAGACCTTCACCCCTTTGCAAGACGCTGCTGTCAAAGCTCCATGCAACCATCACGTTGACATAAACCGCGGTATCTCCTCCATGCCCTCGGGATATCGAATAGGTGGATGGCGCGTACTATGTCAAAATTCAGATCGTGCTTCCTCTCGATCTTGCCTAGTGATCTAGTACTTGGCAAGCCACGTCTCCATAGAGGCATGGTGCAACATACAAAAGCGATTCACCTTCTCCTCCATTGCAGCATCCATTCTTTTTTCTACCCCATTTTCAACCACCACATCTTTGGTTAGTCTATCATCGTCCTTCAGCGACCATAGCATTTTGTTGTCTGAATCAACCGTTGATAGCCATTGTGAAATATGCACTAGTGCCTCACAAACCAACCAACCTTCAGCCATGCTACCTTTTGGCCGAGCTCCTTGTCGCACAATACCTTTCAGAGTTTTCATGAAGCGCTCCAAGAAGAACATCCATTGCGTATGGATAGGTCCAACAATCTTCACTCCATCTACAAGGTGCACAAGCAGGTGGATTTGTATCGTGAGCATGCTGGTAGGCAGGTATTTCTCAAAGAGATAAACCGTCTCCACTGCTCCCCGCCTCGTAGATTCAATAGAGGACATCTTAATCTCTTTCTGTGAGATCCATTGCACCAAAGTTGACAACTTGTAAATGGCCCCGCGTATTTCTAGGGTAAGGCATCCTGCGATCGTGATCGGTAGTGCAAATTGCAACAAATGAGAAAGCACTATGAACAATGGCTACACTGCAAATAGCAAAATGCGCATGCCAATTACAATCCATTTGTAGTACAAACCTGACATATCTTATGCCAGTCATGGGATTTTGGCCCTAATAATTGGTCGTCTTTAGAAAATGCAGACCTGAGAGAACGCATCATACCCATCGGAGTGCGGATAGACTTGACTACTTGCTTCACAATGCGCTCTTCTTCAGTGGACAAAACCCAAGGAGCGCGAGGTAGCTGCACGCAACCATCAGCAATCGACTGAGACCAAAGTGCCTCTATCTTGCCTACTTCCTTCAAATCCATTCATGCCCTTATAGTGCCTCTCTCCTCCTCATTTCCTTTTCTCTTCTCTCCCTCTCTCTCTCTCATTTCCTTTTCTCTCTTTCTCTCCTTCTCTCATTTCCTCTCCCTGTCTCACCCTCTCCCGCTCTTTCTCTCTTTCCCTATTAGGTTTAATACTTATTCTCTCTTTTTCTCTCTCCTCTCCCTCTCTTATTTCCTTTTCTCTCTTTCTCTCCCTCTCTCATTTTCTCTCCCTCCCTCACCCTCACCCTCTCTTTCTCTCTTTTCCTATTGGATTTAATGTTTTTTCTCTCTTTTTCTCTCTCCTCTCCCTCTCTCATTTCCTTTTCTCTCTTCCTATCCATCTCTCATTTCCTCTCCCTCCCTCACCCTCACCCTCATCCTCTCTTTCTCTCTTTCCCTATTATGTTTAACATATTTTCTCTCTTTCACTACAATAGAAACGAGACATAGACGCGCATGTTAGACATGCAAAGTCGGGCGCGTCTATCATCGCATCTGTATGTGCATGTAAAAGAGTGTGTAAATAGACGCAAATTTTACGTCTATATATCCGTGCAAATAGACACGAATATAGATGCGTTTTCAAACACGTACACTACAACAAGCAACAGTTATAGATGCGTGCACAGACGCGCACTAGAATTTTAAAAAAATTTGAAAAATATAGACGCAATTGCACATCTATATTTGCATCTAATTTGTAGGTGAAATCGCATCTATGTGTGCATGTATATGCGCATCTATAAGCCCATGTATATGCGCATCTATAAGCACGTGTATATGCGCATCTATAAGTGCATTTAACTGTGCGTATATAAGCCCGTCTATAAGCAATTCATGCTCTATATACACACGCTTATAGACGTGCTTATAGATGCACGCACAGACGCGCACTAAAATTTTAAAAAATGTAAAAAAAATATTCCGTCTTGCGTTTCTTTCCGGGTTTTTTGACAGGTGCACGACACAAAGAGAGGAGAAAGGAAGAGGCAAAGAAGAAAGGGTAAAGAGAGGAGGAAGCAAGAGGCAAAGAGAAAGAAGAGGGAGGAGAAGGAGTTTGTAGCCCTGTCACCGCCCATCACAACACCGATTCAAGGTGAGTCCTTCTTCTTGTCTCTCTCACTCACTCACTCACTCACTCTCTCTCTCTCTCTCTCTCTCTCTCTCCCTCCCTCTCCCTCTCCCTCCCTCCCTCCTTCCCTCCCTCCCCCTCTCTCTTCATTGGATACTTTAGTTTCCGGTTTTTAACCTTCCTTAATTAGAAGGATATCAAAGAATACATCCTTTTGCAAGATAACTTGTGTAAGGATTAGCCATCCTTGTTGAGGATATTTAACCTTTCTTCTTGTGAATCAATCACAAGACCATATGAATTTGTACTTGTTGCGCAAGTCCTGCATCATAATATGCAATGAAACAATCCATTTCAATTTCTTTAAGCTGACGTTTGTCAGACCTAGGGTCTCCTTTTATTATTTTCTTTAAGAACCTCAAGGACAAACCCTAGTTCTTTTACGTTATGATTTATTGACCCTACAATTAGGGAAGGTGGGCAAGTATTTAAGGTATAAACGTTTCTTGGATTTAAATAATTCCCAGTGCATATTTCGCAGCATAGGTATTTCTAAGTTTATATTAATTTGGTTAACTTTTAGAAGGTAATATCGAGATCACCTCGGCACGACTTGTTATCTATGTGAACAAAACTCATGCCAAATAAACAATCTTCCTTTTTTTCCTTGAGAACAAAACTCATGCCAAATAAACCATCTTTCCCTTGCTAAGATATGCAGTTTAGCAATGATAACTTCCTAGAGTTTAAGTAACGTAAGAAACCTTTCATGAATTTGACCTTCTATGATGATTCGTTGCAAAAAAAAAGAATACGGGTTAATGGTGCAAGATATAGTTTTATATCTTCAAGATTTAACCGAAATATACTACTATAGTGGGTAGATAATCTTGCTCGTAATTCGTTTCAATGCATGATGCTATTTGAAGGAAAACTATGTTTTATACATTATCCATTTTGCATGTTCAATTAAACTAAATTCCTTCTTCGTAAATAACTAGGACAAAATATATCTTATCCTTAACAATTCATCTTGCATGATTGAAAAACCGATATAAAACCAAGAAGGAAAAACCTGGTTTTGGGGTGAGATATCCACGTGGATACTGGGAGATGACCCTCCCGCAGCTACTCCTTGGACTTTCTTAGGCGGCATCGCAGTTGTAATCCTTCGAATGTGAAGGCAACTTTACTCTCCTTTTCGGAATTCCACCGCCGCTTCAATACTCTTCTTCTTTCTTTTGAAGCAAGGAGCCGTTACGGGGTTAACCACGAGGAAGGGTTAACAAGACCTTTAAGGTCTTAACTTCTTCGGAGAGGGAAAGGTTTATAAAGCCTAAAAGAAAAGGCCGTGGAACTTGCGAGGGAATGGGTGCTTAAATCTCGGGTGGGGGTATAAACCCACTTGGAGAAGGCTTGTGGAAGCCCACAAGGAAGGATTAAGAGGCTTGCAATATGAAAGGGCTTATAGGACCCTAAGGCATTTCATGGGGAAAGACCACGGGGAGGATTTTTAGAGAGGTTTTAGGACACGGAGTAGTAAAGGCTTTAGGGATTTAAACCAGGGTGAAAGGGAAAGGTGAAGGGTGAAGGCTTATAGCACGGGGGAGGGAAAAGGGTATGTAGGGAAAAGGGGACACGGGGGTAAGGGGCTTAGGGGGGTGTGTTAAAAAAAAGGAATATGAGGGGGTTGCAACACGGGTTTCAAAGAAAACACAAGAAGGGACTTTACAAATTTAGGCACGGGGGAGGGAAAAGGGTTTATGAGGCCAAGGGGAGTGGGGTTTAATGGCCCCATTGGAAGGGTTAAGGGTTTAAGACGGGGGGGGGGGGAGGGGTGAAAGGATTCTAAGGGGATAAAACCGGGAGGGGGGTGAAAGGATTCTAAGGGAAGGGTATAGGAAGGGGGACTTAAGGAGCGCCCCCCTTAGAAGCTTCAAAAAGCTTCTTGAAGCTTTTGTGGGGGTCGGTTAGGAGCCACGTGGGGGGGAAAATCTTCCGACGGCATCCAGAGGGGGGTGAAAGGCTGCAGGCGGCGACAAAGTGGCTATCCCTCCCTCCTTCTACAGATTTGCAGGGCGGCAGCGCAGCGTTCGGCAGCGGTCCTTCCTCCTCCCTCGGCAGCAACACCAACAGGGCGATGGCTTCGTCCTCCTCTCTCACAGCCTACTCCCTCATTTATATAGGGGAGGGGAGGGAATCCCCCTCCTCCTATGTGTCAATTAGCATGCCAGTGGAGCCGAGCAAGCTCCAGGGAGGAGCCGAGCAAGCTCCAGCGAGCCCAGCATGCTCCCGCGAGGAGCTTGTTGGCTCCTCTATCGCCTTCCCTCCTTCCAACACAACGCGCTGCTGGAGAAAAATAATTATAATATCTGAAATATTACATTTTTTTCTGTTTTGGTTTTTATAATGAGTTTTTATTTGTATATTTTTGTTTTTGTGGGCAATTTCTTGTTTGGTTGTTTTTCATTTGTTTACTCTTTTTTTCTTTTTTTTCTTTTTTTTCTTTTTTTTCTCTTTTTTTCTCTTTTTTTCTCTTTTTTTCTCTTTTTGTTTTTTTTCTTTGTTTTCTTTTTTGTATGCTTTTTTTTGCGTTCCTTTTTATTTTCATTTTTTTCTTGGTTTTTGTTTTTTTTTGTTGTTTTTGTTTTTTCTATTTTTCTATTTTTCTATTTTTCTCTCTTTTTTCATTTTTGTTTTGATTTTTTTTCTTTTTTTTTTGTTTTGGGTGGTAGGTGGTGTGTTTTTGTTTTGTTTTTTTTAAATTTAAAAGTTATGATGGTTGGTAAAAAAATTTGCATCGGCAGGATCAGATGGAGCGGGGACGGCAACGCGCAAGCCACAGATGCCACGGGGCGTCCCAAGGCACGTAAAACCAAAAACAGGCACGTTCACGCGCGACACGAGAAACGTGGTCACACGGCAAAAAGGAAGAAAATTTAATAAAACTCAAACCGCACGTCAGATTGAAAAATAGTAAAAAGAAAAAATGTGTTGAGAGACAAAGGGAAGATAATAGAAAAATGTGACATGGGTTCCAGGGCAAAATCAGGATGTTCACATGGAAAAAACGCAAAAAAACATACTCGAAAACACGTGTATTAATATCAAAAAAATATTCCCATCGAAACGAAGTGCAGAAAGAAGGAAAAATGTGCAGAACAATGTGTCCAACAATGCTATCATGGAAAAACACAATTTCGATCAAGATAGGACGCGTTCACATGGGAAAAACCCCAAAAACGGTCTCAAAAATAGACTGGAAAATAAATACGGGAAGAGCCATGCACCGGAATAGAGGATAGTAAAAAGAAAATTGTCTGAAAGAAAGGGATTCACGAGAATGTTGTATCAAAACTCAATTTGGGGGAAATTGGGAGGGGTTCATATGGGAAAAACACAAAAAACACATTCGAAAACACTTGAAAAAATTAATAACTAAAAATCCGGCAGTCGAAAGAGGGGGGAGAAAAAAGGAAAAAGTTGGGGAAAGGATGGCGAGACATGGTTGTTAAATTAAACTGGAATTCCGATGAAAATAGGACATGTTCACATGGAAAAATGTGGAAAATAGGCACGAAAAAGGGCCCGAAAACCCACAAAAATTAATAATGGATAAACCGTGCATCAAAATGACACGGAGTAAAAAGGAAAAATATCATGAGGAACTGGTAGGACAGAATTGGAACATTAGAGCAGTGTTCTAAAGCAACAAAAGCTGAAAACTGTCCAATTTATGGGAATTGCTTCAAAAATTAATAACTATAGAACCGTCTATTGGAACAGGAGTTCGTAAAGAGGAAAAATGGGCAGTTCAAAGGGATAAACAAGGCTGTGAGGTTGGATGTGAGTCTCAGTGAACGTAGGGTGCGTTAAGATGGAAAAATTACAAAACAAAGGATAAAGGCAAATGGTCAAGGAATGGCCCTGAGGACAGGGTGAAATAGAACGGAGGAGTGGGGAAGGGACCCCTTCAGGGTAAAATGAAGTCATGGCATAGATACATGATCATAGCAGGGTATATACATGGGGGTATACAACATAGACGCGTAGGAATGCGTCCCCACACGTAAAACCTTAGCAGGAATGGTAAACCGAACATCAAGGACCGAATACCACACATCAAACCAACCACAAACATCCCCACACTTAAGACATGACCGTCATTGAGAAACAAAAGGTATAGGGTTAGAAAAACTTGGCCCATATCAATGTCGACTATCGAGGTTGCATCTTGTATCGTTGTTGGTTGCAAGAGGTAACAAGGTGTCTTCACACCACACGTCATTCGTCCTTCGTGGCATGGACTACGCGGCAGCACCCAAGGAGGTAGCTGGTTGAAGGAATCACAGGAAAGTCGTCGATGACGAGGGATATTGCACTCAACTCATGATCACTCAAATGGAATGAAAGAATAGTCACTCGCCCCATTATTAACATCACTCAAGGAAATAATGATGGAACCTGAAGCTCACACCCGGTTTAGGAATCAACAAGGGGATGGTGCAGAGAGAGTATGCCAGGGTGCACAATTGATGGTGTGTTAGTGCGTCCAACCCCATCTAGCATAGGTGTAAAGAGAAAGGCCAGGGAGCCTTACAGTGTAGTGTACAAAACAAAGTGACGTGTCCTGTGCTGATGGCAGAGACCCATCCCATGGGTGCATAGGGAAACAAAAATATACCTGACTCCAATGGTCGTAACGTCCCTCAATCCTCACCTCTCAATAATTGATTGAAGAGCCATGCATCACACTCAACCCACCCTCTGTCTCACACTCGGTTGAAAGATGCAAAGGGCAGTCCATTCCTGAAACCCATTGATGTAATCCTCAATGTCACTTGTGCAGAGGTTGTATGCCTTGTGCACTTTTGATGGTGCAATAGTGCATCCCGCCCTGTGTTGGCATACAGTGCAAGAAGGAAGGCCAGGAAGCCTTATGGTGCAGTGCACAGGAACAAATCGTGCGTTGTGCATTGAGAGGCCCCTCCCATGTGTGCAACACTCCGTTCACACATCTCACCTCTCATTTGATTTGAAGGGAATAGCCGGTCACTCAACCCACCCTCTACCAACTCGCTCTGATAGATACAGAGGGCAGTCCATACTCACATCCCCATCCTGTTAGGATGAAAGCTCGCATCACTTAGGGGGTTGGTGAGGAAGATTATGTCGGCTGTTATTGTCGTCAGAGTATTGAAGACGAGGCATACCCAAGGAGGCAGCCAAGTCTCGTACTTCAATGATTTGTAAGAAATAT